>NC_092759.1:82646429-82960050 GCF_047496795.1 Chiloscyllium punctatum | reverse complement strand
TGACTTGTCCAACCTGCCTATCTTCTTTTCCACCTATCCACTCCACCCTCTCCTCCTTGACCTATCACCTTCATCCCATCCCCCACTCACCCATTGTACTCTATGCTACTATCTCCCCACCCCCACCCTCCTCTAGCTTATCTCTCCACGCTTCAGGCTCACTGCCTTTATTCCTGATGAAGGGCTTTTGCCCGAAACGTTGATTTCGCTGCTCGTTGGATGCTGCCTGAACTGCTGTGCCCTTCCAGCACCACTAATCCAGTATTAGCCTACAGCCCATGTACTCCTCCATGGATTCATTCGATACCTCCTGTCTACACCTATCAGATGCTTCCATCTTTTTCTTGAACAGAGCCTCAATTCCACTCGCCATCCAGAATTCCCTACACCTAGCAGCCTTGCCCTCCTTGTGAACTATCACTGGAGTCTGTAATCTCATCTGCGAAGGCATCCGACATTCCTGCCACTCGTTTCTCCCAAGCAGTTTTTCAAAGTGCAAACATAAAACGTTCAAACTTGGTCTGACTCAATTTAGAACTTTAACATTTATATCAGGACTACTCTTCTCCATAAGTATTTTAAAACTAGTAGTTACTGCTCAAGACGCAGAATGGACTCCTCCTGTCCCGCTGTAGCAGACTCGAGAGGCTGAATGGCCTCGGCTGACCCTCTCTAAAAGGCTCAATAGGCTGAATGGCCTCCTCCTGTCCCTCTATAACAGACTTGGGGGGTGAATGGCCTCATTCTGTCCATCTGTAACAGACCCGCGAGGCTGACTGGCCTCTTCCTGCCCTCTGTAACAGAATGGAGAGGCTGAATCGCCACCTCTTGTCCATCTGTAACAGGGTCAAAAGGCTGAATTACCACCTCCTGTCCACGTTTAACAGACCCGAGATATTGTATGGCCTCCGACTGTCCCTCTGTAACAGGGTCAAGAGGCTGAATGGTTTCCTCCTGTCCCTCTGTAACAGACACGTGGGGACATAATTACTTTCTCCTGTTCCTGAGCAGCAGTCATGATGCTCTGAATGATGTCCCAAGGTCATGGAAGGATTTGACAACAGTACACATAAAACCAGGAGCAGCATTGTACAAAGACAATGGGCAATAAATATTGTATACTGGTTTATTGTATCTGAAAATTTCCCCACTAGCCACCTTATGCAGCTGGTCTGTTACTTTATCACTGTGTCCCTTTATAAATCGTATGTATGAAATACAGTTCTGCAGTGTTCTTGCACTACTCCCACATACACGAAAGAAAGAATAAGAAGATTAAGTGATTTACGGTCCATCCCTAAGCAACGCTCATCTATTCCACCCAGACCGACTATATGTTCCCTTTTATTGGGAGAAGAAAAGTGATGTGAGGAAGGGGTTAACTGAGCCTGTTTGTTCAGTGACTGTGATTAATGTCAGTCTCCATGGATTGTAATTACTCCAGCGTAAGATTTCCATCTTTTAATTATAAATGGGCTCCGTTGAATGTGTTTTCTCACAGTATGAGTGGAAACATCACCGACAGCGTTCACAGGGATCGGCAGTTCGAGAGAGACAAGTTTGTGAGATTAGAGTCTGAGCACAGAAGTCTGGAATGTTCCAACAATGAATCAGAATCTGAGAACATTAGACTCTAATGTCCCAATAATCTACAGGGGTTTTTCTGAGGATGTTTGGCGTCTTACTACATATTATGATCAAAGGTCATTATCGTGGCGGATCAGACAAACAATTTTTATTGTAAAATATTTTTATTTTCCAATACTGGCTTTCGTTGGTATTCCTGGTAAGTCTCAGTATTCAGTCATTAATCTTACAATTCATGATTGACTGTAATACTTTCTTTTCATTGTTTCTACGATCATTGTCGTTGTTATTGTTCCTGCTGAGTCTCTAAATCCAGGTATTCACTTTAGAAACCACTACTAACTATAGCAATGAATTTGTTAATTCACTCTCTCCCTCCTTGCTTCTGGCAGTGCTACTCATGGGTTTCTATGTTGACCTGCTCCGTTTCAGCTCTGAACCATGCTTCACTGTATCACTGCCCTTACTATTTTAAATATTGGGAACATTGAGGTTACCATGTTCTGTTCAGGTTACAAACTACATTTCCTTCCCCTGACTACATTCCATCCCCGCCTAATATAGAGGGTAAAAAAGACAAAAGACAACAATAGTGATCCCTTGGGCCATGAGCAAATTTCTGGCACCATACCCTGACCATTCCTAATTGTAAATGTAGAGAACCACAGCACATACTTCACTGAACCATCCCATCTGCTAATTGAACCAAGGCTGTGAAATACAGTCTTAAAGATGGCACTTATCTGCTGCTGACATTCACGGCTTCAAATCTGCAGAAGCAAACCTGAGTGATTACTCTACGTCTCGTAATAGGAATCACACAAAACTCCTCATGCTGGGCAGATAGTCGAACGTACTAAGCAGTGCACTAGCATAGTCAGCATAGCTCCCCATGCTGGGCAGATAGTCCCGTTTAATGAGTCGTACACTGGCATAATCTGCACAGCTCCCCATGCTGGGCAGATAGTCCAGTTTACTGAACAATACACTGTCATAGTATGCACAGCTCGCCATGCTGGGCATATAGCCCATCTTACTGAGCAGTACACTGGGATAGTCTGCACAGCTCCACGCACTCGGCAGATAGTCCAGCGTACTGAGCAGTACACTAGTACAGTATGCACAGCTCCCCACGCTCGGCAAATAGTCCAGCTGACTGAGGAATACAATCGCATAGTCTGTACAGCTCTCCATATTGGGCAGATAGTCTAGCTTACTGAGCAATACACTGGCACAGTCTGCAAAGTTCTCCATGCCGAGCTGTTGTCTTGTCCCAGTTATAGTGTCTGCGTTTGTTCTGTAATGCAGATTCAGAATCTGATGCAATAAATTATGCCAGGTGATCTATCAATGCCTTTATTCAATGTTCCCATTCCTGTGCTTGGATCCTCCAATGTCTTACTACCCCAGTTCATTCCACTGTCCTGTCTTTTTCCCCATATTTCGCTTATAAGGCCTATCTCTATCTTAATTATCTGTTTCTACCTTTAATGCGCATCTTTCTGTCCCTCCATATCTTCCCGAGGCCTTGGGATTTGGCTGCCTAGTGTATTGAGTGCTGACATTGTGAAGCTCAGAAACAATGAAATGGTGTGAGTTGGGTTGTTGTTCACTTCCCCGTGTGTCCCATGTCCCATGTAATATATGTAATCCTGCAGTGCTCTTGCACTACTCCCACACACACAGAAGGAAGAAAAAAGGTTGAACGTTTTATGATCCATGTTGGGCAGGAGGTTTCAGCAGCTTTGATACACGTCTTTGCAACTTAGTCTGTGCCTGTCAACTGAGCGCCTGTGTTTGTCCCTATCAGCTGATTATGTGGTCATTAACACAAGGAAGCCCCTTGAGTATTATTGGAAACGAGCAGCTGAAGGGCTTATGACTGATTCCTGTCATTGAAAGGTTAGTGGAGGAGCTGGGGATGGCTTGCTGAGGTTGTGCTGTGAGCTGCCTCAGACATTCAGGGAGACCTGAGGATTTGGTGACCCATCTCTGGATGGAACATGGTGACTGTAGTTACAGCAGCTGGGTCAGCAACATGAACAACAAATGGAGCAGAGGCTGCAGAGAGGGGAAGCTCCGAATTCATGCAGTGATTGTGTGTGGGGAAAGGTATATGCCAAATCTGTTTATGTCTTGACGTGGACACACACACCCTCTCGCTCTCTGCAAACACACACACACTCTCACACACACAGAGACACAGACAAGCACACACACACTTTTTCTGTCTCTCTCACACACATACACACTCTCCCTCTCTCTCTCACACACACATACAAACTCTCTCCAACCCCACGCACACACACTACGCATCTCTCACATGCACACACATAGACATCTGTGGGGTGAAGTTGAATTTGCAGATTTGTATTTGCGAATGTATACTATTTTGTTGAAAATGTGTACGCAGGCAGTCAACGTTACATTTTATAGAGTCCTGCTTTGGAAATAAAACCAGTTTGACTCCAGAGTAAGACACAGACAGAGTCCAAACAAGTCCTTCCCTGGTTTTGTGCAAGGAAGGTCACATCTTAGCAAGCATAATAGAATTATTTGAGGAAGTGACAAAATTGATAGTGAGGAAAGGTCTGTAGATGTCATATGATGGACTTCAGTTAAGGTATTTGCTGAGGTAAGCTCATGAAGAAGGTGAAGTCGCAAGGGGTCCAGGGTGTACGAACCAGATGAATAGAGGACATGATGGGGAGCAGTAGACAAAGAGTAGTAGTGTAAGGGAGTTTCCCAAAATGGAGAACTGTTCCGGGTGGTGTTCCACAGGGATTAGTGCTGGGACAACTGTTGTTTATGATATACATAAATGATCTGAAGGAAGGTATAGGTGGTCTGATTAACAAGTTTGCAGATGACACTACGATTAGTGGAGTAGCAGAAAGTGAAGCGGACTGTCAGAGAATGCAGCAGAATACAGATAGATTTGAGAGCTGTGCGGGTAAATGGCAGGTGAAGTTCAGTCCAGAAAAATGTGACATGATGCATTTTGGAAGATCCAATTCAAGAGTGAACTATCGTGTAAATGGAAAAAGCCCTGGGGAAAATTGATGTACAGAGAGATCTGGGTGTTCAGGTCCATTGTTCGCTTAGAGTGGCAGGTCGATAGAGTGGTCAAGAAGGCATACAGCATACTTTGCTTCCTGCCTTCCACCTAACTAAGAAGGGAAGAAGAGGGAAAGTCGAGAAATACAGAGCAGTTAACTTGTCATCCACAGGAGGGCATCTGTTGGGATCTATTGCATACAAGAGTTAGCAGATCATGTTGCAGTTGTATAGGACTTTGGTTCGACATCACTTGGAATATTTCATTCAGTTCTGATCGCTACATTACCAAAAGGATGTGGATGCTTTGGAGAGGGTGCAGAGGTGTTTCACGAGGATATTGCCTTGTATTCGAGGAAGCTGGCTATGAAGAGAGGATTCGAAGATTAGGATTATTTTCATTAGGGTGATGGACATTGGGGGGACCTGATTGAGTTCAACAAAATCATGATAGGTATTGAGAGGGTGGACAGCAAGAAGCTTACTCCTAGAGTGTGGGACTCAATTACTAGCGGTCAGGAATTCAAGATGAGAATGGAAAGGTTTATGGGATATATGCTCAGAAAGTTAATTACTCGGAGACTGGTGGGTGCCTGAAGTGCATTGCCTGGTGAGGCAGAAGCCGTGGATATGATAGCGACATTTAATATGTATCTAGACAGATACATGTATAGGTAGGGAGCAGAGGGATAGAGATCCTCCGAAAAATAGGTGACAGGTTTAGATAGAGGATCTGGATCGGTGCAGGCTTTGAGTGTCGAAGGACCTATTCCTGTGCTGGAAATTTCTTTGTTCTTTTTAAGTACTGGCGAAAAGCGTCTGGCCAAAGGAAAATGAAAGCAAGGTCAAATTTGGAACAGTGAATGTGTGAACATGATAATTTATTGCAGAGACCAATAAATTGACGGGAGATGAAACTGTTACATTATGTCTGCCTTCATGTAGAAAGATCCAGAAAATCTCCCAGAAATTCAAAGTGATCATAGGAACTTTGTAACTAAAGATTAAATCATTCATAGTAGTGATGATGTAATATTCCAAAACATACCTGGATTGGGATTGATAAGTCTGACAGACCAGATGTCATCCATACTGCAATGGCAGAGAAAGCAACAATACACAGATGGATTGTTTTGGGGATCACTGTATTTATCCGTATTCAATTTGCAAGGATATAAATGCATTCCAACGATTTAAGAAGGGAAGAAGAGGAAGAGTAGAGAACGACAACCCAGTTAATTGTCATCCGCAGGAGGTAATGTTTTGCAATCTATAATAATGAATGTGATATTGGACACTGAGAGAGCAACAGCAAACTTCAAGAGAATTATTCTGCATTTATGAAAGTGAAGTTATAATTTGGAAACTTTTTTTGCTTGAAGATCTCTCTTGTAGACATAAACAATAGAGAAACAATGGGTGCGATATAGTCAGATATTCTGGAGAATTTTTAATCAGCACACACACAGTAGTTTCGCAGAAAACAATAAAGCAAAGGGTATTGGGAGGTACATATGCAAACGGGGAAGGTCAAAGTTAGGTTTGCCTTTTTGTAAAGGGTATCCGAATACAGACGATGAAGAGTCAAGTAAACTAAAGCGTTAGCTTGCTCTCTCTCCACAGATGCTGTCTGACTCACTGTAATGTCTAGCATGTGTTGGTTTCAGTGCCGGTTCCGGCTTGTGCAGTAATTTGCTCCGAATAGTAGTAAAAACATTCTGCACCAGTTACACAGAGTGTTGGTGAGAGGATTTGTGGATTGTTTTTCACCCAAAGGGTGTTGGTTTCTGGAATGCAGTTCCTGGGAAGGGAGTTGTTTTGGGTCATCTGACAGCCGTTAAGAGGTACTAGGACAAAACGCTTAAGTATCATAACATTCACATCTATGGTCCCGATATATGAAAGTGGGACTAATGCAGATTGTGCTGTATTCCTGACTGTACAGAATCAATGCTTCCGTAGTTGTAGGCCTGTGGAATGTCAATCACTGAGCAGCTAAAGACGGGAAATGATGGGTTTCTGAAGAGTACATTAACAAGAGTGAAATGTAAAAGCTTCTCAACGTACCAATATGAAAAGTTAGAGAAGATCGTCGTCGCTTCCGTCCAGCCTGAAACCAGAGAATTGAGAACAGGAAAATGGCAGGACTATGAGGCAACTACTTCAGTTCTGCCTTCACCACAGAAAACATTATTTAAAAACTTCTAAGCAATTCTCAGTCTACTGAGATAAATGAAAGAGTAACTAATCTGTGAATAATCAGTTTTGGAAAAATTATTTGGACTCAAATCTGAGAAATCTCCATGGCCTGTTAATCTATCTCGTTGATTACTAAGGTAGGTGGCCGAGGTAATAACGAATACTCTGTTTATCCTCTTCCAAATGCTTGATGATTCTGGAACTGAAATGACAGATTTGGGAGCAGCAAATGTAACGCCAATATTTCTAAAGGAGGCATGGGACAGCAGGGAATTACAGTCTGCTTAGCACCAAAAAGCAATCAGGACAATACAAGGGTCTATAAGAAAGGATGCATTGCAAGGGAACTTTGAAAATGACATTAATGTAAACGTAATGTACATAGATAAAGCCAATGCAGATTTCTTAAAAGAACAATCATATTTGAGAAACCGACTGGGAAATAAGTTATGGCGAAGCAATGGATGCAGTGAATTTGGATTATCAGAAACAGTTTTGATGAAGTCCCAAGTCTACTGTTGTGACAATGCTACTCCTTTAAAAAGTTTATTTTGTCCTTGTTTATTTTTCATGGAAGTTTTAAGAGCAGTGAATCTGAAAAGTCCGGGTTTGACACCTTGGAAAAAATTTCAAGTCGAAAGTAAAAGCACGTACAATGAGGAGCTAATGAAGCTAAGGGTAGACATGTCTCCTGGTCCTGATGGAATGCATCCCAGGGTACTAAAAGAGATGGTGGGAGAAATAGCAAGTGTATTTGTGGCAAGTTGCTAAAATTTGCTGAACTCCAGGGCAGCCCCAGCAGACTGGAAAACAGCAAATGTGACACCACTGTTTTAAAAAAGGAGGACAACAAAATATGGGGAGTTATGGACAAATCAACTTTACCTGCGCAGTGAGCAAGTTGCTTAAATGTATTACAAGGAAGAACTAACAAGGAATTTTAGTATATATCATTCCCTTGCGCAGACGCAGCATGGGTTCATGAAGAGACTAGGAACCCTCCAACCACAAGGGATGCACTCAGATTTCTCCAGTTTCCTCATTTCCTGCCCCCCCCCACCCTGTCTCAGTCCCAACCGTCGAAACCTCGACCACCTTCCTAACTTGCAATCTCCTCCCTGACCTCTCCGCCGCCACCGCCACTCTGGCCTATCACATTCGCCTTATCACCTTCACCTTAACCTCCTTCCAACTATCGCATTTCCAACGCCTCTCACCCAAGTCCCTTCTCCCTACCTTTATCTTAGCCTGCTTGGCAGCATTTCCTCATTCCTGAAGAAGGGCTCATGCCCATAACGTCGATTCTCCTGCTCCTTAATGCTGCGTGACCTGCTGCGCTTTTCCAGCAACAAATTTTCAGCGTTAATTTTCCATATTGCCAGGGAGATGTCAGAGTTAGAGCTGGAATGAAACATCTTCCCCAGGGACATGACTTGGTATGCAGCACAAGTCTTGAGTCCTTTTGCAGTAAAAGTGTCAAGGCCCATTGCATGTTTCACATCTTCTGTATTCACGTGCATATTCATGCTACGTGCAGTCAATCGAATTGTTTGAAGACGAGCATCTGTGATTCTGTGAGTACCATGGCGAGTGTGAGGTGTATTATTGACTCAATACTTCTGACTGAGGATGGTGCAGATACTACATCCTTGCATTTTACACTGATGTACAAGGAGGTTCCATTCTTTCGGGGAAGGCAAAGCAATAGCTTCGTGGTGTTACTGCTGAGGTGTTGTTTAACAACCCCAGTAATGTTCTGGTGACACTCGTTTGAATATTGTCACAGGAGATGATGGAATTCAAATCAAATAAATGTTTGGAATTAAGAGTTTAATGATAATCATGAATCAATTGCTAATTGTGTGAGAATCTCATCTGTTTCACTGACGTCCTTCAGGGAAGGAAACTGCCATCCATACCTGCTCTGGCCCACATGTAACTCCAGACTCACAGAAATTTGGTTGACTGTTTACTGCCTCTGGGCAATAATTGAAGACCTAGCCAGCGAAGCCCTAATCACATTGAACATTTTTTTTAAAAATAGTATTTGTGGAATCCTCTTCTCTCGTCAGATATTTCATGTTTCAACTCTATTTCTGACTGGATGTTGCAGGACTGCACATCTGATCTGTTTACTTTGTAATCATTTCGCCCTCTCTATCAGACGTTCTTCCTGCTGCTTCGAATGTAAGTACAGTAGTCAAGTGTGGCAGCTTTAAATGGGCTGTCATCAGTTTTAGATACACATGGTTCTGACCCTGATATATTCACCCACATTCATCACTGAAACATCGATCAGCTTAATGTGAATGATAGACTGAGGGATTATCCTGGGCAAAAAGTTACAGATTGTGATTCAATACAATGCTCCTTCTACCAGCTGTGGTCTGCAGTACCACATGAATTCCCAGTTTTGGGCATCAATTTCTACAATACAATTCTGCCTCTCTACCCCCAGTTCACATAGAGACCCATTCACCCATCACCCCGGGACCGACTCTGGTGTGATAACATTTCCATTTTGATACTTTCATTCCTTTGAGCGACAATCCACGATGTCACACTTGTAACTTGTCACATTTCTCAAAACCCCTAAACCCGTGCGGCAACACCATGGCTCAGTGGTTAGCGCTGTTGCCTTAAAGCACTAGGGACACCGTTTCGATTCCATCCTCCGGGTACTGTCTGTGTGGAGTTTGCACCTTCTCCCCCTGTGTGTGTCAGTTGCTTTGGAGTGCTCCGGTTGCCTCCGACCATCCAAACATGCGTCGGTTATGTGAATTGGCCGTGCTAAATTGCCTATAGTGTTCAGGGATGTGTTCGTTAGCTGCAAAAGTCCAGGCTAAATTTAGTGTATGGGAATGGATCTGGTTGGTTTACTCTTCAGAGGATTGGTGTGGATTTGTTGGTCCATGGGCCTGTTTCCACAATGTAGTGAGTCTAATGCCAATATTCCCCGGGATGTTTTCCCCAGTCGTGCCACTTTCGGCGTTTAAATTGAATGTGTTTCCCTCTGTTTTTCTCCGTGGCCTTGATTAAGAACTCTGCAGTGTCAATTATGCCAGTCTTATGTAGCTTCAGAACCAATGAATTTGTGCATCTTGCATTATTGTTCACTTCCCGGTTAAGATCTACGATCCTTCAAGATGGGCCTCTTGATTCGAGACCGCTCAAAAGAATCTACAAAAGCATTCTATTCAAAAAGCAAGGGTCATTAGTTTATTGAATTAAGGCACCTTGATGCAATTCCATCCAACAACACAGATTGAAGCTTCTGTGTTCCGTGGTGAAGTTGCGCAATTACATTTGAAAATTACACTTTATTTATGTTGTTTTTAGTAATTGTACAGCCCTAAATCACAAGAAAGATCGCTCACATATAATAAGTTGTCATGATCCAAAGTTATTTCCTGGGAAAGGGTACTTAATTACAAAAACGTCCAATTAACTGTAATATGGTGAAACGAATAAAGACAGTCTAATCCAATGGCCTTTTCTTTTAGAAGGATATCTTGTTTCCGTAAATGATCATGCCATGCATCAGTTCAGGGTTAGTTCAAGTGGTTAATTAATGTGTCAGTATTCATCTTATTAAAACTTTATTGTCATCTTATCTTTGAACTGTAACTTAATTCTGCAAGTCAGCAGTACGGTTCACAGGTCATTTTATAGTATTCTTTTCAATCGAGAAACCATTTTGTTAGAATAAACATCTACATGTTTTTGCTCCCTAAATTCAAATTTTAGATCCTGCTTTCCCCCTTTGGTCATTCTATGACCACTCCATAAAGGCATGGATCAAATTAATCCAATTCAATGGCAGCAAAATATTCCTCTTCCTCCGAACGGAATCAAGGGCAGCCAATGATGTTTCCTCATCATTGATTCTTCTTTACATAAATAATGTCCGGATGGAACCAATATTATCAATAGAAGTTTACATTTATCAATAATACGCTTAACTATAGCAATTCCAACAAAAAGACCAATGAAAACAATAGCACCATACAAAGATATATTAATTAATCAGTTATACAATGAGCCAAAACACCAATATTCCAATCCCGCCACTTCATTCATGTCATTGACAAAAAAGTGTGAATATTAGCAATAAGTCTAATAATGATTTCGAAAAGATCAGTGTCCCTCAATGCATTTTCCTTTAACTATAGCTCAAAATCGACCTTCCTTCGCAAGTCTGTATCGGTTTTGTTGGTCAAATAGGTGCAATTCGGAAAACATATCCCTAATTTTATTAAGGCAGCAGTTGTCTCATTTCCCAAAATTGAGATTGCACAAATGAGAAAATTATGGTTTTGACGAGTAATAATTCTTAAAGACTCTTTTAATGAAAGAACACTAAGAGCTGCATATGCCAATGAGTGTGTTTTACTTCTTGATATGGTCTTTGGATTGTTCCATTCTGCACAAAAGTCAGGAGAAACCATATGTTTAAAAAGGAAATTAAGATTTCATTGCCAGGGAATTGGACAGGGATCAAGAGTTGGAAATAGTGTACCTACAAACGGCATGAGGACTACTTGTTCTATTCAGGACAAGGTAGTTAGACCATAAGACATAGGAGTGGAAGGAAGGCCATTCGGCCCATCGACTCCACTCCGCCATCCAATCATGGCTGATGGGCATTTCAACTCCACTTACCTGCATTCTCCCCGTAGCCCTTAATTCCTCGAGACAACAAGAATCTATCAATCTCTGCCTTGAAGACATTTAGCGTCCCAGCCTTCACTGCACTCTGCGGCGATGAATTCCACAGGCCCACCACTCTCTGGCTGAAGAAATGTCTCCGCATTTCTGTTCTGAATTGAGCCCCTCTAATTCATAGGCTGTGTCCGCGGGTCCTAGTCTCCTCACCTAACGGAAACAATTTCCTAGCGTCCACCATTTCCAAGCCATATATTATCTTGTACGTCTCTATTAAGTCTCCCATTAATCTTCTAAACTCCAATGAGTACAATCCCAGGATTCTCAGCCGTTCCTCATATGTTAGACCTACCATTGCAGGGATCATCCGTGTGAATCTCCGCTGGACACGTTCCAGTGCCTGTATGGCCTTCCTGAGGTGTGGGGACCAAAACTGGACACAGTACTCCAAATGGGGCCTAACCAGAGCTTTATAAAATCTCAGTAGCACAACGGTGCTTTATATTCCAACTCTGTTGAGATAAGTGACAACATTGCATTCGCTTTCTTCATCACAGACTCAACCTGCATGTTGACCTTTAGAGAATCCTCGACGAGCACTCCCAGATCCCTTTGTATTTTGCCTTTACAAAGTTTCTCACCGTTTAGAAAGTAGTCTGTGCTTTTATTCTTTTTGCCAAAGTGCAAGACCTCGCATTTGTTTAGTTGAATTCCATCAGCCATTTCCTGGACCACTCTACCAAACTGTCTAGATCCTTCTGCAGCCTCCCCACTTCCTCAGTACTACCTGCTTGCCCACCTAACTTTGTATCATCGCAACTTCGCTAGAATGCCCCCAGTCATCTTATCCAGATCATTAATATATAATGCGAACAGCTGTGGCCCCAACACCAAACCCTGCGGGACACCGCTCATCTCCGGCTGCCATTCTGAAAATTTTATCCCAACTCTCTGCCTTCTGTCAGACAGCCAATCCTCAATCCATCCCAGTAGCTCACCTCGAACACCATGGGCCCTCACCTTGCTAAGCAGCCTCCCATGTGGCACCGTATCAAAGGCCTTTTCGAAGTCTAGATAGACCACATCCACTGGGTTTCCCTGGTCTAAGCTACTTGTCATCTCTTCAAAGAATACCAACAGGTTTGTCAGGCATGACCTCCCCTTACTAAATCCATGTTGACTTGTTCTAATCAGAGTCTGCTCGTCTAAGAATTTAGAAACCTCATCCTTAATGATGGATTCTAGAATTTTACCAACAACCGAGGTTAGGCTAATTGGCCTATAATTTTCCATCTTTTGTCTTGATCCTTTCTTGAACAATGGGGTTACAACAGCGATCTTCCAATCATCCGGGACTTTCCCTGTCTCCAGTGACTCTTGAAAGATCTCAACCAATGCCTCCGCTGTTTCCTCAGCCACCTCTCTCAGAACTCTAGGATGTATCCCATCGGGGCCAGTAGATTTGTCAATTTTAAGACTTTTCAGCTTTCCTAGCACTATCTCTTTTGTAATAGCAACCATACTCAACTCAGCCCCCGACTCCCTTTAATTGTTGGGATATTACTCATCTCTTCCACTGTGAAAACTGACGCAAAGTATTTACTAAGTTCTCCAGCTATTTCCTTATCTCCCCTCACTAGGCTTCCAGCATCAATTTGAAGTGGTCCAATGTCTACTTTTGCCTGTCATTTGTTTCTTATGTATTGAAAGAAACCTTTACTATCATTTCTAATATTACTGGCTAGCCTACCTTCATATTTGATCCACTCCTTTCTTATTACTCTGTTATCCTCTGTTTTTGTAGCCCTCCCAATCTTCTGATTTCCCACTGCTCTTGGCAACTTTGTAGGATCTCTCTTTTTCTATGATACATTTCCTGACTTCCTTTGTCAGCCATGGCTGTCTAATCCCTCCCTGGATAATCGTTTTTTTCCTTGCGGATGAACCTCTGTACAGTGTCCTCAATTATACACACAAACTCCTGCTATTTTTCCTCTACTGTCTTCCCCGCGAGCCTCTGCTTCCAGTCTATTTTGTCAGTTCCTCTCTCATGCCCTCAATTACCTTTGTTTAACTGTAACACCATTACATCTGATTTTGCCTTCTCTCTTTCAAACTCCAGACTGAACTCTACCATACTATGATCGCTGCTTCCTAAGGGTTCCCTTACTTCAAAATCTTTTATAAAGTCTTGTTCATTGCAAAGCACTAGGTCCATCATAGCATACTCCCTTGTGCGCTCCATGACAAGCTGTTCCAAAAAGCCATCCTGTAAGTATTCCATGAATTCACTGTCTTTGGATCCACTGGCAACATTTACCCAGTCCACCTGCATATTGAAGTCTCCCATGATCACTGTGATCTTGCCTTTCTGACATGCCTTCGCTATTTCCTGGTACATGTTGCGTCCCTGGTCCTGACCACTGTTAGGAGGTGTGTACATAACTCCCAATATGGTTTTTTTGCCTTTGTGGTTCCTCGATTCCACCACACAGACTCCACATCATCTGACGCTATGTCATTTAGTGCCATAGATTTAATTTTGTTCTTAACTAACAAGGCAACCCCACCCCCTTTGCCGGCCTCCCTGTCTTTTCAATAAGTTGAAAGTCCTAGGAGGTTTAACTGCCAGTCCTGACCCCCCTGTAACCACGTCTCTGTGATGCCTACCACATCATAATCACTCACTATGATCTGTGGCATTAGTTCATCTGCTTTGTTCTGAATTCTACGAGCATTCAGGTAAAGTGCCTTAATGTTAGCTTTCTTATCATTAGAGATATTGGAAGTCATATGATGTCCTAAGTTATCCTTGCTTTTTTCTGCATTCCCAGTCTGCCTCAATTTTAAATCCGCCTGGACACATGCTATCCTGCTGCTTATCTTTCCATTTAACGCCATACTCCCTGTCGCTTTCACTTTCCTCTCCCCCAAATTCAGATGTTTAAAGTCCTACTGACCACTCTATTTATCCTATTCGCTAGAACATTGGTACCTGATCGGTTCAGGTGGAGACCATCCCAACGGTACAGATGCCCACTGTTCCAAAACTGATGCCAATGCCCCATGAAGTGGAATCCCTCATTCCAACACCAATCCCTTAGCCACGTGTTTAATTGCCTAATTTTCTTGTCCCTATGCCAATTGGCACGTGGCTCGGGCAGTAATCCGGAGATTATGACCCTTGAGGACCTGTGCTTCAATTTCCTGTCTAGTACTTCGTAATCCCCCAAAAAGGTCCTCCACCCTAGTCTTGCCTATTTTGTTAGCACCAACGTGGACGACAACAACTGGATCCTCCCTCTCCCATATCCTTTCAAGCCGGTCGGAGATGTCCCGAACCCTGGCACCGGGCAGGCAATTTACCATGCGAGACTCCCAATCCGGCTTGCAAAGGATACGATCTGTCCCCCTAATTATAGAATCCCCTATAACCACTACTTGTCTATTACCTCCCCCCTCTTGAATGGCCTTCTGCACCATGGTGCCTTGGTCAGTTGGATCATCCTGTCCAGAGCCCTTTTCCTCATCCGAACAGGGAGCAAAAATCTCGTACCTGTTGGACAAGGTCAAGGGCTGAGTCTCCTCCAGTCCTGAACTCAGATTCCCCCTACCTGCCTCACTTACAGTCACACTCTGATGAGCCTGATCACTAGCTGAATGAATTACTTAGTCTCCCAGGTGTGAACCTCCTGAAACAAAGCGTCCAGGTAACTCTCCCCCACCCGGATGTGCCACAGTGTTTGAAGCTCAGATTCCAGATCATCAACTCTGATCCGGAGTTCTTCCAGCAACCAACACTTGCTGCAGATGTGGTCGCTGCCATTCACAATGGGATCAGCCAGCTTCCACATCATATAGCTACAGCACATCACCTACCCAGCCATCTCTGCTCAGTTAATTAATTACTTAGTTACATTGTACAAGTTTGAGTTAGAATACTTTCTGATACCTCTCTGCTATAGTCTTTCCAAAAAGATTTATATATATATATTATATATATACACACACACAAAAACAAAGTAAATTTTTAACCAGTCCCTGGTAAGAAATAGAAAATCCTTACCTTAAAAAAACCTGTGCAGTTAAGGAGTTTGAGGAGGAGGGTGGGTGGGAGATACCACAGGTGTAGAATCTCGGGCTTAGCCGCCTTCCTGATTTATATGCTCACTGCTTTCCTTCCCGGCTGCCCCTCTGGTAGACGTCACTTCCCCTGCTGCTCCCGCTCTTTCTGTGAAGAGAGAGAAAAGAAAACACCCCTGCCCGCTACAGGTAATCAATTTTAAAACAAACTGTCTTACCTTAACTGGAGTCTTCCGGGTTCGTTTTTACTCAGCCGCTGCTCCTACTCCTTGTTATAACTGAAAAAAAATCCAGATTTCGCATACACAATAGAGGGGCCTTGCAAGTAAGATGCAGGCATATGTTTGTGACTTCCTGGGGTATGTGGATAATCCATGATTACATAATTTGGTCCTGGGTTCTGAGGGTGAAAATCATCCAGTACTAATGAGGTGAGTTTCTTGATAACAAACAAGGTCAACATCCCAGAACGATTCTTCCCCTCTAATAGCTGGGAATAAAATAGTGCCGTTAGGGGTATCATAATGAAGGTGGGAGTTGTTACCTCTCCACATAGAATTTGAATTCCAGTGATAGTAAGGATACATTTTTGTTAAGGCTTACAAATGTGATGCAAGGTCCTTCAGAAAAGCAGTGGCGACTAATACATTTAAGCATAGCACAGGGGATAAAAAAGGGACTCTTACATAAGCGGACCCCCATTCCTTAACATTGCAGGAATTTGGATAGGATATTGCGGATTTACTGGAGGAAGTCCATAAACAAGTAGGAGGTGTGCATAGGTAATATGTAAAAAATATATTACATCCTGTAAATACTTTAGTACTATTCAATTCCCCCATGTTAGGATCTGGAAGGATAAAAGGGAGTCTGTTACTGAAGTAAAAGCGTAACAAAATTTCTTCATCCTCTCCAAAATTGTTATGGGTTTCTAGAAATCTCTCCCCTTTGTCTTTTTTTTAACTACGTGATCGATCTGAAAGGGGATAAGGTTTATCAGGAATGCCCATAGTACAAATATAATCAAACGGACAAACAACGCCATTACAGGGTAAAGACCATTTAGACCTGTTCTGTGAATGAACTGTTTTTTTAATACTGTTGACCACTGCAAAAGTCATTTCTATCAACATTCAGTCTTTTGGCACACAAGAACATGTTCCTAGCAGAGTTGGGACACAGCCTCTGTTTGCTCAGGATCGCACAGGTAAACTGTCCCTTCTTGTGCACCAATGTTAGCAATGGCAAGTCCACATAGCAGGTCAAGTTCGATCTTTACCATCTCCCCCCTTACAAGGTTGGAGACGGCGAACTGTCCATTGTAATAAAGTCTAAACTATTTCCTCCTGGTATATACAATATACATATATTCAATTAAAATAGACAGCCGCAAAGACCTAACACAAACTAATCCAGTAGTGATCACCCACATTCTGGTTTGAGTATCGAGCGAGTACCTTATTTGAGGTCATAATTGTTGCTCTTCAACAGGCTCGAAGCCATAAGAGCAATTTTGAAATAAATAATTCTCAAATTAACGAAAATCAAATAGCCCATTGGGTTAAATATATATTGCCTATAAAGGCAAATTGCTCGTTCATTTTAAATTATGCACTAGAGATTCCCTTCCTACCTATTATTTTCTTATCTTATATTGAGAAGCCCAGGCATGGGTGAATTAAGCAAACATACTTTTATAAATCCAGCTTTGCTGGGATGTAATACACCTTGAAATTTTGCTACAAAGGAAATCTATATTATCCAAAAGTTAGATTAGGTCTGCAAAATATTGTACTCTCTTTTCTTAAAAAAAAAAATTGCCCAATTAAATGGCCCGATCTACAGCTTTAGTTAACAGTAATTAGAATTAAAAGTAGAAATCTAGTGATGACTTTGAGCAGAAAGGTTGGTAATAAATATTGGCTGGAGGGCAATACTGTCCCCAAATTATGGTAACATTACACAACGTTTTCAAATTACACTGAAAGCTCTCTGTTATTGAGTAAACCCTAAAAATTAGATATTGGTACAATCTTAAAATTATGAACCATCACTGTTCAGTATTAAATATCCACGTGAAGATAATAACTTAAACAGACACTCCTACTTAGATCTAACAGCCGAATTCAAATATAAATCAAATCAACCAGTATGTATTCTTATAAGTTCCAGACGCAAAGCAAAGACGTTTCGGCTTAGCGTCCATGCATGAAATCAAATCACTTAATAATTCAGTCAGTGGTATAAAGTGCCTATAATTATTTCAGAAATGAAAATTTACAAATTACCTCCAAATTTCAATGCAATATTGTAAGCAATCCAAACACTAAACACGTATGATTACAGTCAGTAAGCAACAGAGAAATCAACCTCTACATTGTGAATTGGCACTGAACAGACAGTATCATTTCCCTGTGATTTTTGCACCTTACCCTGGTCTGGCATACCCGTCCTTATACTGCGTCTAAGCGGGTTTTTCTGGGGACCCAATGGGATCAGAAGTTTGGGGCGTATGGCTGCCTGCTTGGCAGCTGCATATACTTGCGAATTACTTTAGAAACTGTATCAGTTTCATCAGCATGAGCCAGATATCTTGATAACTGTTGGATTGATTAAAAAAATAACATTACTATAACGCTGCCCCACTTGGGAGTTAAAAATCGCCAGTGTTCCCACAAGGCTCCAAGATCGTGGATCATATTTAATGCACAATGAAGAGTCATTGTATATTCGTAGGTTTTCATTTTGATAGGATGAAAGCCTGTCGATTCCCAACGTCAGCTCCGAGGTCACATTAAAGGCACATTCCTCCCCATTGGCCAAATTTCAACAGTTAAAGCAAGGGCCAGGCATTTGCCCCTGTTGACTTTTAAATGTCTTGTTGCCAGTCTCAATGGTGAAATGCTGGGGCCTGTTTGTCCCCATTTTCTGGATCTCCTCGGGAAAAGGTTGTCCAGCAGTGGTCACTGGGTAGGTACATGAGGTAGTTTCCACCCCCAGTGCGTATCCTGGTTCCAATCAACCCAATGAGGCTGACATACAGCATTTGGGATCGCGAGGACGCTGAATATAATTTGTTTTACCTGTAACTTGCATCATGATTCAGTCCCGTTCTGGTCATCCCAATAGAAAACCACCACTCACCTCATTTGAGACTGGAAATTCCTGGACTGGTTTGTGATGTTGGTCTGGATCATGTCAGCCAGAAAACATTGCAAAAGTTTAGGGTTAAATAAAGGTAATTAAGCTTCTTGATTATTGTCCAATTGCTTGCCACATCCATCAGACAGATGGGTGCATCTTTCAGTCCTGTAACTTGAGTGACTCCTAGAATTTTATCCGTATCACACTTGGACATATTATGCAAATTTGACCGGGTTGGTCTTGCAGTTCGGGGCATGCTTCATTAACATTAATCTAGTCCCCAGGATGGGACCCGGCTTAGAATGGCGCAAGTCACTCATCCCAATGATATCGACTGTGAAGAATGAATGCTTCATTTTCAAAAGAAGGAAAAGTTTCAACAAGTGGATGTTTTAAAGCAAGGCTAGGGACAAACAGCAGATGATCCAAGTCCCTACAGTGTGGAAACAGGCCCAACAAGTCCACACCAATTCTACGTCACGCAATGTTTGGTTTAGATCCCCTTACAGTTATCTATAGGCCTCAGACCTTTGGGGAAATGTTTCACATAATTTCACGAATATTGATGATGTATCATCTGTTCTGTCTATGTAATTACCCATTTTAAAGTTACTTCAGATTCATAGCAACTAATTCTAAAAAAAACTTACTAATTAGACTTCCACAAACGCGAATCAATTTCACAAAACGCTTTTTTAAATTAAAGAAATAACTTTTATTATAAAATATAATGATATTTATTTTCTTTTAATGAAAATCAGCTTGTGTATTGTTTTTTTTCATCTCAATTTATTATTAATATTCATTAACTGATTAAATATTATATTTTATTATATTAATAATCGGTAATAAAATTCGAAGGGTCTCTTGCTTCCTATAAACTTCAAATACCGGGAGCCTCTTGCTCCTTATAACTTCAAATACCAGGAGCCTCTGTGTTCCTACAACCTTCAAATACCAGGAGTCTGTTGCTCCCTATAACTTCAAATACTACGCGAATCTTGCTGCTGCAAACTTGAAGTACCAGGAGCCTCTTGCTCCGTATAAACTTCAAATGGCGGGAGCCTCTTGCTTCCAATAAACCACAAATACCAGAATCCTCTTGCTCCTTATAACTTGACAAACCGGGAGCCTCTTGCTCCCTATAAACTTCAAATGCCAGGACCCTCGAGTTCCCTCTAAACTTCAAATACCAGGAACCTCTTGCTCCCTAGAACTTCAAATACCAGGAGACTCTTGCACCTTATAACTTCAAATAACGGAGGCCTCTTGCTGCCTATAAATTCAATTACGATGAGCCTCTTGCTCCCTACAAACTTCAAAAGCCTGGAGCCTCTTACGACCTATGACTTCAAATACCAGTCACGTCTTTCTCCCTGTAAACTTCAAATATCCAGAGACCCTTGCTCCCTCTAAATTTCAACCATCGAGGACCTCTTGTTCCCTAGATCATTCAAATACCAGGGGACTCTATATCATTTAAAACGTCAAATGCAAGAAGCCTCTTGCTCCCTATAACTTCAAATACCGTTGGCCTCCTGCTCCCGACGAACTTTAAAGATAAGAAGCGTCTTGCTCCCAAAAACTTCCAATCCCAGGTGCATCATGTTCCCTATAATCTTCAAATACAAGGAGCCTCTTGCTCCCTATAAATTTCAAATATAAGGAGCCTCGTGCACCCTAAAAACTTCAAATGCCAGAACCCTCTTACTCCCCATAAACTTCAAATACCGGGAGCCTCTTTCTCACCATAAACTATTGCAGTCTACAACTTCAAATGCCAGGAGCCTCTTGCTCCCTATAACTTCAAGTGCCAGGAGCATCTTCACCCCCAGAACCTCAAATAACAGGAGGCTCTTGTTCCCTCTAAACATCAAATACCAGAAGCCTCTTGCTCCCTGTAACTTCACATACTGGGGGCCTCTTGCTACCTATAAACTTCAAGTACCAGGAGCCGCTTCTCCCTAAAGCTTCAAATACTGGGGGCCTCTTGTATCCCCATAAGTTCAAACATTGCTGACCTCGCGCTCCCTATAAACTTCAAATGCCAGGAGCCTCTTGGTCCCTACAACGTCAAATACCGGGAGCAGCGTGCTACCGATAATCTTCAAATACTGGGAGCCTCTTGCTTCCTACAACTTCAAATACCGGGGCCTTTGTGCTCCCTATAAACTTTACATACAAGGAGCATCTTGCTGACTATAAACTTCAAATACCAGGAACCTCTTGCTCCCGATATACTTAAAATGCCAGGAGCCTCTGGCTTCCTATAAACTATAATTCCGGGCGTCTCTTGCTCCCTTTATACTCCAAATATCAGAAGACTCTTGCTCCCTAAAAATTTCAAATACCATGAGCTTCTTGCTCCCTATAGCTTCAAATACCGGAAGTCTTTTGCTCCTGACAAACTTCAAATAGCAGAATCCTCTTGCTACCTTTCACTTGAAATGCCATGCGCCTCTTGCTTCCTGCAAACTTCAAATACCAGGAGACTCTTGCTCCCTATAAACGTCCAATACAAAAAGTCTCTTTCTCCAATAATTTCAAATGCCAGGAGCCTCTTGCCCCCTATCAACATCAATTACTGGGAGACTCTAGTTTCCTGTAAAATTCAAATACAGGGAGCTTCTTGCTCCCTATAAAATTCAAATACCGGGTGCCTCTTAGTCCCTATAAATTGAAATACCAGGAGTCTCTTGCACCCGACAAACATCAAACGCCAGGCGCCTCTTGCTCCGCATACACTTCAACGACCGGGGGCCTCTTGCTCCTTCCAAATTTCAAATACCAGAAAACCCTTCATCCCTATAAACGTCAAATACTCGGAGCCTCTTGCTCGCTATAAACATCAAATTCCAGCAACCTGTTGCGCCTTATAATTTCAAATACCAGGAGTGTCAAGGTCCCTACAAACTTCAAATAGCAGGAGTCTCTTGCTCCATATAAACTTCAACTACCAGGGGCCTCTTTCTCGCTATAAACTTCAAATACCCGGAGTCCCTTCATCCCAATAAACTTCAAATACCGCGAGCCTCTTGCTCCCTATAAACTACAAACACCAGGATCCTCTTCCTCCCTATATCTTGACATACCAGGAGCCAATTGCGCCCTATAACTTCAAATGCCAGGAGACTCTTCCTCCCTATAACATCAAGTGCCAGGAGCCTTTTGATCCCTGTAACTTCACATACCGGGGGCCTCTTGCTACCTACAAAATTCAAATACCAGGAGCCGCTTCTTCCTAAAGCTTCAAATACTGGGGGTCTCTTGCTCACCATAAGTTCAAATACTGGAGACCTCGCGCTCCCTATGAACTTCAAATACCGGCAGCCTCTTGATCCTTACAACTTCAAATACTGGGGCCCTCGTGCTCCCTATAAACTTCACATACAAGGAGCATCTTGTTGAAAATAAAGTTCAAATACCAGGAGCCGCTACTCCCTAAAGCTTCAAATACTGGGGGCCTCTTGCTCCCTATACCTTCAAATACTGGAGGCCTGGCGCTTCCTATAAACTTCAAATCCCAGGAGCCCCTTGCTCCCTATAACTTCAAACAAAGTGGGCCTCGTGCTCCCGGTAATCTTCAACTAAAGGAGCCTCTTGCTCCTTACAACTTCAATTACCGGGATCACCGTGCTCCCTATTAACTACACATACAAGGAGCATCTTGTTGAGACAACACTTCAAATGCCAGCAGCCTCTTGCTCCCGATATAGTTAAAATGTCAGGAGCCTCTTGTTCCCTATATACTACTAGGGCGGCACGGTGGCACAATGGTTAGCACTGCTGCCTCACAGCGCCAGAGACCCGGTTTCAATTCCCACCTCAGGCGACTGACTGTGAGGAGTTTGCATGTTCTCCCCGTGTCTGCGTGGGTTTCCCCCAGGTGCTCCGGTTTCCTCCCACACTCCATAAATGTGCAGGTCGGGTGAATTGGCCATGCTAAATTGCCCGTAGTGTTAGGTAAGTGGTAGATGTAGATGTAGATGTAGGGGTATGAGTGGGCTGTGCTTCGGCGGGGCAGTGTGGACTTGTTGGGACGAAGGGCCTGTTTCCACACTGTAAGTAATCTAATCTACTAATAGTGAGGACCTCTTGCTCCCTTTGTGCTCCAAATACCAGAAGCCTCTTGCTCCCTTTAACTTCAAATACTGGGGGCCTCTTGCTCCCTATAAATTTCAAGTATCGAGAGTCTAATGCTCCCTACAAACTTCAAATACCAGAATCTTCTTGCTACCTATAACTTCAAATACCAGGCGCATCTTGCTTCCTGCAAACTTCAAGTACCAGGAGACTCTTGATCACCATAAACGTCCAATACCAAAAGGCTCTTGCTCCCAATAACTTCAAATGCCAGGAGCCTCTTGCTCCGTATAAAATTCAAAGAAGGGGAGCCTCTTGCTCCATATAAATTCAAATACCAGGATCATCCGGCACCCGACAACTTTCAATCACCAGGCGCCTCTTGCTCCCTATAAACTTTAAATACCTGGAGACTCTTGTTCCACATAAACTTCAACCACCGGGGGCCTCTTGCTCTCTCCATACATCAAATACCAGAAGACCCTTCATCAGTATAAACTTCAAATTCCAGGAGCCTCTTTCTCCCAATAACGTCAAATACCGAGAGCCACATGTTCCCTATAAACATCAAATACCTGGAGTCTCATGCTCCATATATTTTGAAATGCTGGGGGGCCTCTTGGTAGCTATAAACTTCAAATAACAGGAGTCTCTTGCTTCCTATAACTTCAAATACCAGGAGCCTATTGCTCCCTATAACTCAAATACAGGGGACCTCTTGCTCCCTAAATCTTCAAATACCGGGAGCCTCTTGATCCCTACAGACTTCAAAGATAATGAGCATCTTGCTCACTATAAAGTCCATTACCAGGTGCTTCTTGCTCCCTACAGACTTCAAAGATAAGGAGAATCTTGCTCCCTATAACTTCCATTAGCAGGCCCCTCTTGGTCCCTGTAAACTTCAAATATCAGGAGCTCTTGCTCCATATGAAATTTAACTAGCGGGAACTCTTGCTCCCTATAAACTTCAAATATCAACAGCCTCTCGATCCCAATAACTTTCAAATACCAGGGTCCTCGTGCTCCCTATAAAATTCAAATACCAGGGTCCTCGTGCTCCCTATAAAATTCAAATACCGGGGTCCTCGTGCTCCCTATAAAATTCAAATACCGGGGTCGTCGTGCTCCCTTTCAACATCAAATACAAGGAGCCTCTTGCTGAGTACCAGCTTGAAATGCCAAGAGCCTCTTGCTCCCTACTAACTTCAAATACCAGGATCCTCTTATTCCCTGTAACTTCAAATTGCAGGAGCCTCTTGCTCCCGATAATGATCAAACACCAGGAGCCTCTTGCTCATTTTTACTTCAAACACCGGGGGCCTCTTGCTCCCTCTATGGTTCAAATAACGGCAGCCTAATGTTCCCTACAAACTGCAAATACCAGGAAACCCTTCCTACATTCAACTTCAAATACCAGGCGCCTCTTGCTCCCTGCAAACTTCAAATACCAAGAGCCTCTTGCTCCCTATAAAATTCAAATATCGGGAGCCGATTGCTGCCTATAAGCTTCAAATACCAGAACCCTCTTGATCCCCATAAACTTCAAATACCGGGAGCGACTTGCTTTCTGCAAACCGCAAATGCCAAGACCCCCTTTCTCCCTACAAGCTTCAAAAACCGGGATCCTCTTGCTACCTATAAAGATCAAATACCGGGAATCTCTTGCTCTCTGTAAACTTCAAATACCAGGAGCCGCTTGCTTCCAAAAAACTACATATACCAGGAGCCTCTTGCTCCATGGAACTTCAAATACCAGGAGCCTCATGCTCTCAACCAACTTCAAATACCAGGACCCTCATGCTACCTATAACAATAAATACCACGCGAATCTTGCCCTCGGAAAACTCAAATACCAGGTGGCTCTTGCTCCCTATAAACATCAACTACCGGGGTCCTCTTGCTCCCTCTAAACTTCAGAAAGCAGGAACGCCTTGATCTCAATAAAGTTCAAATACTGGCTCGGCTCTTGCTCCCTATATGCTCAAGTACCTGAAGCTTCTTGCTACCGACAACTTCAAATACCAGGATCCACTTGCTCCCTATTAACTTCAAATACCGGGACCCTCTTGCTCCCTATAAAGTTCAAATACCGGGAGCCTCTTACTCCCTATAAAGTTCAAATACCGGGAGCGTCTTGCTTTTTGTGAACTGCACATGCCAGGAGCCTCTTTCTCCCTAGAAACTACAAATACCGGGAACCTGTCGCTACCTATAACGTCACAAGCCGGCAGTCTCTTGCTCCCTGTAAACTTCAAATACTTGGAGCGTCTTGCATCCTATAACTTCAAATGCCAAGAGACTCTAGCTGCCTATGAATTTCAAATACCAGGAGCCTCTTCCACCATATAACTTCAAATGACAGGAGACTCTTCCTCCATATGAACTTCAAATACCGGGAGCCTCTTGCTCCCTATAAAGTTCGAATACCGGATAGGCTCATGCTCCCTATAGACTCAAATACCAGAAGGATCTTGCTCCCGATAACTTCAAATACCAGGAGCCATTTGCCCCCTATTAACTTCAAATACCGGGAGCCTCTTGCTCCAATTGAACTTCAAATACCGGGAGCTTCGTGCTTCCTATAAACTACAAATACAAGTAGCCTCTTGATCCCTATCTCCTTCAAATACCAAGAGTCTCTTTCTCCCTATAAACTTCAAATACTGGGAGCCCCATGTTCCCAGCAATCTTCAAATATCAGGACCCTCATGCTACCTATACAATCAAATGCCACGCGATTCTTGCTCCCTGCAATCTTCAAACACAAGGACCCTCTCGCTCCCTATAAACATCAAATAACAGGAGACCCTTGGTCCCACTAAAGTTCAAATATCGGGATTACCCTATAATTCAAATACCAGCAGCCACTTGCTCCCTATTAACTTCAAATACCAGGCCCCTCTTATTTCATATAAACTTCAAATACTAGGAGCTTCTTGCTTCCTATAAACTACAAATACCAGGAGCCTCTTGTTCCCTCCCATCTTCAAATATCAGGAACCTCTTGCTACCAGTAAAATTCAAAGACCGAGAGCTTCTTGCTCCCTACAAACTACAAAGACAAGGCGCCTCCTGCTCCCTGCAAACCTCAAATACCAGGAGCCTCTTGCTCCCTATCACCTTCAAATACCAGGAGCCGCTTGCTCTCTATAAACGTCATATACTGGGAGGCACATGATCCCAACAAATACCAGTAGCCTCTTGCTACATATAACATCAAATACGACGCGAGTCTTGCTGCTTGCAATCTTCAAGCACCGGGAGCCTCTTGCTCTCTATTAACATCAACTACCGGGGGCCTCTTGCTCCCTATAACCTTCGAGTCCAAGGAGCCTCTTGGTCCCCAGAAACTTCAACTGCCGGTGCCCTTTTGCTACCTATAACCACAAATACTGGGTGTCACTTGCCTCCTATAAGCATCAAATACCAGGAGCCTCTTGCTCCCTTTAACTTCAAATGCCGGGGGTCTCTTGTTACGCACAAACTTCAAATACCAGGAGCCGCTTTCTCCCTACAACTTCAGATACTGGGGACCACGCGCTCCCCATAATCTTCAAATACCAGGAGCCCCTAGCTCCCTACAAACATCAAATACCAGGAGCCTCTTGCTCCCTATCATCTTCAAATACCAGGAGCCTCTTGCTGCCAGTAAACCTCAAAGACCGAGAGACTCCCCCCAAACTACAAAGCTAAGGAGCCTCCTGCTCCCTCTAACTTCCATTACCAGGCGTCTCTTGCTCCCTCTAAACTTCAAATACCAGTAACCTCTTGCTCAATATGAACTTCAAATACCAGGAGCTTGGTGCTCCCTATAAACCTCAAATACTGGGAGCCCCATGTTCCCAGCAATCTTCAAATACCAGGACCCTCATGCTACCTATACCATCAAATACCATGCGATTCTTGCACCATGCAATCTTCAAACACCTGGACCCACTTGCTCCCTATAAACATCAACGACCGGGGGCCTCTTGCTCCCTGTAAACTTCAAATACCAGGAGAGCTTTGGTCCCAATAACGTTCAAATATCGGGGTTAAGCTACAATTCAAATACCAGCAGCCATTTGCTCCCTATTAACTTCATATACCAGGGCCCTCTTGATCCCTATAATCTTCCAATACCGGCAGCGTCAGCTTTCTATAAACTGGAAATGTCAGGCGCCACTGTCTCCCGATAAACTACAAATACCGGAATCATCTTCTAAACTATAAACGTCAAATACCGAGAGACTCTTGCTCCCTATAACTTCCTATAAACTTCAAATACCGGGAGCCTCTTACATCTCAAAACCACAAATACCGGGAGACACTTGTTCCCTACAAACATGAATTACCAGTAGCCTCTTGCTCCTTTTTTCTTCAAATGCCGTGTGCCTCTGGCTCCCACAACACACTTCAAATACCAGGAGCCTCTTGCTCCCTGGAAAGTTCAGCTGCACGGGGCCTTTTGCGACCTTTAACATCAAATACCGGAAGCCACTTGTACCCTATAAACATCAAATACCAGTAGCCTCTTGCTCCCTATTAACTTCAAATAGCGGGAGCCTCTTGTTCCTATAAAATTCAAATACCGAGAGCCACTTATTCCCGATAAAACTCAAATACCTGTTGCCTCTAGCTCCAAATAAACTTCAAATATCAGGAGCCTCTTGCTCCATATGAACTTTATTTACCAGGAGCCTCTTGCTCCCTGTAAACTTCAAATACCAGCAGCGTCTTGTTCCCAATCAACTTCAAATACGGGAGCCCTCTTGCTGCCTATAAACAACAAATACTGGGGGCTTCGTTCTCCTTATAAACTTCAACTAAAAGGAGCTTCTTGCTGTCTATAAATTCAAATGACACCACCCTCTTGATCCCTAGAAACTTCAAATACCAGGATCCTCTTGTTCCCTCTAACTTCAAATTCCAGGAACCTCTTGCTCCTGATAATCTTCAAATATTAGAAGCCTTTTGGTCAGTAAAACTTCAATACTGGGGGCATCTTGCTCCCTATATACTTCAAATAGCAGAAGCCTCTTGCGCCCTATAAAGTTTTAATATCAGGAGCTTCTTGATTCCTATAAGGTTCAAATACCAGCTCGCCTCTTGCTCCCAATAAACTCAAATACCAGAAGGCTCTTGCTCCCAATATCTTCAAATACCAGCAGCCATTTGCTCGCTATTAACATCAAATACCAGGACTCTCTTGATCCGTATAAACTTCAAATACCGAGAGCGTTTTGATTTGTATAAACTGCAAATGCCAGGAGCCCCTTTCTCGCTATAAACTACAAACACCAGGATCCTCTTGCAACCTATAAACGTCAAGTACCGGGAGACTCTTGCTCCCTATAAACTTCAAATACCGGGAGCCACTCACATCCTATAAAAACAAATACCGGGAGACGCTTGTTCCATATTAACATCAATTACCAGGAGCCTCTTGCTCCCTATATCTTCAAATACCGGGGCGTCTTGCTGCTTCTAACTTCAAATACCGGGTACCTCTTGCTCCCGACAAACGTCAAATTCCAGAAGCCTCTTGCACCCTATAACTTCAAATTACAGGAGCCTCTTGCTCCCTAGAAGGTTCAACTGCCAGGGACCTCTTGCTACCTATAACCTCAAATACCGCGAGCTACTTGTTCCCTATAGATACCAAATAACAAGAGCCTCTTGCTCGCAATAACTTAAAATGCCGTTGGTCTCTTGATACCCACAAACTTCAAATACTAGGAGCCTCTTGCTCCCTATAACTTCGAATAGCAGGAACCTCTTGCAACCTCCCAACTTCAAAACCAAGCAGCATCTTGCTCCTTATAACTTCCAATACCGTTCGCCTCTTGCTCCATATAAATTTAAATTACCGGAAACCTCTACCACCCTATAAACTCAAACACCAGAAGGCTATTGATCCCGATAACTTCAAATATCTGGAACCCCTTGCTCCCTATAAAATTCAAACACCGGGAGCCACTTGCTCCACATAAAATTCAAATATTGGGTGCCTCTTGCTCCCTGTAAACTTCAAATACCAGGAGCATCTTGCTCCCTATAACTTCTGATACCGGGACCCTCTTTCTCCCAATAAACTCAAATGCCAGGAGTCTCTTGCTCCCGATAACTTCAAATACCATAACCCTCTTGCTCCCGATAAACTTCAAATACCGGGAGCTCTTGATCGATTTAAACTTCAAATACCGGGAGCCCCTTGCTTCCTGTAACCTTCAACTACCGGGAGCTTCTTGCTTCCTATAAATTCCAAATACCAGGCGCTTCTAGCGCCCTACCAACTTCAAATACCAGGAGCCTCTTGGTCCCTATAACGTTAAACACCGGGATCCTCTTGCTCCCTTTAAACTTCAAATACCAGAATCTTCTTGCTGTCTTTAAACTTCAAATACCAGGACCGTCATCCTAATTATAATTTCAAAGATCACGTGAATCTTGCTTCACGCAAACTTCAAATACCAGAAGCATCTCGGTCTTTAAACTTCAACTACAGTGGGCCTCTTGTTTCCTATATACTTCAAATTCTAGGAATCTCTTGGTTCCAATAAACTTCAAATACCAGGCGCCTCTTGCTCCCGAATGCTTGAAATACGGGGAGCCTCTTGCTCCCTCTAAACTTCAAATACCAGTAGTTGATTTCTCACTAAAGCTTCAAATACCGGCGGCCTCTTGCTCCCTACAACTTGAAATGCCAGGAGCCTCTTGTTGCCTATATACGTAAAATATCAGGAGCCTCTTGCTCCCTGCAACTTCAATTGCAGGGAGAGACTTGCTCCCTATACACTTCAAATACCGGGAGCCTCTTCCTCCCTATAAAATTCAAATGCCGGAAGCCTGTTGCTTCCTATAAACCTGAAATAGCAGGAGCCTCTTGCTTCATATAAACTTCAAATAACAGAAGCCGCTTGCTCCGTATAAACTTGAAATACCAGCAGCATTTTGATACTAATGAACTTCAAATACCAGGAACCTCTTAGTCACCATAACCTTCAAATACCAGGAGCCTCTTGCTCCGTATAAAGTTAAAATACCAGGAGGCTCTTGCTCACTGTAACTTCAAAGGACAGGTGCCTCTTGCTCACTATAAACTTCAAATACCAGGACCCTCTTACTCCCTACAAACTTCAAATATCAGCAGACTCGTGATCTCAATGAACTTCAAATACTGGGATCCTCTTGCTCCTTATAAAATTCAAATAGCAGGAGCCTCTTGCTCCCTTTAAACTTCAATTACGAGCAGCCTCTTGATCCCTATAAAAGTCAAATACCGGAAGCCTTCTGCTCATTTCAACTTGAAATACCAAGAGCCTCTTGCTCCCTATAACTTCAAGTACTGGGGGCCTTCTGATGCCGATAAACCTCATATACCAGAACCCTCTTGCTACCTATAAACTTAAATACCGGGGGACTCTTGCTCCCTAAAAACTTCAAATACCGGGAGCCTCTTGCTCCCAATATACCTGAAATACCAGAAGCCTCTTGCTCCCTTTAAACTTCAAATACCAGAAGCCTGTTGCTTACTATAAACTTCAAATACAAGGAGACTCTTGTTCCCTATATAACTTCAAATATCGGATGACTCCTGCTGCCCATAAACCTCATATACCAGAAGTCTCATGCAACCTATAAACTTGAAACACCGGGAGCCTCTTTCTCCCGATAAACTTCCAAAACCGCGAGCCTCTTGCTCCATATGAACTTCAAACACCAGGAACCTCTTACTCCCTAAAATCTTAAAATATCAGGAGACTCTAGCTCCCTGAAAACTTCAAATAACTGAAGCCTCTTTGTCCCTATAAACTTGAAATACCAGGATCCTCCTGCGCTCTATAAACTTCCAATGCAAGGAATACCTTGCTCCTAATAAACTTCAAATACCGGGTGCCTCTTTCTCCCAATAAGTATCAAATACCAGAAGCGTCTTGCTCCGTATCAACGTCGAATACCCGGAGCCTCTTGCTCCCAATAAAATTCAAACACCAGGAACCCGTTGCACCCTGTAACTCCAAATATCAGGAGCCTCTTGCTCCCCATAAACTTCAAATACCAGGAGTTTCTTGCTTCGTATAAACTACAAATACCAGGAGCCTCTTGCTCCAGACAACGCTAAATACCGGGAGACTCTTGCTCGATTTAAATTTCAACTACCGGGAGCCTCTTGCTCCTAGTAAACTACAAATAACAGGAGCCTCTTGAATTTTATAACTTCGGATGACAGGTGCCTCGTTTTCCCTGTCTTCATCTTCAACTACGAGGAGCCGCTTTCTCCCGAATGCTTCAAATACCGGAGGCCTCTTGCTCCCTATATCTTCAAATACCGGGAGCCTCTAGCTTTCTAAACTCTTCAAATAGTCGGAGCCTCTTGTACCTTATGAACTTCAAATACGAGAAGCCTCTTGCTCCCTATAAGCCTCTCATACCAGGAGCCTCTCTCTTCCTATAACTTCAAATACCAGTGGCCTTTTGTTCCCTATAAACTTCAAATACCACAAGCCGCTGGCTCCCTGTAAACTTTAAGGACAATGAGCATTTGCTCCCTATAAACTTCAAATAACAGGAATCGCTTGCTCCCGATAACTTCAATTACCGGGGGTCTCTTGCTTCCTATAAACTTCAAATACCAGAAGCCTCTTCCTCCCTGACACTTCAAATTCCAGGAACCTCTAGCCCCCTATAAACTTCAAATAGCAGGAGCCTCTTGCTCCCTATAACTTCAAATACGGGGGGATCCTCTTGCTCCCTCTAACTTCAAATACCGGGGGCCTCCTGCTTCCAACAAACTTCATATACCAGAACCCTCTTGCTAATTATAATCTTGAAATACCGAGAGACTCTTGCTTTCCATAAACTTCAAATACCCAGAGTCTCTCCCTCCCTATAAACCTCAAATATCCGGAGCCTCTTATTCCCGATAAAATTGAAATACCAGGAACCCCTTGCTCCCTGTAATTTCAAGTGACAGGACACTGTTGTGCCCTGTAACTTCAAATACCAGGAGCCTCTTGCTCCCTATAAACTTGAAATACCGGGAGCTTCTTGCTTCCGACAAACTACAAATACCAGGAGCCTCTTGCTCCCTATAAACCTCAAACACCGGGAGCCTCTTGCTTCTTGTAAACTTTAACTACGAGAAGCCGCTTGCTTCCTATAAACAACAAATAACAGGAGCCTCTTGTGCCTTATCAACTTCAAATCGCAAGTGCCTCTTGTTCCCCATAACGTTAAATACAGGGAGCCTTTTGCTCCATTTAAACTTCAAATACCAGGACCCTCATCATAACTTCAAAGACCACGCGAATCCTGCTTCACACAAACTTCAAATGCCAGAAGCCTCCGCTCCCTGTAAACTTCACCTACAGGAGGGCCTCTTGCTCCCCAGAAACTTCAAATACCAGGACCCTCATCATAACTATAACTTCAAAGACCACGCGATTCTTGCTTCACGCAAACTTCAAATAGCAGAAACCTCTGCTCTCTGTAAAGTTTACCGACCGGGGGCCTCTTGCTCCCTAGAACCTTCAAATACCAGGAGCCCCTTGATCCCAATAAACTTCAACAACTGGAAGCCTCTTGCTCCCTATAAATTTCAAATACCGGCTTGCCTCTTGCTCCCTCTAAGCTCAAATACAAGAAAGCTCTTGCTCCCGATAACTTCAAATACTAGGAGCCTCTTGCTTCCGAAAATTTGAAATACCGGGAGCCTCTTGCTCCCTATAAATTCAAATTCCAGGAGCCACTTGTATCCTCTAAATTCAAATGTCAGGAGCCTCTGGCTCCCTACCAACTTGAAATACCAGTAGGTGCTTACTCCCTTAAGCTTCTAATACCGGCGGCCTCTTGCTCCCTATAACTTCAAATACCAGGAGCCTCTTGTTCTCTGCAACTTCAAATACCAGGAGCCTCTTGTTCCCTGCAACTTCAAATACCAGGAGCCTCTTGCTCCCTATAAACTTCAAATAGCAGGAGACTTGCTCACTATAGCTTCAAATACCGTGGGACTCTTGCTCACTTTCAACTTCAAATACCCGGGGAATCTTGCTCCCGATAAACTTCAAATACCAGCAACCTTTTGATACCAATGAACTTCAAATACCGGGAGCCTTTTGGTCCCTGTAACTTTAAATGCCAGGAGCCTCTTGCTCCCTATATCTTCAAATGCCGAGGGCATTTTTGGTCCCTATAAACTTGAAATAACAGAAGCCACTGACTCCCTATAACTTCAAATACCGTGGGCCTCTTGCTCCTTATAAACTTGAAATACCTGGTGCCTCTTGCCCACTATAACTTCAAATACTGGGGGCCTCCCCTATAAACTTTAAATACCAGAAGCTTCTTCCTCTCTGTAACTTAAAATATGAAGAGCCTCTTGCCCCTTATAAACTTCAAATACCAGGAGTCTCTTGCTCCGTATAACTTCAAATACCGGGGGCCTCTCGCTCCCTGTAACTTCAAATACAAGGGGGCCTCCTGCTGCCTGTAAATTTCATATACCAGAATCCGCTTGCTACCTATAAACTTGAAATACCGAGAGCCTCTTGCTCTTTATAAACTTCAAATACTCAGAATCTCTTGCTCCCTATAAAGTTCAAATGCCGAAAGCCATTGTTTCTTGTAAACCTTAACTACCGGGAACCTATTGCTTCCTATCTACTACAAATTTCAGGAGCCTCTTGCGCCCTATCAACTTCAAATTACAGGAGCCTCTTGCTCCCTATACCGTTAAATACCAGGAGCGTCTTGTTCCCTTTAAATTTCAAATAGCAGGAGCCCCTTGCTCCCCAGAAACTTCAAAAGCCAGGACCCTCATGCTAACTGTAACTTCAAAGACGACGCGAATCTTGCTTCACGCAAAGTTCAAATACCAGAAGCCTCTTGATCTCTGTAAACGTCAACTACCGGGGGCCTCTTGCTCCCTAGAAACTTCAAATACCAGGAGTCCATTGGTCCCAATAAACTTCAAATACTGGAAGCCTCTTGCTCCCTATCAAATTCAAATACCCGAGGCTCTTGCCCCCGATAACTTGAAGTACCAGGAGCCTCTTGCTACGTGTAAACTCCAAATACCAGTAGCTGCTGTCTCCCTCAAGCTTCAAATACAAGGAGCCTCTTGCTCCCTATAACTTCAGATGCCAGGAGCCTCTTGCTCCCTATAACTTCAGATGCCAGGAGCCTCTTGCTCCCTGTTTCTTCAACTACCAGGAGCCTTTTTCTCGCTATAAACTTCAAATAGCAGTAGACTCTTGGTCCCTATAGCTTCAAGTATCGGGGACCTCTTGCTCACTGTCAATTTGAAATACCAGAAGCCTCTTGTCCCGATAATCTTCAATTTTTTCTGCAATGGAGATCCTTGTTGACTGTGTAGCTGGTGTCTTTATGGACAATATCGCCACACTGTTGTCATCAATCTTTGAGACATCCGCACCAAATAACCGCACCGCTCTGTGGCCCAACATTTCAACTCTTGCTCCCACTCTGCCGAAGGGAAGCAGGTCCTGGGCCTCCTCCACGGTCCCCCCCTCACCATCTGACGCCCGGAGGAAAAACATCTCGTCTTCCGCCTCGGTACACTGCTACAGTAGAGCATAAATATGGTCTTCACCAATATCCTCATTTCCCCTCCCCACTGACCTTATCCCAGTTCCAACCTTACAGCTCAGCACCGTCCCCATGACCTATCCAACCTGCCTATGTTCTTTTCCACCCATCCACTCCACTCTCCTCTCTGACCTATCACCTTCATCCCCACTGACATTCGTCCATTGTATTATTTGCTACCTTCCCCCACCCTCTTCTCTCACCTGTCACCTCCATCCCCATCCCCATTCAACTATTGTACTCTATGCTACTGTATGCTACTTTCTCCCGACCTCCATCCAAAAACCATTAAATGAAGCAGCTGATTACTTTCCTGCTTCTCCTCCACACTGACTGGATCTGCAATCCATCCTCCTCCTGCCGCCCGCAGGAGGCAAACCAAACTCAGGGTTCTTGTGAAAATCAGGCCAGAGTTTGTCGGCCTCCCAAAGAGGGGAGGGTCTTTTAAACCAGAACGGGGAGGATGAGGGGGCAGTAATGTCACTCAGTGGGCTGAGGAGTAGCAGGTGACGTGTAAATTGGACAAATGGGAATTATTGCATTTTGGTTAAACAAGCAAGGGGAGGATATATGGAATTAAAATTGGATTTGTTGATAGTAATGTCCAACAAAGAGACCCAGGTGTTCAGGTATCTTTTTTTTTAAGTTTGCATCAAAAGGAGAAAACGAGGTTAAGAAGGCATTTACCACGGTTACCTTCAATGATGAGTTCTTTCGGAATAGAAGTTGAGACGTCATGTTGTGGCTCTACAGAACATTGGCGAGGCCTCTCAAAGTCGTCCAGTAACACAGATGTATAGCACAGAAATAGACACTTTGGTCCGACTCTTCCATGCCGATCCGATATGCTAACCTAATCTCGTGCCATTTGCCAGCACTTGGCACATATTACCTTAAATCTTTCAGATTCATATACCCATCCAGATGCCTTTTAAATATTTCAATTGAACCAGCCTTCACCACGTCCTCTGGCAGCTCATTCCAAAGATGAAAACCACTTACGTGCAAACACATAAAAGGTTGCCCCTTCAGTCCGTTTTTTTTTTACCTTTCCCCTCTCACTCTAAACCAATGCCCTCTAGTTGTGGACTTCTCAACCCCAAAGAAAGAAAATGCCTTTTTATCCTACCGTTGCCCCTCATGATTTTGTAAGCCTTCGTAAGGTCACCCCTCAGCCTTCGACACTCAAGGGAAAATAGCCCCAGTCTATTCAGCCTCTCCCTACAACTGAAATCCTCCAAACTGACAACATCTTTGTCAACCTTTTCTAAACCCTTTTCAAGTTTGACATCCTTCCGATATGGAGGAGCCTAGAATTGCATGCAATATTCCAAATGTGGCCTAACCAACGTCGTGTACAGCTGCAACATGATTTCCCAACTCCTAAACTCAATGATCTGAACAATAAATGAAAGCATACCAAATACCTTTTTTTTAGAATCGATTTTTTTTTAGATTACTTACAGTGTGGAAACAGGCCCTTCGGCCCAACAAGTCCACACCGCCCCGCCGAAGCGCAACCCACCCATGCACCTACATCTACCCCTTAACTAACACGACGGGCAATTTAGCATGGCCAATTCACCTGACCTGCACATCTTTGGACTGTGGGAGGAAACCGGAGCACCCGGAGGAAACCCACGCAGACATGGGGAGAATGTAGAAACTCCACACAGTCAGTCGCCTGAGGCGGGAATTGAACCCGGGTCTCTGGCGCTGTGAGGCAGCAGTGCTCATCACTGTGCCACCGTGCCGCCCACAGTACCCAATCGACCTGCGACTCTACTTTCAAGGAGCTATAAACCTGCACTTCTCTCTGATCAGCAACACTCCCGAGTACCTTACCATTATGTGCATACGCCCTGCAACGTTTTGCTTTCCCAAAATGCAGCACCTTGGATTTATCTCAATTAAACTCCATCTGCCATTCCTCAGCCCATTGACCCATCTGATCAATATACCATTGAAATCTGATGTAGCCTTCTTCACTGAACACTCCACATTCAATTTTGGTGTTATCGGCAAACTTACTAACAATACCTCCGATGCTCATATCCAAATCATTTATGTAAGTGACGAAAAGTAGCAGACTTATCACCGATCCTTCTGGCACTCCACTGGTTACAGACCTCCAGTCTGAAAAGCAACCCTCCACCACCACCCTCTGTATTCTACCTTTGAGCCAGTTATGTATCCAAATGGGTAGTCCTCCCCGTATTCCATGAGTTCTAACCTTGCTCACCAGTCTCGCATGGGGAACATGGTGAAAAGCCTTACTGAGGTCCATACAGATCACACCCATCGCTCTGCCCTCATTAATGGTCTTTTGTTTTACTTCTTCAAAAAACTTAACTAAGTTCGTGAGACAATATTTCCCACGCACAAAGCCATGTTGACTAACCCTAATCAGTCCTTGCCTTTCCAAATAAGTGTAAATCCTGTCCCTCATGATTCACTCCAACAACGTGCCCACCACTGACTTCAGGCTCACCAGTGTCTTGTTCCCTGGCTTGTACCTACCACCTTTCTTAAATAATGGTACTCTTCTGGAACACTGTATCCAGTTCTGGTTACCCTGTTCCAGGCAGGATGTTATTGAGCTGTACAGCGTTCAGAAGAGATTTACCAGGATGTTGCCAGGAATGGAGGGGTTCAGTGAAAAGAATAGAGTCGTTAGGCTGGGGCTTTTTCACTGGACAAAACCTTGAGGAATTATAAAAATCATGAGAGGTGTAGATAAGGTTCTCTTTTACCTCAGGTGGGGTATTCAAGACGAGGGGGATATTTTAAGATGAGAGCAGAAATATTTGATAAAGATATGAAAAGTTACGTTTTTACACAGAGCGTGGTTTGTGTGTGGAATGAAGTTCCAGTGGAGGTGGTGGGAATGGATACAGCTACAAAGTTTAAAGGACAAGTTGGTGTCGGGATCAGGTGCATTGGAGATGGAGATCAATGCTGAAAATGTGTTGCTGGAAAATCGCAGCATGTCAGGCAGCATTGAAGGAGCAGGAAAATCGATGTTTCGGGTATGAGCCCTTCTTCAGGAATGAGGAAAGTGTGTCCAGCAGGCTCAGATAAAAGCTAGGGTGGAGGGACTTCGGGGAGGGGCGTTGGAAATGCGATAGGTGGAAGGAGGTCAAGGTTTGGTGATAGGCCGGAGTGGGTCTGGGGGCGGAGAGGTCAGGAAGAAGATTGCAGGTTAGGAAGGCGATGCTGAGTTCGAGGGATTTGACTGACTCAAGTTGGGGGGAGAGGAAATGAGGAAACTGTAGAAATCTGAGTTCATCCCTTGTGGTTGGAGTGTTCCTAGGTGGAAGATGAGGCGCTCTTCTGCCAACCGTCGTGTTGCTATGGTCTGGCGATAGAGGAGTCCAAGGACCTGCATTTCCTTGGTGGAGTTGGAGGGGAAGATGAAGTGTTGAGCCACAGGGTGGTTGGGTTGGTTGGTCCGGGTGTCCCAGAGGAGCTCTCTGAAACGTTCCGCAAGTAGGCTGCCTGTCTCCCCAATATCGAGGAGGCCACATCAGGTGCAGTAAATGATGTGTGCGATGGAGATAAATGCAGAACAGTGTCAGGTGATACACTTTAGTAGGAAGGACAATGGAAGACAATATAAAACAGGCTGTAGCATTATAAAGGACATGCAGGAGCAGAAGGCCCTGGCTGTATATGAGCACAGATGATTAAAGATGTCAGGACAAGTGGGGAGAGCAGCAAATATCACAGATTATTTTCAGTAGCTGAGCTGTTCATAAGGGGGTGAAGGAGTGAATCTCCGTGCTCCCTTCCTGGGAGGTGGGGGGACACCATGTTTTGTGAGGCATTTCTCCTGCCTACTGAGACCTTGAGGATTCTACTTGTACCAAGCTCGACACAAAAGGGAGATGGTATCCGGGCCACGGCTCCTAAGCTGTGTCAGGGGAAACGGAACTGCCAATGGGATTAATGTGAAAAATGCCCTTCAGTGAACATTGCTCCTTTCTCGGTTGGTGGGACGTGGATATTTCAGATTCTCAACACGAGGCGTCCCAGTCCTCTCCTGTTCGTTTCAGGGGGAGGAATGGTGAGGTGTTTGGAGGGAGTCAGTCTGCAGTGTTCCTGTGGGAGTTTCAGTGGGGTGTGGGGGGAGAGAGAGGGAGAGAGAAATAGAGGGAGAGAGCGAAGGTGCTGAATGCAGCAGTGACAGAGGTGGAGCATGAAAGTTGCTCGGGGGTAGGTGCTATAACAGGCATACAGTGACTGTGAGGGAGCAGAGAGAAAGAGGTGAGCCTTATCTTGACAGAGTGTTGTTGGTTATTGATGCTTTTCCTGTTTTGCTGGATATTTCTTCAGACCGCAGATACTGCACTGAGCTGAGTGGTGAGCTCAGACCTTGTTCGGTAGGTCAGATGTTGTGGCTCCTCCGGGAAGATAATGGGGCCGATTTGTACTAGCCCATGACACAGGACCTCCATGCCCTGTGGACAACCCGTGGTGTAATTGCCCTTTATCTTCCATTCTTGGGGTAAACTGTGCAGGGCAGTTCCAAACTAAGAAATTTCAAACGTGTGCCCATTGTCCTTTTAAAGATGGCATATATGCCATCGGTCACAGAATATTCAGGGGCATTTGGGCAATGGTGAATGCCTCCAGTCATGATGGGTTGGAGAAAAGGGCTGGTATTGAATAAGAGGAACGCCATGGGGTGGGTTGGGTATTTAATGAGGTGAGTTTGATAAGACAGCACCAGGAAACTAGCTCAGCCTCGTGCAGACAATCCTTCTGTCACACTCAATGAATAATGGCTCATGGTGCAGGATGCAAGCAAAATGCCTTCATTTCCACATCCTGAAACCTGGGAATACATTCTTCCATGACATGCCTTTTGATCTTCACTTCTCTGTCTATAGCGTAAAATCTTCCCATGCGGCGATATTTAAACTGATTACCTCGCCATCTCTCTCTCTGGCAGGAATGTTCACACCCACAGCACCCCCTTGTCATGCACAATGAAGATATGGAGCTGTAAATGGATGGGAGCTGCACATCTTGTCACTTCCAGTGTGGACTGCAAGGTTCCCCACACTGGGCAGTGATCTAACAAAGTGTTAATGAGTAATGTACTGAGGTGGTGTATACAGCTCTACATGCAGGTAGGGTAATTGATCCAAGTTTACAGTTCAATGCAATAGGGTGGTGTACACAGCTCTACATGATGGGAGGGGGTAATTGATCCAAGTTTACAGTTCAATGCACTGGGGTGATGTACACAGCTCTAAATGCTGGGAGAATAACTGCTCCTGGATACACATCAATGCACTGGGGTGGTGTACACAGCTCCAATTGCTGGGTGGGTAACTGCACCTGGTTACAATTCAATGCACTGGGGCGTTGTACACAGCTCTACATGCTGGGAGGGCAACTGCTACTGGTTTACAGTTCAATTCACCAGTGATCACTGCACAGCTCCCTGTGCTGCTCAAAATATCTGGTTGAGTTTTATAAATCATTGCATTGCTTGGTCTGCATAGCTCCTGGTGCTGGACAGATACCCATTCGGGATTTATAGATCAATGTACGCTGTGGTTTGCACAGCTTCCCCTCGTGGAAAGATATCTCGTCCAAGTTTATAAGTCAATGCACTGCTATGATCTGCATAACTCGCCGTGCTGGATAGATATCTAGAGCGGGTTTATAGATCAATACACTGTTATGCTCTGCATCGCTCCCCTGCTGGACAGATATCTAATCCGGGTTTATAGATCATTGCACTTCTATGGTCTGTATATCTCCGCTTTGTAGATAGATATCTTGTCCGGGTTTATAGACCAATGCACTGCTGTGGTCTGCACAGCTCCCCGTGCTGGACAGATATCGATTCCGGGTTTATAAATCAATGCACTGCTGTGATCTGCATAGCACACGGTGCTGGACAAATATCTGGTACTAGTTTATAGATAAATGCACTGTTGTGGTCTGAAGAGCTCCCGGTGCTGGACAGATCTCTCATCCGGGTTTAAAGATCAATGCTCTGATCTGATCTGTGCCGATTGTATTGACCAGTGCAATGAATGAATCTGCACAATGTTTCCCTCTTGACTGATTGCTTGGTTGAACTGAGCAGTACACTAGCATGGTCTACACAGTTTTCCACGGTGAACCGATATCTCCTTAAGGTGTATGGTGTCTGGACCCGTTCTGATAGGTTGATTGAGAATGTGGAATATCTAACCATTTCAGCTGGTCTGGCAATGCCTTTCGTTCTCATTCTTGTCATTGGACCGTCTCTCACTCTATTAATGTTACAGTGTGCCCATGTACAGTGCATCACTTTGGTACATGCTCAGTGTCCTGGCAGCAGCCACAGCCTGTTCATTCAGAAGCAGGCAGCCATTCCCTTCGTCCACTGGTCTCCACTTAGACAGAAAGGGTTGCCTCCCAGACTAGTTCGCCCCATTGCTACATAGCTCAAAACCCCCTCCCCCCTCCCACTCCCCAACGCCAACCAACCACATCAAAATATCCCACGTGTACTGAGAGCAATGGGTCCCCTCGAAACATCAGGGAGCAGACCATCAGGGATATGGAGCAACACTTCCCATATCTGAACCAAACAGTACTCTGTTTCAGTAACTCTGAAATCTGTCTCCATTTATGCAATGCACAGCCTTTCATTCTTGCTGTCAAACACAATCACAGGTTCACAGTTACCCACGTGAAATTCTATTTACCAATTTGTTGTCCATTGCTTATCCATTTACAGATTCTCTACCTCGTCTCGATAACTACATTTCCCGCCTATCTTGATGTCAGTATAACTTTAGTCAGAAAATGTTTGTTCCATTTCTGGAAACCGTTGATATAGTGTGCAAATAGTTAAGGCCCCAACAGTGTATTACTTCAGTCTTTAACTTGTATTGAACTGATAGAGAATGAATTTTCCTTAATTTATCCCTTCTGGCTCAGTAACCAGTCCTCCCCGTATTCCTGCATAGCAGTTTTGAAAGGTTGAATGTTCCTTCCATTTCCTGCGTACAGGTATGAGCGATATAAAGTTCGGCTCCAATTGCTGAGAAACAAGCTCCACTGGCTGAATGGCCTCATTCTGTTTCAGTTTAAGTATAGTTGCGAATTGTGCTGAAAATGTTGCAACCATCAGTGAACCGCCCACTTCTGATTTTATGATGGAGTAAATACTATTGATGCTGCAGCTGCTGCTAGCCCACAGTGCCTCATGGTTGCTACATTTCCATTGGAGGTTGCTCCACAACCCTGATGGTCTGCTCCCTGATGTTTCCAGGGGACTCATTGCTCTCAGTACACGTGGGATATTTTGATGTGGTTGGTTGGCGTTGGGGAGTGGTTGGGGGAGGGGGTTTTGAGCTGTGTAGCAATGCGGCGAACTATTTTGGGAGGCAACCCTTTCTGTCTAAGTGGAGAGCAGTGGACGCTGGGAATGGCTGCCTGCTTCTAAATGAAGAGGCTGTGGTTGCTGCCAGGACACTGAGCATGTACCAACGTGATGCCGTGTACATGGGCACGCTGTAACATTCATTCAGTGAGAGACGGTTCAATGTGCTCGATCGTTTAGAAGTATGTCCCACTTCACAGGAAGGAGTGCCACATAGCACGGTGGGCAGCATGTTCAATATGCGGCTGAGACGTATCCTCCACCAGGACTGTGCGCTGGCAGCTTCAACAGATACAGTTAGAGACAGATCCATCTGGGACAAGGAGTTTGGTGAAATTCTTTCCTTCTTGTTGGTCCCCCCATCACTTCCCACAGTTTGGCTGCTGTGTTTGTATGGCCTCTCCCTGCACAGTCAGTGGTGGACCTGTGGAGCCACTCTTGGGGAGGAACATTAAAGTCCCACACCCAGAGTGTAGTCTGTGCCTCTGTCACCCTTAGTGCTTCCTCTGATTTATGTTCGACATCGAGGGGATCTGAGATATCACCGAGGAATGGGCAGGGAGGGCAGGAGATGCCCATCCTCAGATGATTTCCTTGACCATCTGTAAACTACTACCATGAGATTTTCCGGGTTCGGGAATCAATTTTGGGGAATTGCAGGGTAGCTCTATCCCTGAATGTATCCAAGGGTAACCCCACCACTGGTGGGTATGTCCTGCCGGTGGGACAGGATATAAGCAGGGATGGTGATGGGGTTTCACCTAACGTCACCCATCAAGCCTGTTTCTCTGAGAATGACGGTGTCAGATTGTTTCCTGACCGGGAGTGTGGTGCTGGAACAGCACAGCGGTTCAGGCAGCATCCGAGAAGTTTTAGGCATAAGCCCTTCACCATGAATGAGGCTTGTGGGCCAGAGGCTGAGAGATAAATGAGAGGATTTGAGGCTGGAAGCAAGGGAGCTGAGAATGTGATCGGTAGATGGAGGTGGTGAAGAGGTGATTAGTCAGAGAAGAGGGTGGAATGGATATGTGGTAAATGTGATGTACGGATCAATGAGGTCGTCGGAAAATTCTGTCCCAACATATTATGACCGACATTGCCTGGAACATTCTGTCCTCAACATTCTATAACAGACATTCCCCGAATATTCTATCCCTAATATTCTATAACTGTCATACACTGGAGCATTCTGTCCCCAATATGCTATAAGTGACATTTCCCGAAACATTCCATCCCTGACATTGTTCAATTCATTGACGTCTGACTGTTCACAAAGAAACGCTAAGTTCCCGACTGAAAATATCCCGTTTCAGGGAGAAGGAGACACTGTTCCGATTGCCGCTCCGGCAGTTAAAGAGTGAATACGTTTTCCCTGCGGTTACATTTCTTCACGACACAGGGTCGACCACAATTTAAACCATAATACAGATATTTCCAAACTCTGTTCGTCTTCAGCAAACTGGGAGGGAATCCTTCAGAACAGCAACGTTTCCACCCCCCGCATGAGGAACTGGGAAGGAGTGATCTGTGTTCTGCTCTCGAGTTATCGAGTGTGTGGGAATCTTCTGGAAACCATCTGTCCTTATGGATGTGCCTCTGTGTGTTTGGGGAGGAAGGGTTTCTTGTGATTTATATCGCATTTTTGTCAGTAATTCAGGCCTTCCCATTTGTTATTCCAGCTCCAAATATTTTAATAAATCTCTAAAAACAGGGGCACATTTTAAAATCTCACTGTGTCCCCAATCAAACTGGTCCATTTGCCTCCAGGCTGATGGATAATGTGTTTGTTTTCCTTCCTCACAGTTAACATAGTGACCGTCTACGTCCTGCTTTATAAAGATTGTGGATTGTCTCCATGTGTCAGACGTTATCTTGGGGCCATGGCAGCGGCAGATCTACTGGTCATTATCCTCGACTTGATACTGAGACACATTCCCATTATTTATAAGGATCAGTTTTATTTCCTGAGGCACTCCGTCCCCGTGTGTAATATCCACGCCGTCCTGCTTTATGCAGCCACTGACTGTTCTGTCTGGTTCACCGTCACTTTCACCTTTGATCGGTTTGTGGCCATTTGTTGCCAAAAGCTGAAACGTAAATATTGCAGTGAGAAAACGGTGGCTGTGGTTCTGGGAGCAGTGACTGTGCTGAGCTGTTTAAAGAATATTTTCTGGTCTTTTATGCTCAAGACTCAATATTGGCTGGGGAACCGACCCTGGTTTTGTACTATATCAAACGATGTTCTATACTCCAGTCTTTGGGTCACAATTGAATTCCTCCACCACATTCTAACCTCGTGTGTCCCATTCCTCCTGATTCTGCTGCTCAATGTTCTCACCGTCAGATACATTTTAGTGACCATCAGAGCCCGCAGGAGACTCCGCGCTCACACCAATGGGGACGCTCAGTCTGACACTGAAATGACAAAGCGAAAAAAATCCATCATTTTACTGTTTGTGATCTCGGCCAATTTCATCCTGTTATGGTCAACGATAACAGTGTTTTCTATATGGAGACGGATGTATAATATTGGGTATCAGTCTTTGTTTCTAGATTGGTTTGTGCAGGATTTGGGCTTTATGCTGCAGCTCCTCAGTTGCTGCACAAATACTGCGATATATGCCGTGACTCAGAGTAAGTTCAGACAGCAGCTGAAGAATGTGTTGAAATATCCCTTCACATCAATCCATCAATGAATCAAATTTACTCATGAAGCAATCCATCTAGGATTTTCTTTAGTTTTAGTTCAGTGTTTCAGCGATGAAACAGGCAGTCGCTGATGGTACAGTCTGAGGGTAGCACTGGTTTGTGCAACCTTATTCCCCGGGGGGCGGGGGAGAGTGTTTGGGGGTGGGGGGCGAGATAACAGTTCAATGTTTCTCACAACTCAGGGGTCAGTGAGAAAAGGCACTATCTCATTGACTGTATCCAACACTTCAACTCACAAACAATAAAAATGTTAATTAAAAAGTGCTGAGCAGCAGAGTGAACGATGTTGTGTGTCCTTGTGGTGAAGAAGCTGAGCTGGAGACAGACAGAGTCAGCCCCAAGTCCTGGTCCTCAGACAAGGGGAGGGGACAGGGCCCTGAGCTCAGGAGATGAGTTTAGGTTCCTCTATCCTTGCTTTCAGATCTGGGTACACCCACTCCGACCTGGACTCCCCATTTCCTCTCCCCCACTCATTTTCCTCATTTCTCTCCCTCTCCCTATGAATACTCTGTCTTTCTTAACACCTTTTCCTTTTACTCTCCCTCTTCCCTCTCTTTCTCTCTCACTCATCCCCGCCCGAGTTTGTCCAACTGCCTCCACTTTTCTTTCTCTCCTTCCACTTCACTCTCACTCTTCTGCTGTCTATGTCATCGTCCCGCAATTTCGTCCCTCCACCCACTCCTCCCACCTTCCTCATCTCTTTATCCTCTCACGCCCACAGATGCAGCCTCACCAACAACCTAGTCTATAGTCAGTGGGAGAGGGAAGGATCAGGGAGTCAGAGTGTGTCGGATAGACAGGGAGATAGGGAGAGGAGGGTGAGAGATTCAGTCAATGAGAAATGGAAGGTGCTGGGGAGAGAGAGAGACAGGCAGTCAAAGGGAGAGGCAGGGAATGAGAGAGGGATATATAGAGAGGGAAGCCAGAGTCTGAGAAAGAGCAAGAAAGGGAGGCGAGGGAGAGATGGGGTGAAAGACAGAGAGAGAGAGGGAGGGAAAGAGAGAGGTCGAGGGATAGTGTGAGAGCGAGAAAGGGAGAGAGAGTCGGAAAGAGAACGAGACGGCGAGAGAGAGAGAGAGATAGACGTCGAGGGAGAGTGAGATGGATGAGAGAGAGAGGGCGCGCGAGAGAGAAAGTGCCAGATGGGGCAAGGGAGGGGACGAAAGAGAGAGGGCGAGAGAGAAAGGGAGTGAGAGAGAGGGGAAGCGAGAGAGAGAAGGCGAGGAGAGAGAGACAGGAAGCAAGAGAGAGAGGGTGCGGGGCAAGAGAGAGTATGATGGGGAGATAGAGAAGGCGGTGAGAGAAAGAGGGTGCGAAAGACACAAAAGAGGGAGGACGTCTAGAGAGAGGGCGTGAGAAAACGAGAGAGGTTTAGAGATGGAGAGGGGCAAGAGAGGGCGAGAGGGGCTACAGACGAAGATAGGGCAAGATAGGGAGGGATGAGAATGGGATACAAGGGGAGAGACAGCAAGAGGGAGAGCGAGACTGAGAGAGAGGGTGAGAGAAAGAGAGAGGGCGAGAGACGACTAGAGAGGAAGCGTGGGGTAAAGTGAACAAGAGAGAGGTAGAGCGAGAAATAGAGGGCGAGAACGAGAGAGAGAGACGGCGAGAGAGAAAGTGGGATAGAGAGATGGGGCGAGACAGAACAGAAGCAAGGGCGAGAAAGAGAGAGAGTGCGAGAGAGAGAGAGCAGGCGTGAGTGAGTAAGAGGGCCGAGAGAGAGTGTGTGGCGGTGAGTCAGAGAGTGAGAGGGACGAGTGAGAGAGAGAACGAGCGAGCGATCGAGACAGACCGACAGACGGTGAGAGAGACAGGGTGAGAGAAAGCGAAACTCCAAGAGAGGCCAAGAGAGGAAGCGAGGGGGCTTGAAAGCGAGAGAGAGTGAGGGTGAGAGAGAGACAGAGCGAGAAAGAGAGGGTGAGAGGGAGAGAGAGAAACAAGAGAAAGGGAGAGAGAGTGAGAGAGCAGCAAGAGGAATAGCAAGAGAGAGAGTCAGAGTGGATGACGTGTGAGAGAAGTGAGGAGAGTGAGAGACAGAGAGGGCGAGAGAGAGAGAACAAAAGAGACAGGGAGCGAGGAAGTGTTGCAGAGAGAGATGGGGCAGAGAAGGAGAGAATGCGAGTGGGGATGAGAGAGATGGGTGAGGGAGAGAAAGAGAGAGGGAGGGGAGAAAGAGAGCAAGAAAGAGAGGGAGTGCGAGAGAGAGAGGAAATGTGTGTGTGAGAGAGTGGGAGCAAGCGAGACAGTGAGAGAGGAACGAGTGAGAGAGAGTGAGGAGCAAATGAGAAAGCGAGAGAGGGGACGTGCAGGAGAGAGGGCACAGACGAGTGAGAGAGGGGCGAGCGAGAGAGAGAGAAGGGTCGAGAGAGAGGGTGAGAGATGAATGAGCGAGAGAGAGAGAGGGAGTGAGTGTGAGAGAGAGATAACGAGCAAGAGAGAGGTGGCGAGCGAGAGAGAGACAAGCAGGGAGAGGGACCGAGCATGAGAGGGGGAGTGAGATACGGTGGGTGGCGACCGAGAGAGAGAGAGAGAGAGTTGGGGTGAGCGAGAGATAAAAGAATGAGTGAGGTTGGATCACAGGAAGAGTTATAGGGGGTGACTAAGCGAGATGGGATTGAGTGAAAGAGGGCGGTGTGACGGAGGACTATAAAAGTGGGCGAGTGAGACAGAAAGGGGTGGTGAGGAAGAGTTATAGAAGGGTCGAGCGACGCAGAGTTGGTGAACGAGAGAGGGGGTGAGGGAGAGTTATAGAGGGGTTCAGTGAGAGTGTGGTTTGTAAATGGGTGAGAAATGAGGTTGAGGGAGAGTTATACAGGAGCGAGCGAGAGACAGGGGTGAGCGCGAGACAGTGGTGAGCGAGAGGGAGTGGTGAGAGAGAGTTATAAATGGGGCGAGTGAAAGAGAAAACGGTGGTGAGGGAGAGTTATTCAGGGGTAAAGTGTGAGAGAGAGGGCTGGTGAGAAAGAGAGGTGCTAGGGAGTCTTATGATAGGGAGAGCAAGCGTGAGAGGGGTTGAGCGAGAGTGGTGGGGTGAAAGAGAGAGGGGTGAGGGAGAGAGAGGTGAGCGAGAGAGAGAGAGAGTGGGTTGAAGGAGAGTTATAGAGGATGTGAGCGAGAGAGGGGTAAGAGATAGAGAGGAGCGAGAGAGAGGGGGCAGGGAGAGACAAGGCAAGATCAAGAGAGAGGGTGCGCACGAGGGCGGCGAGAGATGGTGTAGGGGAGAGAAAGGGAAAGAGAGAGGGAGAGAAAAATGGGTGAGAGATGGCGAGAAAGAGTGAAAAGTAGAGAGAGAGAGAGAGGAAGTGAGAGAGAGCACGCGAGTGTGAGAGACAGAGCAAGAGAGAGAGAGAGCGAGACCGAGAGGGGGACGAGCGATACAGGGGTTAAGAGAGAAAGAGGGGTAAGAGAGAGAGAGGGTCAAGAGAGATATTTGGGCGTCAAAGAGAGACAAGGCACAAACGAGATAGAGTGTGTGCACGAGAGAGAGATAGTGAGGGAGGGTGTTGGTGAGAGAAAGAGAGAGAGGACGAGAGATGGACAGTGATGTATAGGGGCAGAGAGAGAGGGGCAGAGATAGAGGGGAGTGAGAGAGAGAGAAAGGAAGAGAGACGGAGTTTCCAGAGAGGGAGGGAGAGAGAGATAGAGAGAGATGGCGAGAGAGAGAGAGCGAAGTGAGAGACAGAGACAGAGAGAAAGCGAGAAACAAAAAGGGTGAGAGAGAGAAGGAGGCGAGAGAGGGGGCAGAGAGGGGGGAGAGAGGGAGGGCCTGAGAGAGAGAAACAGAAAGAGTTGGCGAGCACGAGAGAGGGAGAGGGCGAAGGAGTGAGATAAAGACAGAAAAAGAGGGTGCGCGAGATAGAGACAGCGAGAGGGCGCGAGAAGCAAAGAGGGGGGACGCGAGAGAGAGAGAGAGAAGGCGAGAGGAGACAGAGAGAGGGTGCAATACAGAGATGGTGAGAGAGATGGCGAGATGGGGCTAGAAAGGAAACGAGGAAGCAACAGAGCAAGAGAGAGAGGACGAGAGAGAGCGTGAGAAAGAGAGGGCAAGAGCGAGAGAGAGACAGCAAGACAGAATGAGAAAGGGGACAGAGCGAGATAGGGGGCGAGAGAGAGGGGTCAAGAGTGTAGGGCGAGAGAGAGCAAGAGGGAGAATAGTGGTACAGAGAGAGGCGACCAAGAGGGAGAGAGACGCGGGGGCAAGAGAGAGCGAGACAGTGGGGGCGGGGGGTTTTGGGGGAGAGAGAGGGGGGAGGGTTTGAAAGGTATGTAAGAGAGTGTGAGGGCGAGAGAGAGAGAGAGCAAATGTGAGAGAGTGTGGGAGCGAGGCAGAGAGAATAGCGGGTGAACGAGAGAGAGAACTGTGTGCGAGAGAGACAGAGGAGCGACCGAGAGAGAGGGGGGTTGAGCAAGAGAGAGATAGAAAGAAGGGTGAGCACGAGAGAAGGGGGCGAGTCAAACAGAGAGGTGCGAGCATGAGGGAGAGAGTATGGGCGAACGAGAGAGAGAAGGGTGAGCGAGAGATGGCTCTGGCGAATGACAGAGGGAGCGAGAGTGGGGGTGCGAGAGGGGGAGAGTGGTGGTGCGAGAGGGGGAGAGAGGGGCGAACAAGACAGAGAGAGACGGTGCAAGCGAGAGATTGAGTGAGTGAAACAGAGAGTAAGAGAGAGAGACAGAGAGGCGAGAGATAGAGGGAGGGTCAAGTTGCGTGAGAGGGAGAGGGACGAGCAAGAGACAGAGAGAGAGGATGCGGAAGAGAGAGGGTGGAAAACGAGACAGAGAGAGAAAGACAGAGAGACTGAAAGCGAGAGACAAAGAGAGCGAAAGAGAGATGGAGAGTGGTTGAGAGACCAAAAGTGAGTGAGTGAGAGATAGAGAGAGGAAGCAAGAGAAAAATTTCAAGATAGAGAGGGAGAGAAAAGACAGAAAGGGTGCGACAGAAAAAGGATTGAGAGAAAGAGGATGTGGGGTAGAGCTGGGGGAGACAGAGAGAGTGAGATTGTACACGAGCAAGGGAGAGAAAGAGTGTGAAAGAGAGAGCCGACAAGAGAAAGAGAAGAGGTGAGAGAGAAAGAGGGTGTGGGCAAGAGGAAGAGAATGAGATATGACAAGTATGAGAGCGCGAGGGGGCAGAGAGTGAGGGCTGTGTGTGAGAGCGAGAGAGAGAGGATGGGCAAGAGCTGGCGACAGGGAGAGAGAGAGACAAAGCGAGAGAGAGGTGAAGCCATAAAGCAAGAGAGAGAGAAGATGGGCAGACGAAAGAGAGGGGCTTGAGATAGGGATTGAGATACAGATCTTGAGAGAGGGAAAGATGTAGAAAACGAGGATGAGAGCGAGAGAGCAAGAGCAAGAGAGGGAGAAAGGGGGCGAGAGAGAGAAGGGAGAGAGAGAGAGAAAGTGGAGCCAAAGTGAGGTGGGTGAGTGAGAGTGGTCGAGAGAGAGATGGAGCAAGGGCGACAAAGTGTGAGTGAGGGAGCGAGAGGCAGTTGGTGAGACAGAGAGAGAGTGCGAGGAAGCGAGAGAGGGAGTGAGAAGGAACAAGAGAGCGAGAGAGAGAGTGGACGAGAGAGAGAGAGAGGTGAGAGAGAGAGGCGATAAGAGAGAGAGTTGTCAGATGGGGTGGGAGTGAGGTGGGAGAGAGATGTTGAGAGAGAGTTAGAGAGAGGGATGAGAGAGAGAGGGGACGAGAGGGAGAGAAACGGGGACGAGGGAGAGGGGGAAAGCAAAAGGGGGCGAGGGAGAGCGAGGCACAGAGCGTGAGGGAAGGAGAGCGAGAGGAAGCGGGAGAGAAGGGGCAAGTGAAAGACGGGGGTGAGAGAAGGAGGGTCGATCGGGAGAGAGGGTCTGCAATAGAGAGGGAGTGGGGCATGAGTGAGATGGGGTATAGGCGAGAGAAAGAGAGACGGCGAGAGTGAGAGAGTGAGACGGAGAGAGAAGGAGAGATAGAGAGAGAGAGGGTGTGAGAGATAGCATGTAAGAGAGTGGTTGAGAGATAGAGAAAGATAGGGGAGAGAGAGAGAGAAATGGGAGGGAGAGTGAGAGAGCGAATGGGGGTGAGAGAGAGAGGGAGAGAGAGAGACAAGGGGACTAGAGAGCGGGAGTGACAGCAAGAGGTGGAGTGAGTGAGAGAAGGACAGCGAGAGTTGTGAGGGAAAGAGAGACAGAGCGGGAGAAGGGGTAAGGGAGAGAAAGGGAGAGACAGAGGGAGATAGAGAGAGAGCAATAGAGAGAGCGGGGTGAGAGAGCGGTTAAGAGAGAGTGGTTGAAAGAGAGAAAGAGAAGGGGTCGAGAGAGAGATAGGAGAGAGTGAGAGAGTGAAAGGGGGTGAGAAAGTGAGGGAGAGAGAGAAACCGGGGACGAGAGAGCGGGAGAGAGAGCGAGAGGCGGACTGAGTGAGAGAGTGACAGTGAGGGTAGTGAGGAAGAGAGAGAGGGTGCGAGAGAGGATGGTAAGGGAGACAGAGAAAGGTACAGACAGAGGGAGAAACAGACAGAGCAGGAGAGAGAGAGTGGGTGAGCGAGAGACGACGAGAGGTAGAGGGATAAGACAGACACGCGACTGAGTGAGATGGTCTGGTTGACAGAAACCGAGCGAGAGTGAGAGCGAGAGAGGGACGAACAGGACGAAAGAGAGAGGAGAAGGCCGAGAGCATGACACAGAGCGAACCAGACTGAGAGAGGGCGGGGAGGGTGGGGGGGTGGTGGGTCGAGAGCAAGAGAGAGAGAGAGAGAGAGAGAGAGAGGGGAGACGAGACGAGAGGGAGAAAGTGCGGGAGATCAAGTGAGAGAGTTGGCGTTTGAGAGCCAGAGAGGGAGGGAGGGAGAGGGAGAATGTGGAGAGCAAGCAAGAGAAAGGTAGGGAGCGAGAATGAGTGGGTGATAGAGAGAGGGGAAGAGAGAGAGAGAGATAGAAAGTGGTTGAGAGAGAGAGCAGGAGCTACAGAGAAGGGAGTAGAGGGAGAGAGACGGGGGTGAGATAGAGAGGGGGTGAGAGCGAGAGCAAGAGCGAGACAGCGAGGGAAGGAGAGGAAGATGGGGAAGAGAGAGGGAGAGAAAGGGAGCGAGGGAGAGAAAGGGACAGACGGGGGAGACAGTGAGAGAGCAAGTGAGAGGAAGAGTGGTCGAGAGAGAGAGAGTTGGCGAGAGAGAGAGAGAGGAAATAAGAGAGAGGTGGATGAGAGATGGAGGTGTCGAGAATGAGTGAGAAGGAGAGGGCAACAGAGGGAAGAGAATGAGAGTGAGAGTGAGAGGGAGAAAGAGGACAAACGAGAGAGGATAAGGCAGAGAGAGAGAGAGGAAGAGAGGGAGAGACAGAATGTGGCGACTGAGAGGGACGAAGGTTGTGAGCGAGATAGAAGGTGAGACAGAGGGAGTGAGAAAGAGCGAGAGAGTGTGTGGGCGTGACAAAGCATGGGAGTGAAAATGTGTGAGAGTGAGTGAGGGTGAGAGAGGGAACGAGAGATGGGTGAGACATCAAGAGACAGGGTGCGAGAGAGAGAAGGCCGGAAGAGAGTGAGAGAGAGAGACGGGGGAAGAGAGAGAGAGGGTGCATGAGTGAAAGGGTCAAAAGAGAGTGCAGGAGAAATCGAGAGAGAAAGTCGAAGTGAGAGAGGGGTTAATGAGTGAGAGACAGAAAAGCTGTGAGTTAGAGTTATCGTGGGGTGAGAGAGAGATGGGTTGAGCGAGAGAGACAAATGAGGCATGTGAGAGAAAGAAAGAGATGTGGCGAGCGAGTAGCGAATTAGGGTGTGCAAGGGATAGAGTGGGCGAGAGCGATAAAGAGAGGTGCAAAGAGAGAGAGAGGGTGAGAGAGAGAGAGGTGGATGAGTGAGAAAGGGGGCGTGAGAGAGAAAGAGAGAGATATGTGTGAGAGAGGGAGAGTGCGATAGAGAGAAGAGGTGAGCGAGAGAACGAAAGAGGGAGCAAGCGGGAAGAGAGTGGGGCCAGAGAGAGAACGGGCGAGAGAGAGGGAGAGAAGGTCCTAGACCGAGAGAGAGAGAGAGAGAGAGAGAGAGAGAGAGAATGGGGGGGGGGGGGGGCAAGCGTGACAGAGAGCATGTGGGCGAGAGAGAGCGAGAAAGAGCGAGATAGAGGGGGTGTGCGAGTAAGAGAGAGGAGGCGAGCGAGAATGCGAAGGACGAAGCAAGCGAGAGAGAGAGTTGGCAAGTGAGAGCGTGGTGAGCGAGAGAGAGATAGATGGGGCGACCAAGAGAAAGAGAGAGAACGAGCGAGTGAGGGAGAGAGAGAGAGAGATAGAGCGAGCAAGGAAGAGAGAGGGGTCGAGTGATAGAGTAGAACAGGTTGAGCGAGCAAGAGAGATAGTGGGCAAAAGAGTGTGGGCGGGAGACACTGTAGGTGAGAGAGAGAGTTGGCACGTGAGAGAAAGAAAGAGGAGCGAGAGAGGGGCGCGACAGAGAAATCCAGTGAGAGAGAGAGACAGAGACAGTGTGGCAAGCGAGGGAGAGAGGGGGCGGAAGGGAGAGCAATAGAGGGGACGATCGTGCACGGGAGAGAGTGACAGGGAAAGAGAGAGAGGATGCGAGAGCGAGCGAGAAAGGGAGATAAATGGGGCGTGCGAGAAACAGAGAGAGGTAGAAAGGGGGGAATGGAGCAAGCGAGAGAGAGACTTGAGACAGAGATAGAGGGGACGAGGGGACGGGAAAGGGGCTGAGAGAGAGAGACTGGGAGAGAGGGTGCGAGGCGGCGAGATTGAAAGAGAGGGAGTCTGTGAGAGAGAGTAGGGAAACGAGAGCGAGAGAGAGAGAGAGAGTGTGTGTGGGCGAAAGAGAGCGAGAGAAAGGGGCTGTGCGAGAGAGATGGAAGAGACGGGGGAGAGTGAGAAAGAGAGATCAAGCAAGAGAGCGAGAGTGGTCCTGAGAGAGAGGGAACGAGCGAAAGCGAGGCAACGTAGCGCGTGTGAGAGAGAGAGGGAGCTAAGACAGAGTGGGCACTAGAGTGCAAGGGAGAGAAAGAGTGTGAGAGCGATTGATGGTGGGAGAGAGTGAGAGATAGACAAGAGCGAAAGAGATAGACAGAGAGAGTGAGGAGGCGAGCAAGAGTCGAGAGATGGGGCAAGCAAGAGAGACAGTTGGCGAGCGGGTGAGCAAGAGAGAGAGGAGGCGAATGACAGTGAGCGAGGGGGCGACCAAGAGAGATGGGACGTGCAATGGGGAGAGAAAGAGAGAGAGGGGTGAGCTACAGAGCGAGGCCATGAGAGAGAGAGGGTGGATAGAGAGATGGATGAGAGAGAGAGGTAATGCGGAGACGAGAGTGAGAGAGAAAGAGACTGAGAGAACAAGAGGGAGAGAGGGGAGTGAGAGAGCCCTAGAGAGAGGGGGTCAGAAAGAGACATGGGTGGAGTGAGAGAGAGAAAGAGAGGTGAGCGAGAGTGAAATCGAAGAGGCAACCAAGAGAGAGAGAAGGAGCAACAAAGAGAGATGAAATTTGGCAAGCGAGAGAGAAAGGTGGCGAGCAGGCGAGAGAACGGGAGAGAGGGGTGGGTGTGAGAGAAAGGGACGAGAGACTGAGAGAGACGATGCAAGAGAGAGGCGGGCACAAAAGAGAGTGATAATGAGGGGATGTGTGAGAGAGACAGGGTGGAAGAGAGAGTGAGGGGCACAAGAGAGAGTGGGGACAAAAGAGAGAGAGCAGGCAAGAGAGAGAAAGAGATGAGGAAGCGAGAGAGAGAATGAGAGAGAAGGCATGAGAGAGAAAGAGATGGATAAAGGCAGCGAGCGAGAGAGAGGGCGCGAGAGAGACAGAGAATGAGAGAGAGAGGGATTGCGACAGAGAGAAGAAGCGAGCGAGAGTGTGAAATATGGAGCAAGCAAGAGAGAGAGATGGTGAGTGAGAGAGAGATGGGAACGAGTGAGAGACAACGGTGGTATGAGAGAGAGTGGGAACGTTCGAGAGAAAGAGAGGGGTCGAGAGAGAGTGAGAGAGCAAGAGAGAGCGAGGGCTGGAGGGGCAAACGTGACAGAAAGCGTGTGGGCGACAGAGAGCGAAAAAGAGCGGTCGTGCGCGAGAGAGAAAGTAGGTGACCGAGAATGAGAAGGAGGAAGCAAACAGGAGAGAGAGTTACTGAGATATGGAGAGGCAGAGAAAGAGAGGGAGCTCGTGAGAGATATTGGGTGCGAGAGAGCAAGGGAGTGAAAGATTGTGAGCGCGAATGACGGCGAGGAAGAAAGAGAGAGGGGTGAGCGACTGAGAAAGAGGAAGAGCGGGTGAGGGAGAGGGAGAGATGGGGCGAGCAAGAGAGAGACAAGGGGCGAGTGAGAGTGGGGATTCAACCGAGAGAGAGGAAACGGGGTAAGCAAGAGAGCGTGGGCAGCAGAGAGAGAGAGTGGGATGAAGCAAGGAAGGGAGACAGTTGGCGAGCGAGAGAGAGAGAGGCGCCGACAGGGAGGGAGAATGTGAGAGTGAGACAGAGAGAGTGTGGCAAGTGAGGGAGAGAGGGGTCGTAAGGAAGAGCAATTGTGGGGGCAAGCGAGAGAGAGAGAGAGAGATTTAGGGGTCGAGAAAGAAAGGGTGCGTCAGAGAGAGAGAGGGCAAGAGCGAGATAGCGAGAGAAAAACAGGGTGTGCGAGAAAGTGAGAGAAAATGTGGGAAAGGGTGTGAGAGAGAGAGGCGAGAATGAGAGCAAGAGGGAATGAGAGAGGGAGTCTGAGAGAGAGAGAGAGCGAGAGAGGGGTGGACGAGAGAGAAAGAGAGAGTGAGAGAGAGTGAGGGTGTCAAGCGAGAGAAGAGAGGAAGCGAGCGAGAATTATATGGAGAAAGCAAGCAAGAGAGCGAGAGTTGGCGAGAGAGTAAGGGTACGAGCGAAAGAGAGGGAACTTAGGAATTAAGAGAGGGGGGGGGGGCTGAGAGAGAGAGATGTAAGTGACCGGGAGAGAAGGGGCGAGTGACAGAAGAGTGCAAAAGAAAGACAGAGAGAGGTAGAGATGTGAGAGACCGAGGGATTATGATCAAGAGAGAGAACGGTGCGAAAGAAAGATAGAGAGACAGAAAGAGAGAGGGGGGCAATAGAGAGAGGGGTCGAGAGAGAGTGGTGGTGGGAGAGGGAGTTCGGAGAGAGACGGAGAGAGTTGGAATGAGCGAGAGCGTGTGAGACACGGGGCGAGACAGAAGGGCTGAGTTAGAGACAGAGAAGGAGTGAGCAGGAGTTATAGAGGAGGTGCGAGAGAGAGAGAGAGAGAGCCAGCAAGAGAGAGAGAGAATTGGCAAGAGAGACAGTGGAGTCATGTGAGAGAGACGGAATGTGATGAGGGAGAGACAGAAAGTAGGAGAGAGAAAATGGGTGCTACAGAGAGGAAGGTTGAGTGAGAGAAAGGGGCAAGCAAGAGGGAGACGTGCAAGAGGAAGAGAAAGAGAGAGGAGTGCGCAAGAGACATGCCACGAGAGAGAGAGGTTGCGACATACAGAGAGGGTTAGAGAGAGGTGGATAAGAGAGAGAGGGTGATAGAGAGAGAAAGAGGGGTCCAGAGGGAGAGAGAGAGAGCAAGAGGGAGAGAGTGGGGGCGAGAGAGAGGGGGTGATTAAGAGAGAGGGGTGGAGCGTGCGAGAGAGAGATGAGCAAGAAGGAGCAAGCAAGAGAGAGACGGTGGCCGATAGAACGGAATTGATAGAGAGGAAGAGCGAGAGAGAGACAGTGGGTGTGAGAGAACAAGGGAGAGAAAGCGTGTGAGAGCGAGTGGGGGCGAGAAAGAGAGAGAGACAGAGAGAGATATAGAGATATGAGAGACTGAGAGAAAAGGAGCAGGACAGAGAAGGTTGTGAAAGAAAGGCAAAAAGAGAGAGCGGGGGGGTTGAGAGAGAGGGGGAAAGAGACGGGGCAAGAGAGAGAGAGTTGGAATGAGCGAGAGAGTGTGAGAGACGGGGCGAGATAGAGAAGCAGAGTGAGATAGAGTGAAGGGGTGAGCAGGAGTTATTGTGGAAGTGAGCGAGAGAGAGGGGCGAGCAAGAGAGAAAATTTTGGCAAGCGACAGAGTGGAGTCGAATGAGAGAAAGGGAATGGTGTGAGGAAAAGAGACTGGGCGAGCGAGGCATTGGGTGAGAGAGTGTGAGCGAGAGAGAGAGGGGCGAGAAAGAGAGAGGAGGGCGTGCAAGAGGGAGAGAAAGGGAAGGGATGAGCAAGAGTGATGCTGCGAGAGAGAGAGAGGGTGCGACAGACAGATTGTGTGAGAGAGTGAGAAAGATGAGGCGACAGCGAGACAGAGAGAGCAAGTGGGAGAAAGTGGGGATGAGAGAGAGCTGGAGAGAGTTGGTGAGCAAGAGAGAGGGGTGGAGCCTGAGAAAGAAAGAGAGAGAGAGAGATAGAGAGAGAAAGAAGTAGCAAGCAAGAGAGAGGGAGGTAGCCAGGAAGAAAGATAAAATGAGGCGAGTGATAGAGTAAGGTGACGAGCGAGAGAGATAGAGTGGGCGAGAGAGAGTGGTGAGAGAGAGAAAAAACGAGAGAGAGAGTGGTTGAGAATGAGTAGGGGAGAGAAAGTGTGTGAGAGCGAGTGGGGGTGAGAGAGTGTGCATGAGAAAGAGACAGAGGCATGAGTTCGAGAAAGAGGAGCAAGAGAAAGAAGAACGGGAAAGACATGAAGAGGGAGAGGGAGGGGGTGAAAACAAGAGGGAGAGGGAGAAGCGAGACTGAGAGAGTGGACGAGGGAGAGAAGGGTAGAAAAGACAGAGAGAGAGTGGATGACAGAGAGAGAGACCAAGAGAGGGAGGGAACGAGAGAGAGAATAGGAGAGGGCGAGCGAGAGAGAGACTGGGTGCAAGAGCGTGAGAGCGGCGAGAGAGAGAGCATTCAAGAGAAAGAGGGGGACGAGAGATAGAGAGCAGGGGTGAGAGAGAGAAAGAGCGGGGGCGTGCAAGAGGGAGAGAAAGTGAGCCGGGGGTGAGCAAGAGAAATAGAGGGTGCCAGAGAGAGAGAGAGGGATTAGAGACAAAGATGGATGGGAGAAATAGGGTAACGGAGAGAGAGAGAGAGTGGGTGAGAGAGAGAGAATGGGTGAGAAAAAGAGAGAGGGTGAGGGAGAGTTCACAGAGTGCAAACGGGAGAGAGAGAGGGGTGAAAACAAGAGGGAGAGGGAGAAGCGAGACTGAGAGAGCGGACGAGGGAGAGAAGGGTAGAAAAGACAGAGAGAGAGTAGATGACAGAGAGAGAGACCAAGAGAGGGAGGGAACGAGAGAGAGAATAGGAGAGGGCGAGCGAGAGAGAGACTGGGTGCAAGAGCGTGAGAGCGGCGAGAGAGAGAGCATTCAAGAGAAAGAGGGGGACGAGAGATAGAGAGCAGGGGTGAGAGAGAGAAAGAGCGGGGGCGTGCAAGAGGGAGAGAAAGTGAGCCGGGGGTGAGCAAGAGAAATAGAGGGTGCCAGAGAGAGAGAGAGGGATTAGAGACAAAGATGGATGGGAGAAATAGGGTAACGGAGAGAGAGAGAGAGTGGGTGGGAGAGAGAGAATGGGTGAGATAAAGAGAGAGGGTGAGGGAGAGTTCACAGAGTGCAAACGGGAGAGAGAGAGGGGTGAAAACAAGAGGGAGAGGGAGAATCGAGACTGAGAGAGCGGACGAGGGAGAGAAGGGTAGAAAAGACAGAGAGAGAGTGGATGACAGAGAGAGAGACCAAGAGAGGGAGGGAACGAGAGAGAGAATAGGAGAGGGCGAGCGAGAGAGAGACTGGGTGCAAGAGCGTGAGAGCCGCGAGAGAGAGAGCATGCAAGAGAAAGAGGGGGACGAGAGATAGAGAGCAGGGGTGAGAGAGAGAAAGAGCGGGGGCGTGCAAGAGGGAGAGAAAGTGAGCCGGGGGTGAGCAAGAGAAATAGAGGGTGCCAGAGAGAGAGAGAGGGATTAGAGACAAAGATGGATGGGAGAAATAGGGTAACGGAGAGAGAGAGAGAGTGGGTGGGAGAGAGAGAGAATGGGTGAGAAAAAGAGAGAGGGTGAGGGAGAGTTCACAGAGTGCAAACGGGAGAGAGAGAGGGGTGAAAACAAGAGGGAGAGGGAGAATCGAGACTGAGAGAGCGGACGAGGGAGAGAAGGGTAGAAAATACAGAGAGAGAGTGGATGACAGAGAGAGAGACCAAGTGAGTGAGGGAACGAGAGTGAGAATAGGAGAGGGCGAGCGAGAGAGAGACTGGGTGCAAGAGCGTAAGAGCGGCGAGAGAGAGAGCATGCAAGAGAAAGAGGGGGACGAGAGATAGAGAGCAGGGGTGAGTGAGAGAAAGAGCGGGGGCGTGCAAGAGGGAGAGAAAGTGAGCCGGGGGTGAGCAAGAGAAATAGAGGGTGCCAGAGAGAGAGAGAGGGATTAGAGACAAAGATGGATGGGAGAAATAGGGTAACGGAGAGAGAGAGAGAGTGGGTGGGAGAGAGAGAGAATGGGTGAGAAAAAGAGAGAGGGTGAGGGAGAGTTCACAGAGTGCAAACGGGAGAGAGAGAGGGGTGAAAACAAGAGGGAGAGGGAGAATCGAGACTGAGAGAGCGGACGAGGGAGAGAAGGGTAGAAAATACAGAGAGAGAGTGGATGACAGAGAGAGAGACCAAGTGAGGGAGGGAACGAGAGTGAGAATAGGAGAGGGCGAGCGAGAGAGAGACTGGGTGCAAGAGCGTGAGAGCGGCGAGAGAGAGAGCATGCAAGAGAAAGAGGGGGACGAGAGATAGAGAGCAGGGGTGAGAGAGAGAAAGAGCGGGGGCGTGCAAGAGGGAGAGAAAGTGAGCCGGGGGTGAGCAAGAGAAATAGAGGGTGCCAGAGAGAGAGAGGGATTAGAGACAAAGATGGATGGGAGAAATAGGGTAACGGAGAGAGAGAGAGAGTGGGTGGGAGAGAGAGAATTGGTGAGAAAAAGAGAGAGGGTGAGGGAGAGTTCACAGAGTGCAAACGGGAGAGAGAGAGGGGTCTTGCAATCGCAAGAGAGAGGGAGTGACAGAGAGAGAGAGAGAGCGAGAGTAAAGGAGGAGGCGAGAGCGAGAGAAAGTGGGAGCCCGAGTGAGAGAGAGAGACAGAGACAGAGACAGAGACAGAGACAGAGACAGAGAGGACGAGAGAGAGCGAGAGAGAGAGGACGAGCCAGAGGGGTAGAGCGTCAGAGAGAGAGAGATTTGCGAGAGGGAGAATAAATGGGCAAGCAAGAGAGAGAGCGGGAGGGAATGAGAGAGGGTGTCTGCGTGAGAGAGAGGGTGCGAGAGAGAGAGGGATGGGAGAGAGAGGAATGGGAGAGAGAGGGATAGGAGAGGGGAAGAGGTGATGAGAGCGAGAGAGAGAGAGAGGGTCAGAGATAGAGAGAGAGAGTGTGAGGAGGAGATAGAGAAAGGGAGCAAGTGAGAGACATTGGTGCAGCGAGTGAGGTTTCGCTTGAGAGCGAGAGAGAGAGAGGAGCGAGAGGGAGAGAGAGGGACCAAAGAAGATGGAAAGTTGGGGAGCGATAGACAGGTGGGGAGGAAGAGAGTGGGTGAGAGAGAGGAGAGACCGAGTGAGAGGGGGCGAGATAAAGGGGCACGAAAGAGAGAGAGAGGAAGGGCATGAGAGAGAGAGGGTGCAAGCGAGAGAGAAGGGGTCGAGACAGAGAGTGGGAGCGAGCGAGAAAGAGAGTGTGCGAGAGAGAGAGAGAGAGAGAGTTGGAGCAAGAGAAAGAGATGGAGTGAGAGATAGAGAGAGCAGAGGCGAGGGAGCTGGGAAAGCATGCATGAGGGAGAGGAAGAGAGAAAAGTGGTGAGGAATGGAGATTCGGGGGCAAGAGAGAGATTGGGACGAGAGAGATAGAGGGATGAGAGAAGAGGGTGAGATAGAGGGAAATAGAAGGCTAGAGCAAGCAAGAGAGGGAGCCCGAGAGAGAGAGAGAGAAAGAGTGAGAGAGAGAGAAGCAGAGAGTGGGAGCGAGAGAGAGCTAGAGAGAGGATGCAAGCGAGAGAGATGGGTGAAGTGAGAGAGAGAGAGGGGCATGTGAGCGATAGAGAGATATGACCAGAAAGAGAAAGAGGGGGCAAAAAAGAGACATGGCGAGTTTGGGATCGAGAGAGAGGGAGCAAGCGAGAGAGAGAGGGAATGTGGTGAGCGGGAGAGAGAAAGGTGACGAGTGAGAGAGATTGGCTGAGAATGTGGGTGTTAGAGAGGGAGAGAGAGAGGGCGAGAGAGAGTGGGCGTGAGTGAATAAGGTAGAGAACGTTTGTGAGAGCGATTGTGGATGAGAGAGTGAGAGGGGTTGACGAGAGGGAAGCGAGACCAAGAGAGGAGGGGCGAGAGATAGAAGCGTGCAAAATATGCAGAGAGTGAGAGAGTGAGGGGTCGTGAGTAGGGCATGAAATATGCAGAGAGAGAGAGTGAGGGGCGAGACGGAGACGGGGGACCGAGCGACAGACAAGCAGGTGTGAGCAAGAGAGATAGAGTGAGAGGTTGCGAAAGAGAGACGGTGCGACAGAGAATGGTTAGTGCAAGAGAGAGGGTGAGAGGGAGAAAAGGGAGGCAAGAGCGAGAGAGACAGTGAGTCTAAGAGAGCGCGAGTGGGAGAGAGTGGAGCGAGATAGAGCTAGAGAGAGGAGTGAGTGAGAGGGTGGGGTGGAAAGAGAGAGGAGCAGCAAGAGATATAGAGAGACGAGTTAGAGGGAGAAAGTGGGCAAGCAAGAGAGGGAGAGTTGGGGAGCCAAAGAGAGTGGAACGGCACGAGAGAGGGGACATGGAGATTGTGAGAGAGAAAAGTGGCGAGAGAGAGACAGAGAGAGAGTGGGCGAGATCGAGGGTTCAGAGAGAGAGAGAGACAGAGAGAGAGAGAGAGAGAGAGAGTGGGCGTGAGAAAGGTGGGCAATTCAGAGAAAGAGCAATTAGGGGTGAGTAAGAGAGAGAGAGTTGAAGAGTGAGAGAGGGCGCCGAGCGAGAGAGAATGGAGTGAGTGAGAGAGCAAAAGAGAGGGCAAGAGAAATACTAAGGAAGCGAAAGAGGGAGAGAGAGAGAGGGAGAGAGGGGCAGCAGAGAGAGATAGATTGCGATAAGAGGGAATGAGAGAGAGGGGGCCACACAGAGAGATTGAGACAGAGACGGAGTGTGTGAGAGAGTGAGAAAAGGAGAGAGAGCGCGAGAGAGAGCACGAGACAGCGCTAGAAAGGAAGACAGGGGACGAGAAAGCGAGATGGGGCGAGAGAGAGAAAGCCAGCGAGAGAGAGGGTGAGAGATCGAGAAAGAAAGAGTGAGGGAGTGGGGAGGAGAGAGAAAGAGGTAGGGCAAGGGAGATAGTAAGGAAGCGAGAGATAGTGAGAGATATAGAGAGGGGGCAGGACAGAGAGAGAGATTGCGAACGAGATTGAGAAAGAGGGGAGAGCGAGAGAGAGAGAGAGAGAGAGAGAGGGTACGAGTTTGAGAATGGACAGGAGAGAACAAGAGATGGAGTGAGAGAGGGGGCGAGATCGAGAGAAAAGATGCGTTACAGAAGGATGCGAAAGAAAGAAAGAGAGGGAGCTGGAGAGAGATTGAGGAGGAGCGAGTGGGGTGAGAGAGAGCTAGAGAAGCGGTGGAATGAGAGGGAGGGGTGGAGCGATAGAGAGCGAGGGGGTGGCAAGAGAGAGAGTGAGAAGAGTGGGTGGGAGAAGAACGGGCGCAATCGAGAGAGAGAGTGGGCGAGGAAGAGGGTTGAAGGAGACAGAGAGCGAGAGAAGGTGGGCATGAGAGAAAGTGTGTGATAGCGAGTGAGGGTGAGAGAGTGTGAGAAAGACAGAAGTGAAAGGGATGAGTGACCGAGAGAGGGTAAGAGAGAGAAGAGTGCGTAAGAGGGAGAGAGTGGGGGGTGAGAGAGTGAGTGGCGAGACAGAGGGTGCGAGAGAGTGAGGAGGACGAGAGAGAGTGGGAGGGAGAGTGAAAAAGTGTGGGGGCGAAAGAGAGAGGGTATAAGAGAGAGAGGGCAAGAGAGATAGACAGAAAGTGGGTCGAGAGTGAGGGGGACAAGTGAGAGAAGGAATCTGGGAGAGTGAGAGAGAAAAAGGGCATGAGAGAGGCAGGGCGTGTGCGAGCATGAGATAGAGAGAGATATGGCGAGGGAGAGAGGGCGAGCAAGAGAGAGAGAGAGAATACTGGCGAGTGGGATTGGGGAGTCAAGTGAGAAAGCGGGAATGGGGTGAATGAGAGGGTGGCCGAAAGTGAGAGTTGGTGCAATAGAATGACAGAGAGGCAAGCTAGAGAGTGAGAGGGGACTGTAGAGATAGAGGGTGACGAGAGTGAGAGGTGGGCAAGTGGGAGAAAGAGCGAGATGGGGTGAACAAGTGAGAGAGAGAGTTTGTGAGCGAGAGGAAAGAGAATGAGGTGAGCGAGAGAGAGAGAGAGAGAGAGAGTGGGCGAGAGACATGGTGGGTACAAGAGAGACAGGGGTGAGGGAGAGACTTGGCAAGTGAGACGGTGTCGAGCCAGAGAGAGGGAATGGAGAGAGCGAGAGTTAGACAGTGCGCATGAGAAGTAATGCGGTGCGGGAGAGAGTGATGGAGATGGCGAGTGATAGAAGGCTGTTGAGCAGAGAGAGACGAAATGGTTTGATCAGGAGAGACAGGGAGCATGACAAAGATTGGGTGAGAGAGAGAGAGAGAGAGAAAGAGAGAGAGAGAGAGAGAGAGAAAGAGTGGTTTCGAGCGAGAAAGAGGGAGGGGGGTGAGTGAGAGAGAAGAGCCAACCGAAAGGGTGGGTGTGCAGAGATTGAGGGGCGAGCAGGAGAGCGGGGGTGAGTGAGACAGACAGAGGGGCAAGAGACAGCAGGTGCGAGGGATGTTGAACGAGACAGAGAGGATGAGAGCGAGAGAGCAAGAGCGAGAGGAATAGAGGGGGGCGAGAGGGTGTGAAAGGTTGAGCGAGAGGGAGAGATTGAGGGCTGCAAGAGACAGTGGATATGAGGGACTGTGCACGAGAGAGAGTTAGAGAGAGGAAGAGATTGAGAGAGCAAGAGCGGGAGGGATAGTGAGGGTGCTAAACGGTGAGAGAGAAGGTGAGAGGGAGGGCAAGAGAGATTGGTAGAGGAGATACAAGGGGTGGGCTTGAGAATGGTGCGGTTGAGAGAGAGAGAAAGAGAGATGGTGCAAGAGAGGGGACGAGGGGGAGAGTGAGATGTGGTCGAGATCGAGGAAAAGAGAGAGAGAGAGCGTGGATGCAGTGGGAGAGAGGAGCGCGAGAGATAGATAGGCAAGGGGAGAGAGAGTGGGAGTGTGTGGGCGAGATAGATACGTCTGTATGTACAGAGAGCGCGAGCGAAATAGAGTGAGAGACAGACAGGCAGAGAGAGAGGGTGGTGGCCGACAGAGACAGCGATCGAGAGCTAGAGAGAGAGACTGAGAGAGAGGAGGGAGAGAGAGAGGGGAAAGACAGAGAATGGCTAGAAAGGGAGAGGAAGGCTGACAGTTGAGAGCGAGAGCAGGCAAGAGAGAGACAGAGAATGGGCAAGCAAAAGAGAGAGACAGGGGCGAAAGAGATAGTGAGATGGCTGGCGAGAGAGAGAAGGCAGGCGAGAGATAGAGTGAGGAATAGGGAGAGAGTGAGAGAGCGAGGGTGAGCGAGAGAGAGAGGTAAAGGCCGAGCGAAGGATTGGGCACAAGAGAGAGTGGGCAAGAGCGAGAGAACGCGAAAGGGGCGAGTGTGAGACAGGGAATGGGGTGAGCAGGGGAAAGAGAGAACGAGCGAAAGAGGGGTGGAAAGTGCGAGAAAAGGGGTGAGGGCGAGAGAGACAGATTGAAAAGGGACCGAATGCAACAGGGAGGAGCGTGAGAGAGAGAAAGAGAGCGGGTGCGAGATCGAGGGAGGTGCAAGGGTGGGGAAAGAGACATGAGAGAGGGCAAGAGAGAGGGAGAAGCGAGAGAAAAGGGCAGGAGAGGGACAGATTGCAGATGAGAGAAACTGCGAGTGTGGATGACAGGGGGTCGAGAGACAGAGCCCGAGACAGAGAGGACTCGTGCCAGAGAGAGAGTGAGATTTGGAGAGAGGGTGAGAGAGAGATCGCGAGACTGTGCTAGAAAGGAAGAGATGGGACAAGAGAGTGAGAAAGAGGGGGCGAGAGACAGAGGGTGCGTGAGCGAGAGAGCGAGAGTGAGGGGAGAGAGAGAGAGAGAGATAGTGCGTGAGAGATAGTGAGAGGGAGAGGGGGCGGGACAGAGAAAGATTGTGGACGAGAGTGCAAGAGAGTGGAAAACGAGAGAGCGAGAGGGTGTGATTTCGAGATTGGATAGGAGGGAACGAGAGAGTGGGTGATAGAGGGGGTGAGAGCGAGAGAGGGAGACAGAGAGTAAGTGTGCAAGAGAGAGTGTGAGAAAGGAGAGACAGCGAGAGAGGGATCGCGAGAGAGTGTGAGAGGTTACGAGAAAGGAAGCAATGGAACGAGAGAGCGAGAGAGAGATGGCAAGGGAGAGTGTGTGTGAGAGAGGGACTGAGAGAGAGTATTCGAGAGAGAGTGGGCGCGAGAGAGCAAGGAGAGAAAATGTGTCAGAGCGAGTGAGGGCGAGAGAGAAACAGAGATGAAGAGACCGAGAGAAAAGGGGTGAGAGAGGGAAGAAAAAGTGAGAGAGACAGAGACAGAGAGTGAGGGGGTGAGAGTGGGGGCCTCAGAGAGCGAGAGAGATGGGTGGAGTGAGAGAGATGGGTGGAGTGAGCGTGCGAGTGAGGAAGGGCAGCAAGATATAGATGGAGACGAGTGAGAGGGAGAAAGAGGGGCAGCAAGAGAGAGAGAGAGATTAGGTGTGAGAGTGCAAGGGAGAGAACGTGTGTGAGAGCGAGTGAGGGCGAGAGAGTGAGAGAAACCCAGAGGCGAGTGGGACAAGAGATCGAGAGAGAGGGGGTGAAAGAGAGAAAGGTGCGTGAGAGAGAGAGAGAGAGCGTGGGGGTGAGAGAGACAGTGGGTGCGAGAGAGTGAGGAGGAACGAGAGAGAAGGTGGGAAGGAGTGAGACAGAGAGAGAGCAGGCATGAGACAGAGTAGGGATGAGAGAGAGAGGTTGCAACAGAGAGAGGGGATGAGAGAAATAGAGAGGGAGAGCGAGGGCAAAAGAGAGGGGGGGCAAGTGACTGATGAGCGAGAGTTATAGAGGGAGAGATTGGGGCGAGCAAAAGAGAGAGAGAGAGAGTTGGGGTGTGAGACGGGACTCGAGTAATAGAGCGGGAAGGGGTTGGGCGAGAGAGGGAGTGGATGCAATAGAGAGAGATGCGAGCGAAAGAGTGAGAGTAGCCGAGAGAGAGAGAGGGGGAGATGAGAGAGGGAGAGGTGGACCAGTGAGAGAAAGAATGACATGGGGTGAGCAAGAGACAGTGAGTTGGCGAGTGAGAGAAGAGGTCGAGAGAGAGAGAGAGAACGGCGAGAGCGAGAGAACACGGTGAGCGAGAGAGAGAGTGTGGGCGAAAGGAAGAGTGGGTGCAAGACAGAGGGGCGCCAGAGAGAGTTGGCGAGTGAGAGGGTGTCGAGCGAGAAAGAGGGAATGAGTCGAGTGAGAGAGAGACAGTGGTCAGGAGAAAGAGTGGGGTGCAAGAGAGATAGAGGGAGTTGTTGAGCGAGAGAGGGCTATCGAGCGAGAGAGAGGAAGTGAGGCGAGTGGGAGAGAAAGTGAGCGAGACAAGGATTCAGTGTGCGTGTGAGAGAGAAGGAGGGGATTCGAGCGAGAAAGACAGAATTGGATGAGCGAGAAAGAGAGTAGGTAAGAGGAACTGTGGGTGCACAAGAGAGAGAAGGGTGAGCGAGAGAGCGGGGATTAGTGAGATAGAGTGGGGTGCAAGGACGAGCAGGTGAGAGGGACGGTGCACGAGAGAGAGAACGAAGTGAGGGAGTAAGTGTGAGAGGGTTGGGCCGAGAGGGTGCTAAAGGGTGAGAGAAACGGACAGATGGAGGGATGCAAGAGAGAGCGTGTGCCATGGATTGTGCACGAGAGAGAGAGAGAGAGACGAGAGTCAGAGAGCAAGTGCGAGTGAGAGAGATGGTGGTGAGAGTGTGCTAAACGATGAGTGAGAGGGAGAGAGGGAGGAATGTAAGAGAGAGGGAGGGGGCAAGAGAGAGACTGTGCGTGCAAGAGAGAGGGTGAGAGCGAGGGATCAGCGCGAGAGAGGGGCGCGGGAAAGAGAAATGTAGGGGAGAGAATGGAAGATAGTGGGCGAGAGATAGAGAGAAAGAGGGAGGGTGTGGGCAAAATATATACCTATGTATGTACAGAGAGAGAGACTCACAGATAGAGACAGAGAGAGAGAGAGAGAGCGAGAGAGTGGAGGCCGAGAGTAAGAGAGTGAGATCGAGAGCAAAAGAGAGAGTGAGACCGAGGGCGGGGGGCCAAGACCAGGGGCGAGAAAGAGAGAGAAACTGGGGCTAGAAAGATAGAGGGAGGCTGAGAGGGGATAGAGAGAAAGCAGGTGAGCGAAAGAGAAAAGGCGCAAGTGAAAGAGACCGGTGAGCGAGAGAGAGAAAGCAGGCTAGAGAGAGAGAGTGAAGGATTGTGAAAGTGTGAGAGCGGGGTGTGTGACAGAGAGAAAGAGGGCGAACAAGTGAGAGAGAGAGGCTGAGGGAGAGAGCGGGCATGAGGGAGAAAGTGAGAGTGTTCACGAGCAAGAAAAGTAAAAGCGTCGAGTGAGAGAGAGGGAATGCGGTGAGCATGAGACAGAGAGGAGGAGCGAAAGAGGTGTGGCACATGATAGAGAGAGAGGCGATTGAGAGAGAGAAGGTAAGCGAGAGAGAGAGGGAGCGAGAGATATTGGGAAGAGACAGAGGGGCGTGAGAAAGACAACGAGATAGAGTGCGAGAGCAAGAGGGAGGGAGGGAGGGGTGGACTGGTTGGGGGAGAGGGAGAGGGCAAGAGAGAGGAAGGGAGCGAGAGAGAGGGGCAGAAAAGAGGGAGACAGATTGCGAACAGGAGTGAGAGAGAGTAGAGAGAGCGAAGGAGAGACAGAAAAAGAGAGGCGGTAGAGAGAGGGGGCTTGAGAGAGAGAGACAGAAAGTGAGCGAGACAGAGAGGAAGGGTGCAAGAGAGAGAGTGATAAAAGGAGAGAGAGAGGGCGAGAGAGAGTGCGCGAGAGAGAGAGCGCTCAAAATGAAGAGATGGGGCGAGAGAGCGAGAGAGAGGGCGAAAGAGACAGAGTGAGAAAGAGAGCGGAAAGGAGAGAGATGGCACGAGACAGAGGGACCAAGAGAGAGAGAGAGATGGGGTTGAGAAAGAGAGAGGGGAGAGAGACGGTCTGACAGACAGAGAGCGGGTGGGGAGCGAGAGAGAGAGAGAGGCCGAGTGAGAGAGAGTGAGAGTGTTCACAAGCCAGAGAAATGGAAAGGGGTGAGCGAGAGAGAGGGAATGGAGTGAGCATGAGAAAGAGGGTACCAGCGAAAGATGAGTGCAAACTGAGAGAGACACGCCATGTGTGAGAGAGAGGGCACGCGAGAGAGGGGAGAGAGAGAGATTGGGAAGAGAGAGAGTGAGAGAGTTAGGGCATGAGAGAGAGAAAGACAGCGAGAGAGAGAGCGAAAATGCGGGAGGGGGCGAAGGAATGGTGGGGTGAGGGAGAGGGCAAGAAAGAGTAAGGGAGCAAGAGAGAGAGAGTGTGGAGAGGGCGGGAGAGAAAGATTGAGAACGAGTGTGAGAGAGAGGAGAGAGTGAGAGAGAGAGGGCGAGAGAGAGAGAGTGAGCGAGAGAGGGAAGAATTGTGCAAGAGAGAGTGAAAAAGGGACAAAGGTTGAGAGAGAGAGGGCGAAAGAAAAAGAGAGAGAAAGAGAATGCAAGAGAGAGTGATGGCAAGAGAGAAAAGGGACAAGAGAGATAGGTGGGGTGAGAAAGTGAGTGGGCGAGAGAGAGAGAAAGATCATCCAACAGAGAGAGATCGGGGTGAGAGCGAGAGAGAGAGAGAGAGAGACGGGAGCGCAAGCAAGAGAGAAAGTGAGAAAAGGTGTGAGTAAGCGAGAGAGTGAGGCAAGACTGAGGGAATGAGAGAGAGAGGGCGAGAAAGAGGGAGGGGACAAGAGATGAAAAGCAGGGGTGAACGAGAGAGAGAGAGTGTGTGAGTGAGACGGAGGAGTGAAAGAGCTGGTGAGTGAGAGAGAAGGAGGAGAGCGAGAGAGAGGGAGAGAGAGCGCACAAGAGGGAGAGATTGGAACAAGAGAGAGGGGCGAGCAAGAGAGAGGGTTGGCGTGGTAGAAAGAGAGAGACGGAGAGGGAGATGAGCGAGAAGGAGTAACAATGGGCAACCAAGAGAGAGGGGGGGAACCGGGCAAGAGAGACGAAATGTGGCGAGTCAGAGAGAAAGATGGTGAGCGAGGGAGAGAGAGGGAGGGTGAGAGTGATGGAGTGCGTGTGAGAGAGCGAGTGGGAGAGAATGGGGGAGATAGGGTACTGTGGGTTAGGGCGAGAGAGTTACAGAAATCGAGAGGGAGCAAGAAAGAGATTGGAAAAGTGGCGAGCGAGACAGAAACGTTGCGTGAGAGAGAGTGGCCGAGAAAGAGGGGGTGTGAGACACAGCGAGAGAGAGAGAGAGAGAGACAGAGAGAGACAGAGAGAGACAGGGAGGGAGCGAGATAGAGTGAGCGTGAGAGAGCAATGGAGAGAGTCTGTTTCAGAGCGAGTTGGGGTTAGAGACTGAGCGAAAAAGAGGCAAGAGGGACGAGAGACCGAGAGAGGATGGGGTGTGAAAGAGAATGAGGGCGAGCGAGAGTGAGGGGGCGTGCAAGAGGCAGAGGAAGAGAGAGAAGGGGTCAGCAAGAGAGAGGGGGCGCTAGAGAGAGAGGGTGCAAGAGGAGGAAAGGGGATGAGAAATAGTGTGCAATGATGAGAGAGCGAGGGAGTGCTAGAAGGATAGAAAGAGAGCCGGGGGTAAGCAAGAAATAGAGAGAGGTTGTGTGTGAGAGAGACGTGGATGAGAGAGAGACAGAGAGAGAGACTGGGTGTGAGACAGAGAAAGACGGCGAGTGAGAGACAGGGTGAGGGAGAGGTTAGCGGGGGTGATCGAGAGAGGGGGCGTGCAAAGGGGAAAGAAAGAGTGGGAGGTGTGGTCAAGAGAGAGGTTGCAAGTGAGAGCGGGTGCGAGAGAAAGGGTGAGAAGGAGAGAGGGGTGAGAGAGAGAGGGTGAGAGAGAGGGAAAGAGGAGGCGGGATATAGAGAGGAAGTCTGAGAGAGAGAGTGAAGGAGAGAGAGAGAGAGAGACGAGAGAGAGCTAGAGAGAGGGGTCGAGCGAGACAAAAGGGTGAAGTGAGAGAGTGAAAGTGCGAGATGAACAATAGGGAGAAAGAAGTGGCAAGCAAGAGAGAAAGGGAGTGAGCAAGGGAGTGGGAATGTGGCGAGCGAGAGAGAGAAAGGTGACGAGCGAGAAAGGCAGAGAGAGAGAAGGTGAGAGAGAGTGAATAAGCAAGGGAAAGAGAGTATGTACGAGCGAGTGGGGTTTAATGAGAGAGAGTGAGAGAGGCGACAGGGACGAGAGAGCTCGAGTGGATGGGTGTGAGAGATGGGCGCGAAAGACAGAGAGGGAGAGTATGAAGCGGTGAGAAAGACAGAGAGGTCGAGAGAGAAGGGCGAGCGAGAGAAGGGCGTGAAAAAGCGAGAAATGGAGAGTGAGGGCCTGAAAGAGAGAGAGGGTGCAAGAGATAGAGGGTGTGAGAGAGAAGGAGACAGTTGGGGGGGGCGAGACAGAGCTAGAGAGGGGGCAAGTGAGAGAGGTGGGTGCAGCAAGAGACGGGGCTTGCGAGAGACAGAGATGAGTGATAGGGAGAAAGAGGTGGCAAACAATAGAGAGGGAGTTGGGGAGTGAGAGACGGGGAATGTGACGAGAGAGAGGGAAAGACGGTGAGAGACACAAAGGGGATGAAAGGAGCGAGGGGAGAGAGAAGATGCAAGTGAGCGAGGGGGAGACGAAAGGGGAGAGTGTGGAATTGAGCGAGCGAGACAGAGTGGAAACGAGAGAGAGGGGCGAGAGAGAGTGAGAGGGTGCAAGAGAAAGACAGGGCACAAGACAAACGGAGAAATGGAGGGGCGTGCAAGAGGGAGAGAAAGGGAGGTAGGGCAAGACAGAGAGAGGGCAAGAGAGGGAGATGGATGACAGAGACAAATGGATGAGTGAGAGGGGAGAGAGAGGGAAAGGGAGTCTAAAGCGAGAAAAAAGAGAGGTCTGCAAGAGAGAGAGAAAGAGAGAGAGAGTGGTGGCGAGAGAGAGCTAGAAAGGGGGTGCAAGTGAGAGAGAGAGAGGGAATGCGAGCAAGAGAGAGAGACGAGCTAGAAGGAGAAAGAGGGAGCAAAGAAGAGAGCGAGTTTGGGGAACGAGCGAGAGTGAGGGAGCGAGAGTGGAAGGGAATTTCATGAGCAAGACAGAGAGAGGTGATGAGCGAGAGAGAGTGGGCGAGAGACAGGGGACTAGAGAGACATAGAGTGTATGTGAGTGAGCAAGGCGGATAGAGGGTGTGAGAGTGAGTGGGGGTGAGAAAGTAAGGGAAAGACAGAGGCGAGAGGGAGGACAGACCGAGAGAGAGAGAGGGCGAGAGAGACAATAGTTTGGCAGAGTAGGTGGGGGGGGGGGCGAGAGAGAGAGGGTGCAAGAGAGAGACAGGGTGAGAGATAGAGAGGGAGAGCTGGGTCGAGTGAGAGGGGGACAAGTGAGATCCGGAGAAGGGGTGATCGAGAGATATAAAGGATGTGAGAAAGAAAGGGTATGAGCGACCGAGAGACAGAGGGAGTGAGTGGTGCGAGAGACAGCTAGAGAGAGAGTGCAAGCGTGAAAGATGGGTAACCGAGAGGGGGGGGGACTGCGAGCGAAAGAGAAAGACAAGTAGAAGGAGAAAAAGAGGGCAACGAAGTGAGAGAGTTCGGGAGCGAGAAGAGAGGGAGTGATCAAGGAATGTGGTGAGCGTGAGAGAGAAAGGTGGCGAGTCGTACAGAATGAGCGAGAGAGAGGGAGTGGGCTTGAGTGAGCACGGGGGACAAAGCATGTGAGAGTGAGTTGGGGTGAGAGAGTATGTGAGAGAGAGAGAGGCGAGAGAAATGAAAGACCGACAGAGGAAGGGGCAAGAGAGAGAAGGGCGCAAAAGAGGCAGAGTGAAAGAGTGAGGGGGCGAGATAGAGCGAGAGAAAGGGGGTGAACGAGAGAGAGGGGGTGAGCAAGATAGAGAGGGTGCGAGAGAGAGAGGGTGCGAGAGAGGCGAGAGAGAAGGAGAGGGATGAGAGAGAGAGGGGAAAAGGGAATGCAAGAGTAAGAGGGAGAACGTGTCTGAAAGAGGGAGGGAGAGAATTGGGCGAGAGAGAGCTAGAGAGAGGGGGTGGGGTGAGAAAGTGGAGTGGTGCGACAGAGAGCGAGGGTGGTGGCAAGCGACAGAGAAAGATGAGTGAGAGGGAGAAAGAGGGGTCAATCAAGAGAGAGTGGGGAGAGAGTGAAAAGTGGCGAGGGAGAGAGTGGGTGGGAAAGAGGGTTGACAGAGAGAGAGTGAAACAAAGTGTGTGAAAGCGAGTGAGCAGTAAGACAGTAAGAGAAAGACAGAGGCGAGAGGGTCGAGAGACTGAGAGAAAGGCCGAGAGAGAGAAAGATGTGAAAGAGAGAGTGAGTGAGGGCGTGAGAGAGGCGAGAGAGAGTGGGAGCGAGTGAGAGGGAGAGTGAAAATGTGCATGATAGAGAGAGTGGGGCTGAGAGCGAGGGGGTCGAGAGAGAGAGGTGCAAGAGAGAGCAGGTGAGAGATAGAGAGAGGGAGCAGGGACAAGAGAGAGGGGGAAGTAAGAGACGGAGAAGGGGTGAGCGAAAGTTATAGAGGTTGTGAGAAAGTGAGGACGTGAGTGAGTGAGAGATAGAGTGAGAGAGGGTGAGCGAGAGAGAGGGATAGAGAGTGAGAGTGAGAGGGCGAGCGAGAGAGGGGTGTCGTGCAAGAGAGAACGAATGGAATAGGGAGCAAGAGAGAGAGACTGATGGTGAGATAGAGTGGCAGAAGAGACGAAGCGGGCGAGCGAGTAAGTGAGAGGGGGCAAGAGAGAGTGGCAGACGAATGAGACAGAGCAAGATGGGGTGGGCAAGAGACAGAGAGATTTGGCGAGTGAGAGAGGGTGTCGAGGGAGATGGAATGGAGTGAGCGAGAGAGAGTGGGTGCAGGAGAGAGAGAGGCACGGGAGGGAGAGAGTTGGCGAGCAAGAGCGTGTTAAGCAATAGGGAGGGGGAATGAGGCGAGAGAGAGAGTGTGCAAATGAAAGAGTGGGTTGCGACAGACAGAGTGAGGGTGGTCAAGGAGATGTACAGCATGGAAACAGACCTTCGGTCCAACCTGTCCATGCTGACCAGATATCCCAAGCCAATCTAGTCCCACCCGCCAGCACCCGGACAATAGACCTCCAAACCTTTCCAATTCATAAACCCATCAAAATGCCTCTTAAGTGTGGTAATCGTACCAGCCTTCACCACATCAGAGAGGGAATGGGATGAGCGAGAGAGAGTGGACGCGAGAAAGAATGGGCGGGAGAGTGAGGAGCACACGAAGGTGCAGTGAGAGAGGGAGGGATGCAAGACAGAGCGGGTTACAGTACTGGTGCATGAGAGAGAGAGGGCGAGAGACAATGGACGAGACAGATAGAGCGAGAGCGAGAGTGATAGAGGGGCGACTGGGAGCTAAATCATGAGGGAGAGGGGAGAGAAGGAGGGCAAGTGAGACGGGTCTGACGTTGCAAAGGGTGGGCCACACAAAGGGGCCGTCGAGAGAGACAGAAAGAGAGAGACAGATGGGGCAAGAGAGGGGACGAGAAACGGTGAGAGATTTGCTCAAGAGAAAGCGAGTTGGGGGCAGGAAAAGAGAGGCGCGCAAGAGAGGGAAAGGTAGGGGAGAGAGTGGGAGTGTGTAAGCGAAAGACAGAGAGAGAGGGACAGAGTGGGAAAGCACATAGGTCTACATGTTCAGAGAGAGAGAGAGAGAGGTGGCTAAGAGACAGAAAGAACAAGAGCTAGAGAGAGTGAGAGAGGGGCAGGAGAGCGCGAGAGGGGCAATAGAGAGGGTGAGAAAGAGAGAGAGACAGACAGGGACTCTGACAAAGGAGAGAGCGCGTGGCGAGAGAGAGACAGACAGTGGGGTCGAGAGAAAGAGAGAGATGTCGAGAGAGAGAGTGCGAGAGTGTCTGAAAGGGGAGAGAGAGAGACAGAAGTGGCAAGAGAGTGGGTGAGAGAGGGAGATGGAGGGGAGAGAGAAAGAGTGAGAGATTGGGGCGAGACTGAAAGAGCGGAGAGAGCGAGAGAGAGAGGTGCGACTTAGAGATCGAGTCATAGAGTCATGGAGATATCCAGCATAGAAACAGACCCTTCGGTCCAACCCATCCATGCTGACCAGCTATCCCAACAAAATCTTGTCCCACCCGCCAGCATCATGCGCATATCCCTCCTAACCCTCCCTATTCATTTACCAATTCAAATGCCTCTTAAATGTTGCAATTGTACCAGCCTCCACCACTTCCTCTGGCAGCTCATTCCATATACGTACCACCCTCTGCGTGAAAACGTTGTCCCTTAAGTCTGTAAAATATCTTTCCCCTCACAACCTAAACCTCTGCCCTCCAGTTCCGAACTCTCCAACCCTAGGGAAAATACTTTGTCTATTTGTCTTATCCATGCCCCTCATAATTTTGAAAACCTCTCTAAAGTCAATCCTCAGCCTCCTCTCCTCCAGAGAAAATAGCCCCAGCCTTTTCAGCATCTGCCTATATCTCAAGTCCTCCAATCCTGGCAACATCCTTGTAAATCTTTTCTGAACCCTTTCAGGATTCACAACATCTTTCCAATAGGAAGGAGACCAGTATTGCATGCAATATTCCAACAGTGGCCTAACCAATGTCCTGGGCAGCTGCAACATGACCTCCCAACTCCTGTACTCAATACTCTGAGATATGAAGGAAAGCATAGCAAACGCCTTCTTCACTACGCTATCTACCTGCGACTCCACTTTCAAGGAACTATGAACCTGCACTCCAAGGTCTCTTTGTTCAGCAACACTCCCTAGGACCTTACCATTAAGTGAATGATTCCTGCTAAGATTTGCTTTCTCAAAATTCAGCAACATGCATTTATCTGAATAAAACTCCATCTGCCAATTCTCAGCCAGAGAGGCGGCGAGAGTGAGAGAGAGAGAGAGAGTGAGAGAGTGAGAGCAAGACAGAGAGGAAGTTTGCGAGACAGAGAGAGATTGCAAAAAGGAGAGAGGGCGAGACAGAGAAAGAGAGGGGATTGAGAGAGTGAGAGACAGAGAGAGAGAGTGAGATGGCAAGAGAGCGTGTGTGTGTGGGCAAGAGAGCGAGAGATGGGGTGAGAGAGAGTGGGTGAGAGAGAGAGCGCGAGAGATGGTGAGAAAGAACGAGAAAGACAGGGACGAGAGAGAGATGGGGTGAGACAGAGAGTGAGCAAATGAGAGAGACCAAGGAGAGAGAGCGAGAGTGGGGGAAGCGAGTGAGTGAGAGAACGTGGTTGTTGTGAGAGATGGAGGGGCCAGCGAGAGAGAACATGCAAGCAAGAGCGAGAGTGGGGAAGAGAGAGAGTGAAAGAGAAAGAGAGAGGGCGAGCAAGAGAGAGAGAGATGGCTAGCGAGAGAGAGAGAGAGGAGGCGCGAGAGTTAGGGAGAGTGGGACAGTGAGAGAACGGGGTGAGTGAGAGAGAGAGAAAGGGGGCGAACAAGCGAGCGACCGAAACATAATGTGGGCACGAGGGAGAGAGTGAGAGTGAGGGAGTGGGCATGAGAGAGAGAGAGGTAATGGGGTGAGCGTGAGAAAGAGAGGGCGAGCGAATCAGAGGGTGTAAAGTGAGAGTGAGAGGGGAAAGTGAGAGAGAGATAAGGCAAAAAGAGAGAGAAGGGTGAGAAAAAAGAGAGAGAGGAGCGTGACAGAGGGGCGACAGAGAGATGAGAAAGACATCGAGTGTGATAGTTGGTTGAGAAAGAGAAAGACAGCGAGAGAGAGGGGGTGCTTGAGCGGGAGGGGGAGGAGCTGTGTCGAGAGAGAGAGGGAGACACGTCGCAATCTAGAAAGAGAGAGATTGAAGGAAATAACTGAGTGAGAGAGGGGGATCAAAAGATAGAGTAAGGGGTGAGCGAGAGACAGCAAGCGAGAGAGAGTCGCAAACGAGAGACCGAAGGAGTGAAAAAGTGTGGGGAGAACAAGTGAGTGAGAGAGACAGAGCGGGGGTGCCGAAGCAAAAGAGAGAGAGTGGGCACGAGAGTGAGAGTGAGAGAAGGCGAGTAAAAGATGGAGTGATGAGTGAGGGAGAGTCGAGCAAGAGAGTGAGAGACCAAAAGCAGGGGGATCGAGAAAGAGAGAGATGGTGAGCGAGAGAAAGAGGGGTACGAGCAAGAAAGAGAGCGTGTGTGAGACAGATGAAGTAGCAAGAGAGAGAGAATGTGAAATTAGGAGAGAGAGAGTGAGGGGGAGAGAGAAATGGGGCATGGGGAAAGATAGGGCAAGAGAGAGTGTGAGGAAGTGAGAGAGACAGGAGGTGAGAGACAGAGACAGAGAGCGGGTGAGAGCGAGAGAGAAGGCGAGTGAGGGAGAAAGGGGGCGAGAGAGAGAGGGGTGTGAGAGAGCGGTGTCGATATAGACAGAGAGAGACAGGGAGAAGAGAGCGCGGATAAAAGCGAGAGAGAGGGCGAGAGCAAGAGGGAGAGGGAGAGGGCGAGAGTGAGATAAAGAGCGAGAGAGACAGAGAGAGAGAGCGAACGAGCGAGAGAGGGGCGACGGCGAGAGAGAGATGGCGTCTGAGAGAGAGGGGGAGGAACAGAGGGATGAGAGCGAGAAAGTACCAAGAGACAGCGGGTGCGAGAGGGGGAGAGCGATAGTGAGGAGGCGAGAGAGATGGGGCAAGGGAGAGAGAGGGTAAAACAGAAAGTGAGGGGCATGAGAGAGAGCGGGCGAGAGAGACAGAGAGAGAGAGAGAAGTTGAGAGCGAGAGACAGGGTGAGAGTGAGAGAGCGAGGGAGAGAGAGGGGTGAGAGAGGGGCGCGAGAGAGACAGCGAGACAGAGAGCGGATGAGAGCAAGAGACAGGGCAAGAGTGAGAGGGAGAGTGCTAGATTGAGAGATCGGGAAGAGAGAGAGTGGGAGAAAATAGGTGATGGCGAGAGAGAGAGGGTGTTTGAGAGAAAGAGAGAGAGCGAGGGGGCGAGATAGACCGAGATGTAGAGGGAGAAGAGAGAAAGGAAGAGAGGGAGAATAGTACGAGAGCGAGTGTTAGAGAGGGGAAAATGAGTGAGAAAGAGAGAGACAATAAAGGAGGGGCAGAGAGTGGGTGCGAAAGAGAGAGAGAGACAGAGAGGGCACTAGAGAGTGAGCAAGTGAGAGAAAGATAGAGGGAGCGACTTTGAGACTGCAAGAGATGGGGCGAGACAGAGAGAGAGGAGGGGCGGGCGAGAGAGTGAGGGCGCGAGCGAGAGAGACAATGGGGCAAATGAGAGAGATGGAATAGGGCGAGCGACAAATAGAGAGGCAGCGAGGGAGGGGGTGAGCGCAAAAGAGAGAAAATTAGAGAGTGAAGGGTTGCAAATGAGAGAGGGGAGAGAGAGGTGGGATGAGAGAGAAAGGAGACAGAGGGGTGAGAGGGAGGGAGCGCGAAAGAGAGGTAGACAGAAACAGATTAGAGTGCGAGAGAGAGAGGAAGTGAGTGAGAGTGTCGGGGCGACAGAGACAGAGCGGAAAGAGAAGGGTGCGAAATTGGAGATGAGAGAGAAGGGACGCAAAACAGAGAGAGAGCAGAGCAAGAGAAAGAGTGGAACCACGAGGGTTTGCAAGACAGAGAGTTTGTGGGTTAGAAAAAGAGTGGGGGAGAGAGAGAGTGGTGCGACAGAGAGAGAAGGGGCAAGAAAAAGCGAGGGAGAGAGAGGGATGTGAGCGAGGCGTTGAGAAAGAGAGGGACAGAGGGGACGTGTGAGAGAAAGCGAGTCAGTTTGAGAGAGGGGAGGGAGAGCGATAGAGAGGGGGCGAGGGTGATGAGCGAGGGCAAGAGAGAGGGAGAGACAAAAAAGAGCAAGAGAATGTGTGTGAGAGATAGACCATGGTTGACACGAGAGAGAGGGATAATAGGGAGGCGAGCTGAAAGAGTAAGAGAGGGGACGAGAGCGAAAGTGTGCACATGAGAGAGTGGACGCAAATGAGAGAGGGAGAGGAGACAGGGAATGGCGAGAGAGAGAGGGGACAGAGAGAGGTGTGAGAGAGATGGGGAGTGTACACAAGATCGAGAGAGAGATCAGAGTGCGATAGCGAGATGGGTGGAGTGAAAGAGTGAGAGATCAGGGAGCGAGAGACAGAGAGAGAAAGTGAGGGAGAAAGGGGTGGAGAGAGAGAGAGAGGAAGAGAGCTGGGGAGGCCGAGAGAGCGAGAGAGAGGGATAGGTGCGAGAATGTGATAGAGAGGGGAGATTGAGAGAGATAAGGAAGGAAGTGCCGGGAGAGGTGGCAAGAGTGTGTAAGAGAGAGACAGAAAGGGTGCAAGAGCGAGAGGAGAGGGGGGGAGAGGGCGGAGAGAAAGGAGTTGAGAGAGAACAGGCACAAAAGAGAGAGAGCAAAACAAGGGAGTGCTTGAGGGGTGCAAGAGAGAGGGGAAGAACGAGAGAGAGAAGGCGTGGGTGCGAGAGACTAAGAGAGAGGGGCTGAGAGAGAGAGAGAGAGACATTGGGTGAGACAGAGGGAGGAAGTGAGAGAGACATAAGGAGAGAGAGGGAGAGTGGGCAAGAGAGCGAGCATTGAATACACGAAAGGGAGGAAATAATAGAGAGAGGGCGTGAGAAAGAAAGAGAGGGGACGAGACAGAGAGAGAGAGAGGAAGAGTGGGAGGGCGTGAGATAGAGAGAGAGTGAGTGAGAGACATTGAGAGCAAGATGGGACAAGAGAGAGAAACGTGTGAGAGATAAAGTGAGACAGAGAGAGGGTGACAGTGAGCGTGCGAGAGCAGGAGGACAGTGAGAGAGGGAGAAAGGGTAAGAGAGAGGAGTGCGATAAAGAGGGTAGCAAGCGAGAGAGATGGTTTGAGAGGGAGAGAGACAGAAGCCGTAAGAGAACCGCATAAAGACAGAAACAGAGAGAGATGGTGAGAGGGGCAGAGACCGAGAAGGTGCAATATGGAGATATAGGGTACGAGAGGTTGTGTACGTGTGAGAGAGAGTGAGGGTGGCAAGAGAGAGCTAGGGATGGGAGAGGGAGAGGGTGAGAGCGTGAGATACTGAGAGTGAGACTGAGAGAGGGGGTGCGAGACAGAGAGAGAGAGGTTGACAGAGTAAGGTAGGGCGAGAGAAAGTGAGTGATAAAATGTTGGCGAGAGAGAGAGGATTAAGAGAGGAAGAGTTGGGGCAAGAGGGCAAGAGAGCGAGAGAGCAAGAGCGAGAAAGTGACAGAGGGTGCGAGACAGACAGAGAGTGAAAGGGAGAGGGCTCTAGAATGGGCTAGAGAGGAAGAGAAACGGTCGAGAGACATTGCTAGAAAGGCGGTCGAGAGAGGGATTAAGAGAGAGGACGGCCCGAGAGAGAGAGAGAACGACAGAGAGAGACAGTGACGGGTTGAGAGTTTGGGCGATCGGTGAGCGAGTGAGTGAACAAACAGAGACAGTGAGAGTGTTCGGGAGAGAGAGAGGGCTAGAGGGAGCTAGAGTGAAAGGGGGTCAAGGGACAGAGAGAGAGGGGTTTTCAAGGGGCCGAGATAAGGATCAAGAGGGAGAGGGTGAGGGGGTAAGAGAGGTCGCAAGAGAGCAAGAGAGAGGAGAGAGTGGGGCCAAGAGAGTGAGAGAGAGGGTGTGACCGAGAGACAGCGCGAATGAGCGAGAGAGAGATGCAAGAGAGAGAACGAGAAAGACAGTACGAGAGAGAGGGGGGAATGCAAGAGACACAGAGAAGGGTCAAGAGAGTAATGTGAGAGAGAGAAGGAGAGTGTGCGGTGAGTGAGTGTGTGAGAGAGGGCGCGAGTGAGAAATAGAGAGAGCAAGTGAGAGGAGGGAGAGAGACAGTGAAGGTGACCAAGAGGAGTGAGAGCGTGTAAGAGACAGTGCAAGATAGAGAAAGGGTGAGAACAGAAACAGGTAGAGTTAGAGAGGTTAGAGAGGGCGAGAGCGAGATAGAGCAGAAAATTAAATGACAGAGTGAGCGTGAGACTGAGACCGAGAGCGAGAAAGGGGCAAGTGATAGAGAGAAAGGGTTTGAGAGACAAAGAGAGAGAGAGAAGGCAAAAGAGAGAGATAGAGAGCGGGAGAGAGATAGAGGGAAGTGGGGCGATAGTGGGAGGGAGTAGAGGCGAGCGAGAGAGGGGGATCGAGAGAGAGGGAGAGGTGAGGCAAGCGAGAGAGACAGGGTCGAGTGGGAGAGAGAAAGGGTGAGTGAGAGAAATGGAGAGAAAGGGTGCGAGAGAGATACGGAGAGTGGGCAAGAGTGAGAGGATGAGTGGGAGAGTGAGAGAGGGAGTTGAATGAGTGGGATAGAGATGCGGCGAACTAGAGACAGGGGGGAAGAAAGTGAGTGAGAGAGAGAAAAGGTGCAAGAGAGAGAGCGCAAGAGAGGGGGCGAGAGAGAGAGTGTGTGTGTGAGAGAGAAAGAGGATGTTGGAACCAGACAGGCAAACAGAGAGTATAAGTCAGAGCCAGAGCGAGAGACAGACAGAGTGAGAGCAAGACAGAGAAAGAGATGGAGAGAGAGGGTGAGAGGTAGAGACAGGGCACAAGAGAGTTAGTGAGAGAGTGGGAGAGAGAGAGAAGTCAAGAGAGCAGGTAAGAAAGAGAGAGACGCAAGCAGGGAAGAGATGGGGTGAGACAGAGAGTTGGCGAGTAAGTGGACGAGAGAAATAGAGTCGACGAGAGAGAGAGATAGAGTTGACGAGAGAGAGGGATGACAGAGATATCATGCGACAGACGGTATCGCCAGGGAGAGCCTTGTGAGCCGGATGTCGGTGCTTGGCAAGTTGTTGGAGGGAATCCTGTGGGAAAGTATTTGCATGTATTTGGAAAACCAAGGACCGATTAGTGATAGTCAGCATGGTTTTGTGCATGGGAAATCAAGTCTAACAAACTTGTTTCTTTTGGAGAAGTAACAAAGTGGATTGATGAGGGCAGAGCGATGGATATGGTCAACATGGATTTCAGTAAGGCGCTCGACAATGTTCCCCATGGAAGACTGGTTAGCAAAGTTAGATCTCATAGAATACATCGACTCTATCCATTTGAATGCAGAACTGGCTCAAAGGTCGAAGACAAAGTGTGGTGGTGCAGGGTTCCGTTTCAGACTGGAGGATTGTGACCCGCGATGTGCCACAGTGCTGTGTCCACTACGTTTTGACATTTGGATGTGAACATAGGAGGTATAGCGTGTAAGTTTGCAGATGACACGAAAAGTGATGTGTAGAGGACAGCGAAGACGGTTACCTCCGATTACAATGGGGTCTTGATCAGATGGGCTAATGGGCGAGGCAGTGGGAGATGGAGTTTAATTGAGATAAATGTGAGCTGCTGCATTTTGGAAAAGCAAATCTTACCAGGACTGTTGCACTTAATGGTAAATTCCTTGGTAGTGTTGCTGAACGAAGAGACCTCTCAGTGCAGGTTAATATTTCCTTAAAAGTAGAGTTGCAGGTAGATAGGATATTGAAGAAAGTCTTTGGTATGCTTTCCTTTATTGGTCAGAGCATTGAGTACAGGAGTTGGGAGGTCATGTTGTATTTGTACAGGACATTGATGAGGTCACTTGTGGAATATTGAGTACAAATCTGTTCTCTGCCTATCGAAAGGATGTTGAGAATCAGGAAACGGTTCATTAAAGAATTATAAGAATGTTGCCATGGTTGGAGGGTTTGAGCTGTAGGAAGAGGCCGAATAGGCTGTTTTTTTTTCCCTGGCGCATCAGATGCTGAGGGGGTGACCTCGTCCCGGTTAATAAAATAATGAAGGTAGCGGATAGGGTAAACAGAAGAGGTCTTTGTGATGGGGTGGGGGATTCCAAGCATAGATTGCATAGGTTTAGGATTTGAGGAGAAAGATATGAAGGGGAGCTAAGGAGCAACTTTCATGCTGAGGGTGGTTCGTGTATGGAATGAGCTGCCAGAGGAAGTGGTGGAGGCTGACGCAATTATTGCATATTGAAGGCAGACATTTGACCCTGGCAACAGGGAGGTACCGCCCCATTCTTCTGTCTCACTGTCAGCTGCAGACACGGCAGTCTGTGCTGCAGAATAGAGAGTCTCCTACCACAGTCGATCATTTAGAAGCTGATATACTTCTCATTTCATTGGAACCAATCTCAACTTGGCTGCAAGTGCTATATTCCAATGAGAGTCTGTGACCTCTGACGCTTTCCTAAACATTGTACTTGTTTGAGATGAAGATAGCCACAGGAGATCTACTTGCCATCGTCTCCTACCTTTCTGAGAGATATCCAATCGACCTGACTGGATCTGCAGTTCTTCGACTTTTCGAAAACAGCCAACTATCACACCGCTTGGCTCCAAGACATTCTTCATTAACTTTAACAACCGCTCCATCTGATCCGTGAAACCCTATAGGATTTGTACCCTCACTTCCTGCAGACAATCATCAAGATCACTGAAACTCTCGCTAATCTCCCACCTGGCAACATATTTTATTTTCATAGAACAAACAAGGGCAGGACTTAAACTAATTAAAAGTAGGGCATCGAGTAGTGATAGAGAACGAAGAGACAGATGGGTTCAGGTCTTTGAAGTCTGTGTCACATGTAGACGGGGTGGTTAAAAGGTGTTTTGCAGACTTGCCTTCATTATTCAAACCTGTGAGTATAGGAGTTGGGACTTTATGTTGAGGTTGTGCAGGACATTGGTGAGGCCTCATCTGGAATACTGTGTCCAGTTTTCGTTGCGCTGTTATAGGAAGGATATTATTAAACTGGAGCAGATTCAGAGCAGATTCCCACGATGTTGCTGGGAATGGATGGATTGTGTTATAAAGAGAGGCTAGAGCGTAGGAGGTTGAGGCTTGACCTTATTCGAAGTTGAAAAAATTCACGAAGAGTGCAGATAAGGTGAATGGTTGCGGGAGAGGAGATTTCAAAAACCAGGTGCATTCATTTTGAGAAGTGATGAGAAAGATTTGAAAAATGACATTAGGCATTTTAAAATTTTTACACGTGTGAAATGAACTTCTAGAGGAAGTGGTAGATGTGAATACAATTACAATATTTTGAAGACATTCAGATCAGCATATAAATAGGACATATTTGGATTGATGTAGACCAAGCGGAGGCAGGTGCGATTAGTTTAGTTTGGAATTATGGCCAACATGCACTGATTGGACCACAAGATCTGTTTCTCTGCTGTATACCTTTATGACTCTAACTCTCGCTATCTCTGTGAATGCCTCCAACCTCACAACTCTCCCTATCACTGTCACCGCATCAAGCCTCACAACCCCTCCTTAGCTCTATAATTCCTCTCCAGCATCAGAACAATCACGACCTCTGCTGTTACAAACATCCCAATCTCTGTAACATCTTCCAATCTTACAATCCTCGCTCTCTCTAATCTCATTCAGTCTTATCACCCTACCTATCCGTAATCTTGTGCGCCATCACAAATCTCTGTAATATGTGCCTCTCTTTAATTCCAGCCTTGAGGATAGCCCATCGCTATTTCAGATTCCTGCACCCTGAGCTTCAGAATGGTCTTTTTAATCTGTCTCATTTTCCTCCCAAAAATATTAATCAATCATGTATCATCTAGTCTAATATAACCTTCTCTGCCCTGATTTCAAATGTGGCTTGTTGTATTCTGATATTAAGTGTCTTAGAGGCCTACAGGACAGAAAACGGCTCTCTGGGCCATCGGCTCTGTGCTGTAAAGAAATCTATCAATTAACTATTCTAATCCCATTTTTCAGCATTTAGCCCATAACCATGTCACCTTTGGCATTCCAAGTGTGTCGCTCCCACCCTTACAGACAGTGAGGTTTACTGCAACTGATGTTCGACGATGACATCATCCACAGGAACACAAAACAGTTGGTCTTTGCAAAACAGAGATCCCCCACACATTCGGAAGAATGGCAGGGTCAATTAGAGGGGGCACAGGAGATTTACCAAGATCGTTAAAGTATACAGGATTTTAGTTGCAGAATTTTAAAAATATTAGTTATATATGTGACATGGTTGTTACTAATACACATCAAGAATAGCCATCTACAATCAATGGACTCTCCTTCGCAAACTCTCCCCTTATCTGGGCTGTGGTAAACTTCAGGTTAACAACCACCAGTCATCTCTCCCTATGAGAGAGCAGCCCTATGATCTGGAAGGACAATGCTGGCTTTACCTTTTACACAGTGCTGCCACTGAGACTTGGGGGTGGGGAGAGGGAATGTTGAAGGTGGTGGATGAAACCCCACTCAGCAATTCTGTCAGGGTTCGGTGCAACAATTATTGAGATCACCATCTGAAGGTGCGGGTGTAATATCCTGTAACACAAGTTTATAAAATCTGTCACTGCCAGTTCAGGTTAGAAACTCACACAATCCTCTCCTCCTGGCACAGGATGACTCTGCACATTACCCCCTGTGGAGGTCAGCATTAAGTTCTGGGAAACATCTACGTGGGTTTCTATGAGTTTCTACCTTGTGACTTCATGTGACTGAACAGAGCAGATCTTTGACACATTGGACAATATTCCAATAGTTAGTAAGATACGGAGGGTAGGATTCGTTTCCTTTTCTTTCCTTGCCTGCTGCCGCTGTGCCTCATCAAGAAGACACGGGGTGGAAAAGGTGAATGCAGCTTGATGGGCAAGTTGTCACAATTCTGACCAATGGGCAGCACACTCCTCTCAGTCATTCCAAAGAGTATTCCTAAAAAGACAGCAAGTGTGCATGCTTCTCACTGCCCAGTGCTCTCAGTAAATAATTTGAAGAATGAGCGGGGTGGTGGGGGGGGTGGGGGGGGGGGGGGCGGGGGGCTCCTGTGGAGTGTCCTAAACAAAGACTGAAAATTAAAGTTCCAAGAGGATTACAAACAGGTTGCAGAGGGATATTCACCGGAAAAGTGGGCAACAAGTTGGCAAATGGAGTATATCTTGGGAAAACGTGAGGTTGTTCGTTTTGGAGGAAATAAAAGAACAGAGTACTATTTAAATGGTGTAAATTGTAGAAAGCTGCACCACAAAGGAACCAGGAGGTAATTATTCAGGAAATGCAGAAAACTAGAACAAAGTTACAACAGGTCATCAGGAAGTGGAACGGAATGTTGTTCCTGATTTCAAGGGGTTTTCACTATAATGGTTTGGTATATATTCCTGAGGTCAACTGCACGAAGTGCTGGCGAGACCACCATATCAGGAGTAACGTGAGCAGTTTTGGTCCATTTTTATAAGGAAACGTGTCTCTTTTTTGGAGGCATTTCAGGGAAGATTCAATTGGACGATCCTTGGTTTGGAGAGATTATCTTTTCAATAAAGGCTGAACATGTTGGGAGTCTCCTCACTGGATTTTGGAATAGTGAAAGATGATCTCTTGGAAACATACTGGATTCTGTCAAAGTTTGAAAGGGTAACTACTGAGAGGATGTTTCCCATTACGGGAGAGTCTGAAACCTGATTCTGAGTCAATCATGGAACCAAGGGCCCTATGTCAGTTTTGACAAGTTTAAGGCAACACATGCGCGTGTAGGGGGTGTCTGTAGCAATGGAGCTGGTCTGAGGTGGAGACAAGCAACGTTTTAGCGACTGGAATTTCTGGTGTTTGTGATCGTGTAGATGACTGATCAGAAGGTTACGTTGGGATCAGATACTAGAGCAATATTGCGAAGACTGTTGTTCTCCCTCAGTTCCCAGTGAGAGGGAGGGGCTCAGCAGTAAGGGAAAGGGATTTGTAATAGCAAATGAAGGTAACAGAATTATACATTACAATGTTTCGTTGAAAGAAATTGCAGCTAATCGAGAACTGGAAGCACGGTAAGCAGTTTGATAACTGAGAAACAGTGGAGTAATGGAGAGGGATGATGGGGAGGGAGACCTGGGCATTGTCAGTGTACATGTGAAACCTAAACCGGCGCTTTTGGTCGATGTCGCCTCCTGGCAGCATGCAGCTAAGAAACGGTAGGGGCCAAGGATAGATCCTGGAGGGAAACAAAATACAAGGAATTCAGAAAGGAAAGGGAGAGTGAAGATGGAGCAGGATATTCCAAAAACCATGAAGTCAAATATTAGCTTTCGCACATTGGGAGAGGAGGACCTAACCAGAAAAGACAGATAGAACAAGGAAAAACATGTGTGAATTGGTGACGGGGTTCGACAAGGAGAAGGAGCAGACAGACTTGAAATATTTGTAGTTTAGTCGGATTAGGACAAAGGGACAAGATGAGCTTTGATAACGCTTTACAAGAGGCTGGTGGAAGATGCAAGTTTAAGACAAAAATGAGCAACTCCACGTGAGGTAGTTTGGCTCGGTGGGCTAGTGGAGGGACAGCAGCAGCTATCATCATAGAATCCCTACAACGTGCAAACAGACCATTCGGCCCAATAAGTCCACACAAACCCACCGGCATGTATCCCACCCAACCCATGTCCCTACCGTACTACTCCACATTTCCCCTGACTAATGCACCTAGATTACACATCCCTCAACACTTTGGGCAATTTAGCATGGCCAATTCAATGAACTTGCACATCTGTGGAAGGAACGTGGAGAACACAGAGGAGATCCACGCAGAGGATGTGCAAACTGAAAACAGGCAGTCGCCCGAGATTGGAATTGAGCCTGGGACCTTGACATTGTAAGGCAGCTGTTCTAACCACCGACCCACCATGCTACCTTAGTGGTTTATGCTTTTTCTATTTAAAGTTGTAAACCATAATCCTCAAAATTATATTGCTTTCAAACATTTTTCACATTAGTGCGTCTTTCCACTGCTACTGATTAAACGGAGCAGATTTCATTTAGGCAACTATTAGACGAGCCTAAACTCACCCAGAGCCAAGAGGAACACAGGATTTGACAGGAATGAGGGTCAACAAATCAGAAGTGGATACTTCGCCGGATTTTTCCAATTGTAAAGCCAAGGGTTGAAGCTCAACTGTTGCACTACAAAGTTTGAAGTAATTCAATGCACATGGCAAGAACCTTGCCTCGCATCACCTGCTGTATGTGGCCCAATTACACACTACTTACAAACTAAGACTGCTATCAATAATTTTAAAAATGTAGAGATTATCAAACAGTTTTGAGAAATAAATTATTTGTCATTCACATCGAATTCTTTTTCTGGAAAGCAAGCTGCAGGTTTGAACTAGGCTTTTCAGACCATCGCATCTCAAATATCTAAATTGTCATCAAAGTTCATTCCCTGGTGTCTGCATTTCCCTCAACAGAAACTAAATATATTGAAACTGAAAAGATATTTCGTTCATTTTCAGTAACATATAAATATATGCGAATCACTGTTATTCTTATGCCTAGAGATATACATTAATATTTTCCAATTCCATTCATAGATAATCAGAGATAGTACAAGATTATTTTCAGCATATTTCCTATCAAAAAAAAAGCTTACGTAGTAATAGACCCGCATCCATAACATATCCAGAAGAACTATCCCTTTATGTTGCTTCTTGGAGTAAAGGGAACCACATACTGCATTAGTGTGAAATGTTCCAGTTGATGGATGATCAGCCTGAATCAGTGTGTGATTATTTTTACCACAGTGGGTGAAGTGGAGGCTCGGAAGATCTGACTGTGTGAAAGAGTGCCTGAATGTATCTCTGTATGTCCGTGTGTGTGCGTCTGTGTGTGAGTGAGTGAATGATATCGGATGGTTCAAGAGGACTCCCTGTGGCAGAGATGTTTCCTAGGATGAGCTGAAAAGCAGATTGATTTGTGGATAACCACGGAGTGGGCAAGCCAACTATAACTAAGGCCCCAACTGGTTGAGGTTTTGTAGCGGTCAGTCCAAAGGCACTTGGCTCAATCTGCACCTGGCCATAACAGGATTCGTGTCTCTCAATGGGGCTGTCACCTCTCTAAAGTTGTTGTTCCTTTGACTGGGTTGGAAGTATTAGCAGCCTGCAGGATCTCCTCAAAGGGAAGATGAACAGAACAGCCATATAGGAGGCCACCTCCCAGATGACAGTGCTCCTGGCAGTTCTGGCTCAGAAGCCTCCATATGATGTTAGGTCCGAAAACTCACTGAAAATGCTGCCTATTATCTGTCTGGTTCACTACAAATACTGTCAAGACTTTGTGTATTTCCCTTTTATTCAGATTTCTCACATCCACAGTGTTGTTTTTATGTTGTTTACATTTTGCAAATGCTTCCCACTAGCCTTCCTATATAAAGTGAGATTATCAATTAGTCCGAGTTTATGATTTTTGTGACAGTGATTCACTAACATTTGGAGACATGTGAACAGCGGTAACCACTATTCCAATCTGGCTTTACATGGAATTTACTCTGCAACACATTTCATCTATTCCATCTCAAATAACAGTAATGATTGCCAAACTCTCCAACAATTCTGCCATGTGCTATTGTTCAAGGATAATTTGCGACAGCGAGTCCTGACTGACTAAACAACTATTTCCTGTTTTCACGCATCATCCACACATATACAGTCTGTACAGAGACTGCATATGATCAGAGAAACTGTGGAAATTCCACCATTCCCAATAGTTACTTCCATAGACACTGATCCACATCAGAAAATATGAGAACAGATGTCTAAAGATTTGGTCAAAGTGTTAGGTAACGTGAGCAGTTTAAAGAAGAAGAAAAATTGAAGGGTGGAGAGTTTTAAGGGGAGAATTTCAGAGGTTGTGGGCTAGACACAGCTGCTAATGATGCAATATGAAAACCAATAATGCTTAAGATTCCAAAGTTGGAGGACAACTGATAATTCAGACAGTTGTGGAACTAGAGATGATTACAGAGACAGGGAGGGACGAGGCCATCAAATAACTTGAGATGACGCAGGAATTTACATGAGTTTGCTTCTGATCAGCCAACTCAAACGAAGAATGAGAATCATGTCAGTTCAATGCAGTTCATTTTTATCCTCATCAGATTGTTTCAATCTTAGTGACAGAGTTACTCTATGTGCTCCTCACTGTTATTGTTGGAGGGAAGGATGGAGGAGATAGCATAATGGATTGTCTTTCACAAAGAAACAAAACCTGAGTTAGCGATATTTAAAATGATTGAATAAACCTGATTTATTTAAATTTTACCAAGAATATTAAACTGTACAACTGAAGGCCGGATTCGAATCTCACCTCTGCAGAGAGTGGAATCAGAATTCAAGAAAAGTAACTGGAACTAAGAATCTACTGATCTCCGTGGGACCATTGTAAATGCCAGAAAAAAGATCCCTTCAAGGAAAAAAACCTGTCAACCTGACAGCGGCCCACCAAGTCACTCATTGTATCAATAACTGCAAAGTCTCAACAAATGAATAAAACTGAATGACCACATGACATCTACCAAGGCACTAGAAAGTACACCACAGTATCAGCCCTCGCGACCCTGCAACGTCCTCGTCACTCACATCTGGGGGCTAGTGACAAAACGTGGAAAGCTGTCTCACAGACATCGTCGTAATCACGGAATCGTACCTTACTGTCAATGACTAGACCCCATCATCACCATCCGTGGATATGCCCTGTCCCACTGTGAGGACAGACAAGGAAGAGATGGCGTCACAGGGGTATTCAGACATGGTGAAATTGCCCTGGGATTACTTAGCATTAACCCCGGACACCAGGAAGTCTCACAGCTTCTGCTGCTTACCATGGACAATCCTCCCTCGGCTGGTGAATCAGTTCTCGTCCATGTTGAGCAACAACTGGAGGAAGCACTGGGGATGGAAAGGATCCAAAAATACACATGGTACAGGATTTCAATGTCCACCATTATACACCACGAGTAGCTCAGCAGCAGGATTTCTGATTGAGCTGGTCGGATCCTCAAGGATACAGTTGCTCAACTGGGTCTGCAGCAAGTGGTGAGGAAACTGACAAGAGGAAAAAGCATACTTGATCACATTATTATGAATTGACCAGCTGCAGATACATCTATCGATGAAAGTATTGTAAGAGCGATCATTACACAGTCCTTCTGAAGACAAAGCCTCGCCTTCTAATTGTGAATACCCTCCATTGCATTGAGTGACACTATCACTGTGCTAAATGGGATAGATTTCGAGTAGACATAGGAACTCCAAACTGGGCATCTATGAGGCACTGTGGGCCAACAACAGCAGAAGAACTGTACTCGAAGCGCAATCTGAAATCTCATGGCCTGGCATATCACCCTTTCAGTGATTACCATAATATCAAGAAATGGTGAAAGCCAAGCACTGACTTCGACTGACAATGTGGAACATTGCCTGTGTATGTTTAATGCAAAAACAAGCGGCACATCCAACCCAGTTCATTTCCCTCCATCAGTGATGGAAGGTGACATCAACAGTGCTCTCAAGAGCAGCTGCTCAATAATAACCTGCACAGTGACGCCCAGTTTGGATTCTACCAGGGCCACTCAGTTCCTGAGCTTGTTACAGCCTTGATACACAAACTGACAAACAGGTGAATCCCAGAGGTGAGGTGAGAGTGACAGCCCAGTCCCACTCCAAAATTGCTCCATCAGTGACATCACCCAACTCCACCCCAGGCTAGGCTCATTTGCTTAATTTCTTATCCAACCCTGTGTTAACGCCAGCCTTAATTATCCAAACACACTCCCAACCAGTCTCCCACATTCAATTTACACGTAATTTCAAAAATATCTAATACTTTGCTGCCCAAGTGCTCACTTGTACCAAATGTGTTGTTCCATCAAAAAAGTTTCTATTTATAAGGACAGCCCCGTCCCTCATTCACTCCGATTGTTTGGAGGGCCAACCGGCACTGACCAGTCCTCCAATCCCGTCCCCATCCTTTTATTGGTCACCCGCTGACATCAATGACCCGCAGCACATTGTGGGCTGGAGAATGTGCAGTGCTTCCTGCTTTTGCTGCTGTTCATCAGGTATGAGAGAGTAAGTCCATTTCTGTTGCTCCTCATGTCAGACAATACAACAACTCTATCCATTATATGGAGCCTTTCACATTGACAAATCTCCTGAAGTGCTTCATGGATGATCGAAACATTGATTAAAGAGAACGATTTTAAGACACATCTTACAAGAAGACAGAGAGGGTTCGTGAGGGTATTTCCAGATGTGTGTATCCTCAGCATCTCCAATGTTGGAGTGGTGTAGGTGGGGAACAGCTTTCAACTGAGACAATCTGAGGATAACCATAGGTTAACAACCCCATGTCCTTGCCCCCTACCCACACACCAGGCCTTGTTGTCACGTAGCCTGCCGTTACACACTACCTATGTTTATCCATTAACAGCCTCCATTTAGTGCTATTCAGCCTCCCAGCCAGATCGTTATCCACTCCTTTATCCAACCGTTCTTCTTGCTCTATCCCCATCTATCCTTCACTTTTTACATTCCTTGTAACCACCCCCTCACCCCTCCCCCACCAACTTTCTGCATATAAACTGACTTTGTTTCCATCGGTAACGTAGTTCCGAGGAAGGGTCACCGGATCTGAAACTTTAACTCTGATTTCTCTTCACAGATGCTGCTAGACCTGCTACCGTTTCCAGAACCTCCTGGTTGTTGTTTTTGATTTGCAGCATGTACAGTTATTTTAGTATCAATTTACAAGGAGATTGTAACCTAGGTCAAGCAGCCTCTGTGCCAGTCTCTTCTGTCTCTCCCACTCCCTTCACACTCGCTGAATCCCCCGTCACTGCACCCTCACAACTCATCGTCACGTGCCATATTGCCAGCCACGCCCTTCATTCACCAGCATCGGCTGGAGGACCACACAGACTCTCCTCCTATTGGTCGGTGAGATGCCGTCAATCTGCTGGGCCCCATTGTGAGGTGAGTTGTGGGATCGTCCATCTCTCTGCCCTGGAATGAGCTTCATCATTCACAGTGAATCGAACAGTATCACAGAGCACAGGGGCTACGGGCTATTCAGCCCATTGTGGCTGTAATCTGTCCCTCTGGAGATGCTGCAAATCTGTCCCAATTCCCCTCTCACTTGCCCATAGCCAACCAAGTCTTTCCTTAAAAAGTAAAATTGCAAATCTATTTGAGAATAACAGCTGAATCTGCATCCAGCTGCCATTCAGTCTGGTCCAGGTGCGCAGAACTTACTGGTAAAATAATTTTCACATTTTCATCCTGCATTACTTGCCAGTTGCCTGAAAGTAGTTACTAAAAGTTGTGATCGTGCTAACAATTCCTCTCTCTCTGCAAATTAATTTCTTTGGAAACAAACCTGCATCTGGTCGAAATCACTGCTAAACGTTCTCAGATCCAAGGAAAATTAACTGTGCTTCTGCTAGCTCTCCACAAGAGAGGAATGCATCTTAACTTATTAGAGTCATCGATGGACAGCGCAGAAACAGACCTTTGGACCAATTCGTCCACGCCAACTAGGAATCCTAAACTCATGGAGTCCCATTTGCCAGCTCTTGGGCCATATGCCTCAAAACCCCTACCATTCATAGATGTCTTTTAAATGTTGTAATTCTATCCGTTTCCACTACTTCATATGGCAACTCATTCAATCCATACACCAAACTCAGTTTGAAAACGTTGCCCCATAAATAACTTTTTAAAACTTTTGCCCTCTCAACTTAAACCCATGTGCTCTTGTTTTGGACTCACCTAACCTGGGAGGAAAAGACCCAGTTTTTTCACCTTTACATGCCTCGCATGATTTTATAAATCTCCATAAAGTCACCTCTGTCTTTGACTCTGAAGGGAAAATAGCCCCAGTCCATTCAACCTTTCTTTGTAACTCAAATCACCCAACCCTGGCAACGTTTTGCAAATTTTGTCTGAATGCTTTCAAATTTCATAACATCCTTCCAGAATACGGATATTCGAACTCAAAACAGAATTCCAAAAGTGGCTTAATCAATGTCCTGTCCAGCCACAATATATCCCAGCTTCATTACTCAATGCATTTACCAATAAATATAAACATACCAAACGCCACGTTCACTAACCTGGGACTCTAATTTCAAGGAATAATGAAACTGCACTCTCAGGTATCTTTGTTCTGCAACACTCCACAAAACCTTACCATTAAGTACGTAAGTCCTGCCCTGAGTAGTCTTTCCAAATTAAAACAGCTCGCATTTGTCTGAATTGAACTCCGTCTGCCATTCCTTGCTCCATTGGGCCAATTGATCAAGATGTTGTTGTAGTCTGAACTAACATTCTTCACTCGGAGAAAGTGAGGTCTGCAGATGCTGGAGAACAGAGCTAAAAATTATGCTGCTGGAAAAGCGCAGGAGGTCAGGCAGCATCCAAGGAGCAGGAGAATCGACGTTTCGGGCATAAGTCCTTCTTCAGGAAAATATTCTCCTGCTCCTTGGATGCTGCTTGATATCTGAAGAAGGGCTTATGCCCTAAACGTCAATTCTCCTGCTCCTTGGATGCTGACTGACCTGCTGCGCTTTTCCAGCAACACATTTTTCAGTTCTATCCTTCTACACATCCAAGTTTGGGGTCTTCTGTAAACATACTAACTATACATCGTATATTCACATCCAAGTCATTTATTTAAGGACCCAATATCCATCCTTGCAGCACACAGACCTCCACTCCCCAAAGCAACCCTCCATCACCACTCTCTGTCACCTACCTTCAAGCCAGTTTTGTATCCAAATGGCTGGTTCTCCCTGCATTCCATGTTATCTAACCTTGATAACCAGTCTGCTTTGTGAAACCTTGATAAGTGCCCATGTAGACAATGTTCACAGTCTGCGTTCATTGATGATATATATATCTCTTCTTCAAGAAATAAAACACTCAAATTAGTGAAACACGATTTCTCACAAAAGCAACGTTGACTCTCCTTAATCTTCTTTGCCTTTCCAAATATATGTATATCCTGTCCTTCAGAATCCCTTCCAACAAATTGCCTGCCACTGACTCAGGATCACTGTTTTCTTGATCACTGGCCTTTTCTTACCACCTTTTTAAAATAATGGCACCCGTCTTCCAGTACTTCACCTGTTGATATCAATGACACAAATATCTTAGGGACAGAGCCAACAACTGCTTCCCTAGCTTTCCACAAAACTCTGGTTACATCTGATCATGTTCCAGGGCTTTATTCACCTTGATGCGATTTGAGAGATTCAGTAACACCCCCTCTGTAACATGGATACTTGTCAAGTTATCACCGTTTTGTTCTCCAAAATCGCGAGCTTCCATATCCTTCTCTAGGTAAAAAAAATGAAGTGAAATACTCACATATCTCTTCCACCCCCTGTGGTGCCAGACAGACTTGCTGATCTTTAAGGGGTCTTTTTCTCTGTCCAGTTAATCTTTTATCTCTGATGTATTTGTACAATCTCTTTGGATTCTCCTTAAACTCCCGAAGCTATTTCATGTCATTTTCCGCTCTCTTGATTTCCCTTGAGTATACTCCTGTAAAAACGTGATCGTGCACTCTCAAATCCTCCGCCTCCACCATATCTGCTCTCAGGATAAGCAATTTCACTCCAGGACATCCCAGAAAGGCCTCCCACTTCATGGATCGCACTTTCCCTCCAACGCACACTTTCCACTTCCTGCACCTCCGCTTTAATCTCACTCCTTCAACCACAGTCAGACTATAACCCGACGGTTTTCACCTTCCACCGCACTAATCTCCAGATACATTGCATTCACCTCTGCCATGTCCTCTAATTACTGTCGGACCCAAGCAGAAACATATTTCCGTCCCCACCCCTATCTGTGTTCCACAGAGACCATTCCCTCTGCGACTGCCTTGTTATGTACACACCCTCCCACTACCCACACCCGGCACACTCCCTTGCCGCCGCAGGAGATGTAAAACCTCCCCCTCCCTCCACCTCTGTCCATTTTCCCAAAGGATCTTTTCATATCAGGCAAAGATTTTCCTGCACATCCCAAAACCTCATCTACTGCATCTGGACATTACGTGAAATTTAACATGGTTGATCCAACTAACCGTCAGATCTTTGTACTGTGGCAGCAAATTGGAATACCGAAAGGAAATCCTCACAGATTTCCTGGGAGAATGCAGAAACTCCACACAGACAGTCACCCGATGCTGGAGTCAAACTCAGGTCCCTGCGACTGAGGTAGCACTAAACACTGAGCCACAATACTATGGGATCTTTGGTGCTGATGTGCTGCCCCACTGATACCTCAGTCATCCACCCTGCGTCATTTCCCAAGAGAAGAGGCAATGGTGGCCTAGTGATATTATCGCTACCGAGTTAATCCAGGGACCCATAAAGCGATCTGGATATCCATGTTTGAATCACATCACGGCAGATGGTGTAATTTGAATTCAATAAATCTGCAATTAAGAATTTAATGAGGACAATTAATCCATTGTCGATTGTTGGGTTCACCGGGTTCACTCATGTGCTTTAGTGAAGAAATGCACCATCCTTACTTGCTCTGGCCTACAATTGGCTTCAGACCCCAAGAGTGTGGTTGTCTCGTAACTGTCCTCTGAGTCCAACCAGTAACACCCTCATCCTGTGAATAAATAAAGAAAATAAGGTCAAGTTTTTCCTTGTCTAGACGGTATATCCTACAAACTCAATTAAACACTTTCTCGTACATGCTGTACAAATACCTTTCCATCCAAGCTCTAAACACTACCGCACTCCGAGGCTATGTTTGTAAAGTAAAAACCTCTTATCATTGCATCCATATTATTCTTGCATATAACTGAGATCTCCCGGGAAATTTGCGACTTAATACCCCGCAGACTATTGGTGGCGGGACGATAGTACAATTCCAATAAGGTGATCATCCCTTTCTTATTTCTCAGCACCACCCAAATAATTGCCTGAATGTACTCCCAGGAATATCCTCCCTAGGTCCAGCCATAATATTATCCCAAATCAAAAATGCCACTCCCCCCGCTGTTAGAATATAGAACAAAGAACATAAAACATAGAATATAGAACAATACAGCACAGAACAGGCACTTCGGCCCACGATGTTGTTCTGAACACTTGTCCTAGTTTAAGGATCTATCCATGTCCCTATCAAATTGTCGCTTAAAGACCACCAATGATTCTGACTCTGCCACTTCCACAGGAAGCGCATTCCATGCCTCCACCACTCACTGGTTAAAGAACCTACCCCTGACATTCACCCCCCCCCCCATACCTTCCACCCTACACCTTAAATTTATGTCCCCTTGTAACACACTGTTGTACCCGGAGAATAATTCTCTGACTGTCTACTCTATCTACTCCCCTGATCACCTTATAAAACCCTGTCATGTCACCCCTCATCCTTCGCCATTCCAATGAGAAAAGGCCTAGCACTCTCAACCTATCCTAGGACGATCTATTCACCATTCCAGGCAACATCCTGGTAAATCACCTCTGCACCCTCTCTAAAGTTTCCACATCTTTCCTAAAGTGAGGCGACCAGAACTGCACGCAGTACTCCAAATGTGGCCTTACCAAGGTCCTGTACAGCTGCAACATCACCTCACGACTCTTGAATTCAATCCCTCTGCAAATAAACGCTGATACACCATAGGCCTTCTTACAAGCTCTATCCACCTGAGTAGCAATTTTCAAAGGGCTATGAACAAGATCCCTCTGCTCCTCCACCTTACTAAGAACCCTATCATTAACCCTGTATTCCGCATTCTTATTTGTCCTTCCAAAATGGACAACCTCACACTTGACAGGGTTGACCTCCATCTGCCACTCCTCAGCCCAGCTCTGAATCATATCTAAGTCCCTTTGCAGCCGCCAACAGCCCTTCCTCACTATCCACAACTCCACCAATCTTCGTATCTTCTGCAAATTTACTAACCCACCCTTCGACTCCCTCTTCAAATCATTAATAAAAATTACGAGGGATTAGGTATAACCAGAGGACCCAGAACTGATCCCTGCGGAACTCCACTTGTAACTGGGCTCCAGGCTGAATATTTACCATCTACTACCACTCTCTGACTTCGGCCGGTTAGCCAGTTCTCTATGCAACTGGCCTAATTTCCCATTATCCCATGCCTCCTGACTTTTCGCACAAGCCTACCATGGGGAACCGTATCAAATGCGTTACTAAAATCCATGTGCACTACATCCACTGCTCTACACTCATCCACATACTTGGTCATCTCCTCAAAGAATTCAATAAGACTTGTAAGGCAAGATCTACCCCTCAGAAGTCCGTGCTGACTGTCCCTAATCAAGCAGTGTCTTTACAGATACTCATAAATCCTAACCCTCAGTACCCTTTCCATTACTTTGTGTACCACCGAACTAAGACGAACTGGCCTGTAATTCCCGGGATTATCCCTAATCCCTTTTTAAAACAGGGGCAGTACATTCGCCACTCTCCAGTCCCCTGGTACCACCCCCTTTGACAGTGAATATGAAAAGATCATTGCCAACGGCTCTGCAATTTCCTCTCTTGCTTCCCACATAACCCTAGGATATATCCCGTCAGGCCCGGGGGACTTGTCTGTCCTCAAGTTTTTCAAAATGCCCAACACATCTTCCTTCCTAACAAGTATCTCCTCTAGTTTACCAGTCCATTTCATACTCTTCTCTTCACCAAACGTTCCCTCCCATTTGTCAATACTGAAGAAAAGTACTCATTCAAGACCTCTCCTACCTCTTCTGATTCAATACATAGTCTACCACTACTGTCTTTGATTGGACCTATCCTCGTTCTCGTCATTCTCATGTTTTTCACGTGCACATAAAAGGCCTTGGGTTTATCCTTGATGCTACCCGCCAAAGATTCTTCATGCCCTCTCTGAGCTCTCCTAATCCATTTCTTCAGCTCCTTCCTGGCTAGCCTGTATCCCTGCCACGCTCTGTCTGAACCTTGTTTCCTCAACCTTATGGAAGCCTCCTTCTTCCTCTTTACTCGACATTCAACCTTCCTCATCAACCAAGGTTCCCACACACGACCATCTCTTTCCTGCCTGACAGGTATATACATATCAAGGACACGTCGTATCTGTTCCTTGAAAAAGTTCCAAATTTCAATGACATCCTTCCGGGACAGCCTATGCTCCCAACTTATGCTCCTCAAATCAAGTCTTGCAGCATCGTATTTACCCTTCCCCCAATTGTAAAACCTACCCTGTTGCTCGCACCTATCTCTCTCCATAACCAAGGTGAAAGTCACAGAACTGTGGTCACCATCACCAAAATGTTCACCCCCGAACAAACCAATCACTTGTCACGGTTCGTTACCAAGTACCAAATCTAATATGGCCTCCACTCTGGTCGGACAATCTACATACTGAGTTAGAAAAGCTTCCCGACATACTGCACAAACACCGCCCCATCTAATCTACTTGATCTAAAGAACTTCCAATCAATATTTGGGTAGTTGAAATCGCCCATGACTACTACCCTGTGGCTTCTGCACCTTTCCAAAATCTGTTTCCCAATCTGTGTTTCCACATCTCTGCTGCTATTAGGGGGCCTATAGTAAACACCCAACAAGGTGACTGTTCCTTTCCTATTTCTGACTTCAGCCCATACTACCTCCAGAGGCAGATCCCCCTCGAACTGTCTTTCTGCAGCCATTATGCCAATTCTAATTAGCAACACCACACCCCCTCCTTTTTTAGCACTCTCTCTAATATTACTGAAACATCTGTAACCAGGAACCTCATACAACCATTCCTGTCCCTCTTCTATACACGTTTCCGTGATGGCTCCAACATCGTAGTCCCAGGTACCGATCCAAGCCGTAAGTTCACCCACCTTATTTCTGATACTCCTTGCGTTGAAGTATACAGCCTTGAACGCATCTGTTTGTCCGCAAGTATTCCATGTCAGTGCTACCTTCTCCACAGCCGCCCTACATTCTTGGACATCCTGAAAAACAGCTCACCTACTTGCTGGACTACAAGTCCGGATCCTATCCCCCTGCCAAACGAGTTTAACACCCACCCCCCCACCCCCCGAAGATTGCTAGCAAACCTATCTCCCAGGATATTGGTGCCCTTCTAGTTCAGGTGCAACTCATCCTGCTTGTATAGGTCCCATCTTCCCCCGAATGCAGTCCAATTGTCCAAATACCTGAAGACCTCCCTCCTACACCATCGTTGCAGCCACGTGTTCAACTGCACTCTCTCCGTATTCCTTGCCTCAGTCTCACGTGGCACCGGCAACATCCTAGAAATGACGACTCTGTCCGTCCTAGCTTTTAGCTTCCAGCATAAATCGCTTAGCTCCTGAATGACATCCCCACCCCTCTTCCTACCTATGTCGTTGGTGCCAAAGTGCACCACGACTTCTGGCTACACACCGTCCCGCCTTAAGGATTCATAAGACACGGTCCGAGACGTCTCTGTTGACCCCTTTCCATTTTTGCGATACCATCTATGCCCTGGAACATTAAGCTGCTAGTCCTATCCATCCCGGAGTGATACTTCTGTCATTGCTATAATATCCCAGTGCCATGTTCAAAACCATATCCTGAGTTCATCTACCTGACCTGTCAGGCCTTTTGCACTGAAAGAAATGCAGTTAAACTGGTCAGTCCCAGCATATTCTGTGGCCTGCCCTTGCCTGCCTTGACAGTCTGACCTCTGAACAGTACCAGCCTCAGACATACCTCTTTTCCCACTATCTTTTTGGGTTAACTCACCTAATCCCTCACTGGTTTACTGCCTCCCGAACAGCACAAGGAAATCTCCCTGCCCTGGATATAAGTGTCCCTCAAATGCAGGTACAATCCGTCCTTCTTCTGCAGGTCAGATGTACCAAAGAATAGATTTGCATGGTAGAAAATTGTCAATCCTTCTCCCCTGCACGACCATCTTAGCTACACACCCATCTCCTCCATCCTGGTATTCCTACTCTCACTAGCATGTGGTACTGGGCATAATCCAGATATTACTATCCTTGTTGTCCTACTTTGTATCCTACAGCCTAATTTCCTTTATTCGCTCGTCAGGACCCCATGCTTTCCCCTTCCTGTGCCATTGATACCAATGTGCAATGAGCTCCCACTGGTTATTCTCCCCTTTGAGAATATTCTGTTCTCTTTCTAAGACATCCTGGCATTCTGATGTCTGACTGTCACTTGCAGAAACAGCGGTCTGTGCCCCTGACGACACAGTCCCCATTCACATTTGTTCATCTGAAACCTGATACACCTCTCATTACATTACAGCAAGTCTCAGTACAAGTAACTTGGCTATCAGTGTTACATTCCCCTGAAAGTCTATTACCAACCACATTTTCCAAAACAACATACTGTTTTGAGATGGGGATAGCCAGAGGAGACTCCTGTACTACCCCTCTTAGCTTTCCTGCAGGCAACCCATTTATCTGACTGTATCTGCAGTGTCCTGCAATCCTGAAACTGCCCCTTTTCACACTCACGGCTCCAGTCAATTCGTCACTGCATTTAATCACTCCTCCACCAATCAATGCGATCCAATAGGATTTGTAAACACATTTCCTGGCCCGGGTGTCCTTGGAGAAGGAGCACGCGGGTGTCCACTGACACCCTGGAGTTGTGACTGGCCACTTGTGTAAAAAAAATAAAAAAAAAATAAAAACATGTCTGCCTTCAATATGTGATTGCTCTGCAGAGGAATTCACAAGAATATTGCCCAGGCTGGAGCATTTCAGCTAAAGAGAGACTCCAAAGGTTAGGTTCATTTTCTTTGGTGCAGAGAAGGTTAAGCAGAGAACCTGACTGAGGTCTATAAAATTATGAGGAATATTGAGGTGGTCGATCGGAGTAAACTTTTCCCCTTAGTGGAGAAAAAAAAAATAAACACATTTCCTGCAGACATAATCATCAGGATCGTTGAAACTCTCCCTAATCTCCCACATCCAAGAGGAACAGCACGCCACTCCTCGTCTTCATAATCTCCAGACCAAGATAAAGGCACAGTCATACTGTTTGAATGATACTGCCCGAGAATAACTTAATGCTTACATTTATATTTTAAACAGTTAATCAACAGACCGTAAGACATATTAAGAAGAAACCCTCACCTCACTCACTATTGTCGATTTAATCAAATAAAACAGACTAAGATTGGTGTTTTAAGAGACTGAAAATCACTGAGCGGCTCCTCGTCTCTGATTACGTCCAAGGGTGAGGTGTCTCTGAGGGCAGCTCTGAAATGTCACTATTTGTTTCTCTTCTCTGCCCGCTCCATTTCCAGTGAGGTTTATAATTTCACAGCCAGTCAGCTCGGACAGGCCACTGTTCGCTGTTATTCACTGGGGGTTGCCTTTGTTCGAAACTCTCCGCAGGTATTGATTACAAATTGGCTGTTCCTATTGGGACCATGTGAATATCTGAATGAACTGAATTAAAACGGAGTTTCAGCTTCATCTTCTCCCTGTCTCACCTCACTCTGTTTTCACCCAACTCCAAAGCACTCTTATTGAGCCATTAGCCCTCACAGTGCAGCCCTGTCATTTTCATTGTCTGTTCACACCTACACTGCCCTCGGCTTCCTGTACTGTTCCAATGCATTTCAATGGGAGTTCCGGAACAGCATCGCATCTTTCACCCCTTTGTAACCGAGACTTCAGCAGTTTCTGAATGGACAGACAGTTTTCAGAATCATGGAACATTCCACCTGAAAAGGTACCGGAATCTGGTTCCATAAGGAATTTTGATGGGAAGTTTGCAAATAATTGAAAATATGGAGTTGACATGTTATCATCACGAAGTGGGTGATTGGGACCAAATATGTCAGTTCTATCAAAGACACGAGGTGTAATTTGGATAAATCTGTGCTCCCTTTCAGGCCAAGATCTCCTTCCTCAGCTGCAGAGCCAAGAATTGAGCACATATGCCAGGGGTGATCCAACCACGAATTTGTACACCTTTTTTCTTTACAAAAGTATTGGAGATACTTTCCCACAGACAGAACAGACAAACTTTTTTCCTTCCACAGGTAAATGGTAACGATATTCAGATCCTGATGACCCTGATGTCTCGAGGAACTTGCTTTTGAGATCCCGGCCTCAATTATTCTGATTTTATATCCAATAAAATGAATTCACAAATCAAAGTTCAGTCAATGCCGGATGAATAGTAAAGAAAAATATTCTCTTGGTATGTGTTTTATGTGTAAACACTCCTCTTGAAACTGTGCCCACCCCCACCAAGAAGAGGACATGCGCTTGTCCCTCGCTGTACCTTGCCCCCAATAAAGATGACGGCCAAAACACTGGACCTATCATCGCCTGAGTCCCAAGCCGTTTTCTCAATTGCTGCAAACGTGGGACTAAGAGTTTCTAATTCAGGCCAGCCACCAGCACAGAGTGTAATTAAAACCTCTCAGTCTAAACTGACTCATTTTCTTCCAGTTTCCGCTGCCACTCTCCCCTTCCCATTTTCAGCCTTCCACATTCACTAAGGGCCCAGACACTTGTCACTGCACAGGCAGAGTTACTGGTGACGAGTCATCTCACTGGCCACACCCATCATTCACTCTCATTGGTTGGATGACCAGCTGCTTCTACTCTATGTAGTCTATCAGTCCCGCCCCTTATTCCTGTTGGTCGGAAGCTGCTAAAAATCAGCCTGGTCCCATTGTGAAGTCAGTGGTGGGATCCTCCCTCTTCCTGAATCAAACCTGGAAGGTGTGCTGATGGTGTCAATCAGGAACAACAAGCAGAATGTGCAAGGAAAGCACGGCGGGTCTGTCATAATCTGGGAACAGAAATCAGCGTTAACTTTTCAGGTCCAGTGACTCTTCCTCAGAAACAATGGTAGCTGGAAGATTAGAATCCCGACAGTGTGGAAACGGGCCATTCAGCGCAAAAAATCCACACCGACTCTCTGAAGTGTATCCCACCCAAAGCCATTCCCCTACCCTATTACCCCACATTTATCCTCACTCATGCACCTAACATCCCTGAACACGACAGGAAATTTAGCTTGGACACTTTTTAAGAAAGATGGGAGAGAAAAAGCACGAAATTATAGACCAGTTAGTCTGACTCAGTGGTGGGAAAGATGCTGGAGTCTATTATAAAGGATGAAAGCATGACACATTTGGATAGTAGGAACAGGATAGGTCAGAGTCAGCATGGATTTACGAAGGGGAAATCATGCTTGACTAATCTTATGGAATTTTTTGAGGATATAACTCTGAAGATGGACGAGGGAGATCCAGTAGATGTAGTGTACCTGGACTTTCAGAAAGCTTTTGATAAAGTTACATATCGGAGGTTAGTGAGCAAAATTAGGGCGCATGGTATTGGGGGCAAATTTGGATTGAAAGTTGCTTGGCTGTTAGGAAACAAAGTAGTGATAAACAGCTCCATTTCGGAATGGCAGGCAGTGACTAGTGGGGAACCGCAGGGATCAGTACTGGGACCGCAGCTTTTTACAATATATGTTAATGATATAGAAGATGGCATTAGCAATAACATAAGCAAATTTGCTGATGATACTTAGCTAGGTGGCAGGGTGAAATGTGAAGAGGATGTTAGGAGATTACAGGGTGACCTGGACAAGTTAGGTGAGTGGTCAGATGCATGGCAGATGCAATTTAATGTGGACAAATGTATGGTTATCCACTTTGGTGGCAAGAACAGGAAGGCAGATTACTACCGAAATGGAATCAACTTAGGTAAAGGGGCAGTAGAGAGATCTGGGTGTTCTTGTACACCAATGAAGGTAAGTATGCAGGTACAGCAGGTAGTGAAGAAGGCTAATGGCATGCTGGCCTTCATAACAAGAGGAATTGAGTATTAAAGCAAAGAGGTTCTTCTGCAGCTGTACAGGGCCCTGGTGAGATCACACCTGGAGTACTGTGTGCAGTTGTGGTCCCCAAATTTGAGGAAAGACATTCTGGCTATTGAGGGAGTGCAGCGTAGGTCCACGAGGTAAATTCCTGGAATGGCGGGATTACATTACACTTAAAGACTGGAACGACTGGGCTTGTATACCCTTAAGTTTAGAAGACTGAGAGGGGATCTGGTTGAGACATATAAGATGATTAAAGTATTGGACATTCTGGAGGCAGGAAACATGTTTCCGCTGATGGGTGAGTGCCGAACCAGAGGACACAGCTTAAAAATTCGGGGTAGACCATTTAATACAGAGATGAGGAGACATTTCTTCACCGAGAGAGTGGTGGCTGTTTGGAATGCCCTTCCCCAGAGGGCAGTGCAGGCCCAGTCTCTGGATACATTTAAGAAAGAGTTGGATAGAGCTCTCAAGGATTGTGGAATCACGGGTTATGGAGATAAGGCAGGAACAGGATTCTGATTAAGGATGACCGGCCATGATCATATTGAATGGTGGTGCAGGCTCGAAGGGCAAAATGGCCTACTCCTGCACCTATTGTCTATTGTCTATTGTCAACTAACCTTCACATCTTTGGACTGCTGGAAATAAGGTTAAAATGTAGAAATTAGGTGGAGACGGTGACCAAAGAGAGACAGGAACAATTGGAAAGATAAAACAGTGGTTAATGATCTGTCTGGGAGTGTGAATAGCTGTTAATGGAGGTGCCAGGAACATGTGTCTGGCAGCATCTCAGTGGAAGTGGCGGAAATGGCCGCTGATGATCTATGTTCTGCCTGTAAAACACACCCCGAGCTTCTGGTTACCTACCACTTTAACACAGGAACCTGAACCCAGGCCAACATCTGTCTCATGCTTACTGCAGTGTTCCAGTGAAGTTTAATGCAAACTGGCAGACAACTCTAGAACATAACAAATGACCCGGTATTTCACGACTGCACTCTCCCCTCCCATGTGGTCAACAATACCCTCCAGTGCCTCTCCTCCACTTCCTGCACCTCTGCCGTTGAAACCCACCCCTCCAACTGCAACAAGGATAGAACCACCCCAGGTCGATACCTACCACCCAGATACAACACATGATCCATCGCCATTTCAACCACCTACAATAAGACTCCACCAGAGATATACTTCCCTCCCCACCCCTTTCTGCGTTTTTCATAGAACATTCCCTCTGCGACTGCCTCATTAAATGCACCCTCCTCACTATACCACACTCCACTTCCAGCACATTGGCTTGCCACTGCGAGGGTGTAAAACCTGTGCCCATACCTCCCCCTCACATTCATCCAAGCCTTTAAAGGATGCTTTCATATCCAGCAAAGACTTTCTTGCAAATCTAAACACCTCAACTAGTGTAAAAACAATAACTTCAGATGCTGGAAGCCAGATTCTGGATTAGTGGTGCTGGAAAAGTACGGGGAAAAGCCCTTCATCAGTAATACAGGTGCTCCCGGTGTGGTCCATTTTGCCCTTCGAGCCTGGACGAAGAAGGTCTCGTCGTCCGCTTTGGGACCCTTCAATCACACGGCATCAATGTTTCCTCATCTTCCCTCCCCCACCTTATCTCATACCTAACCCGGCACCAACCTCTTAAACTATCCCACCTGTCTAACTTCCTTCCCAATTATCGACTCAATTACACTGTTACCCCCGATTGGGTCTACCTATCGCCTTCACAGCTACCTTCCCCCCCATCTCCACACAACCCTCCTATTTATCTCTCAGCCCTCTTCCCCACCCTCCACATTGCTGATAAAGGACGTATGCCTAAAACGTCGACTTTCCTGCTCCTTGGACGCTGCCTGAGCTTCATGTGCTTTTCCAGTTCCACACTTTAAAGCAAACTGGAAGAACAACAGCATCATGTTCCATTTGGGGACACTGAAGAGCTCCGGCCTCAATAGCAAATTTAATCATTTTAGGTCCTGAACTCTCCCACATCCTAGCCCCTACCCCACACACCAGGCCTTGTTATTACATAGACTGCCATTGCACACTACCTATGGTTAGCAACTAACCTATGGTTAGACCCCATAAACAGCAATTCACCCGACCCAGCCAGATTATTGTCAACTCCATTGTCCAACTGCTCCTATCACACTTTTTAGACTCTATCCCCACCTATCATGTACTCCTTAAATTCTGCATATAAACCGACATGTTTTCTCAGTAAAATCAGTTCTGAAGAGGGGTCATCGTATCCGAAATGTTAACTCTGATTTCACTTCACAGATGCACCCAGAACTGCTGAGATTTTCCAGCAGCTTCTGGTTGTTGTTATCATTTCCATCATCTGAAATTTGTATAATTTTCATTTTCTGGGAACTTGGATATCAGCTCTAGCCGCTGATACTGTGTGTTTATTAACACGCCCCTTACACACAAAGTCAATTTTTCTCCCACTCCCTTCAGACTCAGAGACACCCCATCCCAGGAACAGTATGCCTGCACTGATCATGGTCACGTGCTAGCCTGCTGGACCCACCCCTCATTCAGTCCCATTGGTTGGAGGATCACGCCAACTCTCCGATTGGTCTGAAGCTGCTGTCAATCAGCCTGGTCCATCTGTGATGTGACTGGAAGTATCCACCCATGAGTGTCGGACTGAGGGGTAACCTCATCGGTGTTTATACAATCATGAGGGGCATGGAAAGTATAACTAGACAAGGTATTTTGTCTGGTTTAGAGGAGTCCAGAATAAAAGAGCACAGGTTTAAGGTGAGAGTGGAAAGATTTAAAAGGGAACTACTGGATAACGCTTTTCACGCAGCAGGTGGTGCGTGTATGGAATTTTCGGTCAGAGAAAGTGGTGGAAGCTGATACTATTACACCATTTGAAAGGCATCTGGACGGATATATGAATAGGAAGCATGTAGTTGTATATGGATCAAGTGCTGTCAAATATCACCAGATAAGGTTAGGATATCTGTTTGGCACAGGCGAGTTGGACAAAAGGGTATGTTTCCATGCTGTACACCTCTATGACTCTATAACTTTGTCCTGGGTTGAGCTTCATCAGTCACAGTGAATGGGTCAGTATCACAGAATACAGGTGCTGGGGGCTATTCAGCCCATTGGGGCTGTACTCTCTCCCTCTGGAGATTCTGCAAATCTGACCCAACTCCCCTCCCATTTGTCCACAGTCCCCCAAAACGTTCGTTAAAAAGTTAAATTCGAAATCTGTTTTGACAATAACTACTGAATCTGCATCCAGCTGTCGCTCAAACTGTTCATTATGCTCAGAACTTAGTGAGAAAAATAATCTTCACATTTTACCCTGCATTATTTACCAATTATCTGAAAGTGGTTCCTAAAAACCGTGACAAAGTTTATAGCAAATCTGGCTCTCTGTAAATTATACATTCTGGAAGCAAATCTGATCCTGGTTGAAATCAGTGCTTAACTTTCTCAGCTCCAAGGATGATTATCTGACCTTCTGCTTACTCTCCACAAAGAGAAACCTAACTTAATTTTAATTTATTCGCGTCATAGAGACGCAGAGAACAGAAACAGATTCTTTGGTCCAACTCGTTCATGCCTAGATTAATCTTATCCCATTTGCCAGCACTTGGCCGACATCGTTCTGAACCTTTCCTGATCACATACCCAATCGTGCCTTTTCAATGTACCAAAATCCACATTTTCTCTGGCAGCTCATTCCATACAGTTACCACGGTCACCTTGAAAATATTGTCCCTTAGTTCCCTTGTAAATCTTTTCCCTCTCACTTCAAACCTGTGCCCTCTAGTTTTGGACTCATCTAACCTGAGAAAAAGACCCCGGCTGTTCACTCTGTCCATGCCCCGCCATCTGCCACTCCTTATCCCATTTGATTAAAGTCCCATTGTACTCTGAGGTAACCTTCTTCGTTGTCCACTAAACTTCCAATTTTGCTTTCTATGTAAACCTACTAACCATACCTCCTATATTCACTCAGAAACCATGTGTATAAATGACAAAAAGCAGTGGACGCAGAACCGATCCAGACAGCATATTGCTCATCAAATACATCAAATTGGAAAAGCAACCCTCCATCAATACCCTGACTGATTAACAAGGTTATATCTCATGGAATTCGGGGAGAACTAACCATTTGGATACAGAACGAGTTCAAAGGCAGAAGACAGAGTGTGGTGTTGGAGGGTTGTATTTCAGACTGGAGGCCTGTGACCTTTGGAGTGCCACTAGCATCGGTGCTGGGTCGGCGACTTCTCATCATTTATATGAATAATTTGGATGTGAACAGAGGAGGTATATTTAGTAGGCTTGCAGATGACACCAAAATTGGAGGTGTAGTGGAAAGTGAAGATGGTGACCTCAGATTCCGACGGGATCTTGGTCAGAGGGCCCAATGGGCTGACAAGTGGCAGATGGAGTTTAATTTAGATAAATGCGGGGTGCTGCATTTTGCGGAAAACGACCTTAGCAGGACTTAGACATTTAATGATAAGGTCCTAGGGAGTGTTGCGAAACAAACAGACCTTGGAGTGCAGGTTCATAGCTTTCTGAAAGTGGAGTCGCTGGTAGATCGGAGAGTGAAGGCGGCGTTTGTTATGCTTTCTTTCATTGAACAGAGCATTGAGCACAGGAGCTGGGAGGTCATGCTGCGGCCATACAGGGCATTGGTTTGGCCACTGTTGGAACACTGCGTGCAAATCTGGTCTCCTTCCTATTGGAAGGAAGTTTTGAAACATGCAAGGATTCAGGAAAGATTTAGAAGGATGTTGCCAGTGTTGGATGATTTGTGCTGTAGAAAGAGGATGAATAGGCTGCGTTTTTTCCCCTGGAGTATCAGAAGCTGAGGGGTTACCTTACAGAGATATATAAAATCATGAAGGGCATGGATAAGTTAAATTGACAAAGTCACTTCCCTGTGGTTGGGGATTCCAGAAATGGAGGGCATAGGTTTAGAGTGAGGGGAAAGATATCAAAGAGACCTGCGGGGCAACGTTTTCATGCAGAGGGTGGCAAGTGCATGGATTGAGCAGCCAGAGGAAGTGGTAGAGGCGAGTATAATTCCATCATTTAAAAGGCATCTAAATGGGTTTATGAATAGCAAGGGTTTGGAGGGATATGGGTCGTGTACTGGCGGGAGAGATTAGGTTGGGTTGGGATGTCTATTCAGCATGGACGGGATGGGCAGAAGGGTCAGTAGGGTGTAGGTTTGCTCGCTGAGCTGTAGATCTGGTATCCAGATGTTTCATTACCTGGCTAGGTAACGACATCAGTGGCGACCTCCAAATGAAGCGAAGCTGTTGTCTCCTGCTTTCTATTTATACATAAATAGAAAGCCGGAGACAACAGTTTCGCTTCACTTGGTGGTCGCCACTGATGATATTACCTAGCCAGGTAATGAAACATCTGGATATCAAACCTACAGCTCATCGAGGAAACCTACACCCTTAACCTCAACCTGAGCTACAAACCTTCACACACCTTGCGAGAAGGGTCTGTTTCCGTGCTCTACATCTCTACGACTCTATGAACTTCCAGCCAATCTTGTATCCAAATAGCTAGTTCTCCCTGTACTCTGTGGTGTCGAACTTGCTAACCAGTCTGTTATGTGGAACCTTGTCTCGTTCTGAAGTCTAAGTTAATGATTTCCATGCACAAAGCCATGCTGAATCTCCCTAACCATTTCTTGCCTTTTCAATTACATGTAAACCCTGTCCTTTAGAATCACTTCCAATACAAGGCCTGTCACTGACCTCAGGCTTACCGTCTATAGTTACCTGGCCTTTCCTTGTGAGCAGCAGTGTGCTGTAAGAATCAGTACTGAGTTCACTGCATTTCATCAGTTATGTAAAGGTTTTAGATGTGAATATTGGGGCCATAGTTAGTAGGTTTACAGACTACCTCAGAAAGGTGGTGTAGTAGATTATCTCAGAGTACAACGAGACCGCAATTAAATGGGACAAAGAGGCAAAGAGTAACACATGAAGTTTAATTTAGATAAATATGAAGCTTTGCATTTTGGGAAGGCAACTCAGGGCAGACATTATATACTTCATGATCAGGTCCTGGGGCATGGCAGGTCGACAGAGTGGTGCAGAACACATTTGGCACATTTGCCTTAATCAGTCAGAGCATTGAGTATAGGAGTTGTGGTGGCATGTTGCATCTATACAGGATGTTGGTGAGGCAACTTTAAGAATACTGCGTACAACTTGGTTTTCTGCAGACACGACTTACACGGATGTTCCATGACTGGAAGTTTCAGCTGTAGGGAGAGGTTGATGAGGTTGAGGTGTTTCCCCCTGGAGTGTCAGAGGCAGAAGGGTGACATTATAGAAGTTTATAAAACCATCAGGGGCATGGATATTCTGAACAGCCACGTTCTGCCCTCCAGGATAGGGGAGTCCAGAACAAGACAGCATAAGTTGGAGGGGAGAGGGCGAATGATTTAGAAGGGACCTGAAGATAAATGTTTCACACAGAGAGTGGTGTGTGTACAGAAAGTGCTGTCAGAGGAAGTGGTCAAGGCGTGTACAATCGCACATTTAAAAAGTATCTAAAAGGGGAGGGATATTGGCCAAATGCTGGCAAATGGGACTGGGTCAGATTTGATATCTGATCGGAGTGAACAGATTGGACTAACGGGTCTGTTTCCATTCTGCATGACTCTCTGATTCTATAAGAGGGATGATGAAAAATTCTGAAAGGATCTTTCAAGTCAGAATTCTCTTCAGTGGAAGTTTATCATGCCTCTAAGTTCACATTGATTGAAAACTGCGTTAGGTAAATATTTGACAGGGAAGTGAGTCATGCATAATAGGATGGAGACAGGAAAGTGTGGCCGAGTCCACAACCTGATCAGCTCCAATCTTAGTGCCAGGTGGAGAAGGCTCAACGTATCTAATAACCCACTCCTGTTCCTCAGTCCCATGTTTCTGTGTTCCATTTAGAAACGTAAACCTGCTAGACAGGAATAGTTGGAGTCCATTTACTCCTATAACTTGGTGCACAGAAACAGAGGAGACCAGTCAGCCTTTCAAGACTGTCCCACACGCTTTGAGGTGATGTGGGAAATGTAATTGGAAAATCCAGGCTGGGTATGAAAGAGGCCGCTCATCTCGCTTTAGAAAGCGTCCCCTATCTGCAGCTTGTGCTTCATTTGTTGGTCAGATTCACTGTGAATACAGCCCACATTCCTCACCCAGAGATAGCTCACAAAATCATCTGGTCTCCATGATTGCAATATGCAAAACCAGAACATTCAAAAAAATAGCACCCACGAACTTTCCAATAACAGAATGTAAGAACATCAGAAACAGGGGCATGTCATTCTCTCCGCAAACGTGCCTTGCCCTTCACTAAGATCATGGCTGATCTGCTCCTGGCCACAAATCCTCTTTCATACCCAATTCTTCATGGCCCTCAACTCTCTAACAGGTCAATATCCATCTATTTCTTATTCAAATACATTCAGTCATCCAGCTCCCCCGAACACTCTTGAGAAGAGAAATCCTGACATTCAATACCACCTGTTTGAAAGAAACACTTGCTGCTCCTATATCATGGTCTATTGATGTGTACAAAAGAGGTTGAGACAAGGGTTCAGGTAAAAATGACTGGCCCTGATGTCAAGGCAATGGTTGACTTCTGTTGACATCAAGGAGCTTAACAAAACTGGACTTAATGGGAATCAGAGTAAACTCTCCAGTGTTTGGGGTCAAAACTGGCACAAAGGAAAGTGTTCATCATCTCAGTCCTGGGTCACCTCTGTGGGAGATCCTCAGGGTAGCTTTCTCTTCACAAACAACTTCAGCTGCTTCATCAATGTCTCCCCACCCTCATCTTCCCCACCATAAGATCAGAAATGGTGATGGTCTCTGAAGATTCCACAATGTTCAGAACATTTTGTCCCCGTCAGCTCCTGAACTGCTCTGTGTCCATGTGCAGCAATACCCAGGCTCCATTGAGACTTGTGCTGTTAAAGTGTCTGTAACATTCATGTAACAGCATCTCCTGGCACTGCGCATTGCCACAGTAAAACAAGAGCTCATTCAGCAACTAACGCTGGTTTCACAGAAATATGAGGAAGTCGTTCAGCCCATTGACAGTATTAGAGTAGAACACGGACAGCCCATTCAGTGCCTCCAGCCTATTACTCAGGAAGAGAAGGAGTCTAGTGTGATGGAACACAACAGAGCCCCTCGAAAATATTTGACGGCAATAGCCGAGACTCGAATGTTTTCTTATTTTCAAGGAAATGTAAATTTTCTGTCCCAAATTCAATGTGACTGGTCAAACTACTCGGTGTGAAGCAAAATACCATCTATTTCAACACGAAAGAAGAAATAAAACCACAGCAAGAGGAATTTAGAATAACGTAATTCTATTGGCCAAGTTAACAGAATAATAGATCTTGGAGCCATTACTAATGAACTATTCCAACATAGGAAACTGTCATAAAGACAGCTCTTGGCAAAAAGGAAAATTCAGACACAGTTTGTCATAAATATTTCTCCAATCCAGGAATTTAGAACAGCAAAGAGATTCAGAGAGAGTAGCAACCAGGAGACATTCACTGACGCTTCCAAATCTATAATTTTTGGTGTTACTGAGAATCCAAAACCCAGTCATGCTAATCTGTGAGTGTTGGCCACACCCATTCAGGCTGCATTAATATTAACCTAAGCCCTCCCTAGCTGTTACTCAAGTGGTCGTAACTAACCAGTTTGATAACAATCGTTCATTCTCTCTCTTAAAAGAAACCCGGACAAAATAACCTCTTAAAGCTGCAGCATTGTCACATTTGTCAGTACATCGAGCTGTCAAACAGGAACCAGGAAAAACCCGGTCAGGCCCTTGGCCCTGACCAATTGGAAGAGGAAGAAGCCAGTCACTCCATTGAGCCACTGACACAGAAACAGTGGGAGGCCATTCCCACCTCAATGCACTTACACGGGGGCAGAATTATGTAATTTATGCTGATTACTGATGAATGTTTTATGCCCAAAACGTCGATTCCCCTGCTTCAAGGATGCTGCCTGACCTGCTGTGCTTTTCCAGCAATCTACTCTCTAATCTGATCTCCAAAATCGGCAGTTGTAAGTGTCTCCGAAATGATGCTCTAACATGATGAAGAAGTGGCGCAGAAGCTGCACAGACAGACTGTTCCACGTTGTTCCTCCTGGCTCCGTTGCTCATGATACAAACGTGGGACTTTAACATGGTTTTCTAGTGGTGAGCAGGGAAGCCATATGTCTTGTGTGAATTCTCAAGCAGGCACCTTCCATCTCCGAGAAGACAGCCTGGTGTTCTCAATGTAGGGCGGAAGCTGGTGGGAATCGCTACCTGTTTCAGAGGGAAGGTATTGTGGCTGCTGTTGGGGATTGTGAACAACATGGCGTTCACTTCGGGTTCACACGCCGACTGCACACTAACGTGGGGCAAGTTAATTTAGGTATATAAACTATTGGGAAAGACACGTTAGACTGATGAATGGACTCTCTAAGTTCAAATAATGGTGATCTTGTTCATGTTGATCTTGTCCAGTTGCATGTCCTGTGCAGTATCACCTGTATGCCTTACTCTGTCCAAGTCTATTTCCACCCTATGATCTGTCTGGTCATGCTTACTATGATCTGCCTTCACTGCTCATAAACAAAGTGTTTCCCTGTACTGAGGTACACGTGACAATAAATCAAACCAATCAATCCTGGGTAAAGTATGGAATTTCTCTCCTTGTTAATGTCTCGTTTGGAAATAAGTGATCGCTGCCACTCCTTTGTTTCAGCATCACCATTTCTTCGTCTCTCACAGTTCTCCAGATTAAACACTCAGCTTATTCACTCTATCCTCATGTTACCATCACCCGTGTCTGTGGTAAGGAGACTATTCATTACATAGGACATCAGCTCTGTAGAGAGTGCCCCAAATGCTCTCTCAGCAAGCCTCTACAACAGCAGGAAGATGGCTTTACTTATGTTCTCTAATCATCTTACAATGAAGCACAGCATACCATTGACTGCACCCATTACTTACACAGGGTCTGATTCGGAGCAGTCAACATAGACTTGTGAGTGGGAGATCATGCTTCCCAATTTTCTTAGAGTCTTTTGATGAAGTTACCAGGACGTTTGATGAGCAGAGTGATAGATGTAGTCTCTATGGATTTCCGTAAGGCCTTTGATGAGGTTCCACATGGCAGGCTGCTCTGGAAGGTTCCATCACATAGAATACTGGGGGAACTGGCCAATTGGAAACACAGTTGGCTTGTTATTGGGAAGCAGAGGGTTTAGTGGAAGGATGCTTGTCAGACTGGAGGCTGGGTCCATTGCTGTTGGTTATCAATGATTTGGTTGAGAATGTACAAGGTATGATTTGTAAGTTTGCAGATGACACTAAAATACTTGGGAGCATGATCAGCGAGGACGTTTATCAGAAATTGCAGCAGGACATTAATCAGGTGGGGAAGTGGGCTGAGAAATGTCAAAAGGAATTTAATATAGATGTGTGAGGTCTTGCAGTTTGGAATCTCAAATCAAGGTAGGAATGTCACAGTGAATGGGCGGGCCTTAAGGGGTGTAGTGGGCAGAGAGGTCAGCTGTTCATGTGCAAGGTTCCCTGAGAGAGGAGTCACAGGTAGACAGGGCAGTGAAGAAGGCTTTTGGCACACTGGCCTTCGTCAGGCACGACATTGAGTATAGAAGTGGGGATTTATGTTGCAGTTCCACAGGACTTTGGTAAGGCCGCACTTGGAATATTGTGTTCAGTTTTGTCAACTTGTTATAGGGAGGATATAATGAAATTAGAAAGAGTGCAGAAGAAATTTACAAGGACGTTGCCAGGACCCAATGGTTTGAGTTATAGGGAGATGTTGGATAAGCTAGGACCTTTTCGTTAGAGTGTAGGAGACTGAGGGGGGACCTTTTCAAGCTGTATAAGATCATGAGGGATATGGATAGGGTGAATGCTCTCAGTCTTTTCCAAAGTTTAGAGAATCGAGGACGAGAGGGCATCAGTTTAAGTTTAAAGGGGAAGGAATAAAAGGGAACCTGAGAGACCACTTATTTACATAAATGGCTGGGACGTGGATGAGCTGCCAGAAGATGTGGCTGTGGGGGATGTATCAACAACGTTTCAAAAGTATTTATATAAATATGTGGATAGGAAAGGACTAGAAGGATATGGGCCGACTGCAGGGAAATGGGGTTAGTGTGAATGGACATTTACAAGGTGGACTCGAACCCCTTTGTTAATTAAAACCAAACACCCAGAAAAGCTCGCCTCACCTCGTAATCTGTAAACATACGAGTGACACAGATCTCCTACATTCCACCATTTAAACAAAAAATAGCAAGTTAGTTTCTTAACTTTAATAGTGAACACTAAACAAAAACTATTCACAAACACAAGCCCCTCTTTTCGTAACTACTTACTATCTGACTCCAATTCTGTAAAAATATGCTGTTCCAACAATCCACATATGAAACATTACAATCTCAAGACCACACAGTCTCTATCTTCCCCGCTGTGTTCACTCTTTCAGCTGCTGATCTCCCTGGGTCATGTTTTTTTTTAACTTCAAGTAGGTTTACATGAAAACGTGTCTTTGATAGAGAGTGTTTGAGATGGTCAGTTAAAACTCCTGCTCGACAGCAGTTACTCTACTGTTGGATGGCAGCGGCTCTCCCTCTAGTGTTCAAAATGCTGGGATTATATACTTTCCATGATATAATAATTCTCATAATTTGATTGCTTTCCAGGTGAACGAACAATAATATTCAAATTTCATTGGATTCTGATATTCTGAGCATTATTTAATGTCTTTGATTGCATTTGAATTGCTGTCAAAGCAGCAACCAAAACTCAGGCTTCCATTTCCCAGTTAATTGTTACATTTGTAACAGTCTGACATTTAGCATGCATCTGTGGCTGTACTTTCGATTCAGCAAAACACATCTTATCTAAAAGTGAACAGACATTGATTAGATTCCAGGCAGTAACTCACTCTGGACTATCTGTTATTCTGTATATATACAACCCTGAACCCCTCGATTAGATTCCAGGCTGTAACTCACTCCGGGGTATCCGTTAATCTGTATATAAACAACCCTGAACCCCTCGATTATATTCCAGGCTGTAACGCAGTCCGGGCTATCTGTTATTCTGCACAAAAACCACCATGAACCCTTCAATTAGATTCCAGGCTGTAACAAAACCCAGAATATCTGCTATTCTGTATCTAAAACTCCCTGACCCCTCGATATGTTTCCAGGCTGTAACGAACTCCAGGGTATCTGTTATTCTGTGCATAAACCATCCTAAATCCCTCGATTAGTTTCCAAGCTGTACCACACTCCAGGCTGTTATTCTGTGTATAAACCACCCTGAACTCCTCGATTAGATTCCAGACTGTAACTCACTCCATGGCATCTGTAATTCTGTACATAAACCATCCTAAACCCCTCGATTAGGTTCCAACCTGTAACACATTCCAGGCTATCTGTTATTCTGCAAATAAACCACCCTGAACCCCTCGATTGGATTCCAGGCTGTAACTCACTCTGGGTTATCTCTTATTCTGTATAAAAACCACCCTGAAACCCTCAATTAGATTCCAGGTTGTAACTCACTACGGGCGATCTGTCATTCCGCATATAAGCCACTCTGAAACCCGAGATTGGAATCTCGTCTGTAACTCACTCCGAAATATCTGTTATTCGTATATAAATCACCCTGAACCCCTTGACTAGATTCCAGATTGTAACTCACTCCGGGGTATCTGGTATTCTGTATATTAATCACCCGAACCCCTCGATTAGATTCCAGTCTGTAAATCACTCCGGGCTATCTGTTATTCTGTATATTAACTACCCTGAACCCATTGATTTGATTTCACTTCCTGACATGTTAAGCTCATGTTCCCAACACAATCTAATCTCAATGATGATCAATGTATCACTGGTCCTCCTATCTGCTGGCACTACCATCATGTTAACTTTTTGATGTTTACGTACATGATTACCTGTAGCAGTGAGTCGCAGGTAGAGAGAGTGGTGCTGAACACATTTGGCACATTGCCTTAATCAGTCAGAGCATTGAGGAAAGGAGTTGTGGTGGAAAGTTGCATTTGTACAGGATGTTGGTGAGGCCACTTTAAGAATACTGCGTACAACTCGGTTTTCAGCAGAAATGACTTACACGTATGTTCCAGGACTCGAGGCTTGAGCAATAGGGAGACGCTGATTACGTTGAGGTGTTTCCCCTTGAGTGTCAGAGGTTGAGAGGCAACATTAAAGAGGTTTATAAAATCATCAGGGGCATGGATATTCTGAGCAGCCATGTTCTGCTCCCAAGGATAGTGGGGTCCAGAACAAGACAGCATAGGTTGGAGGGGAGAGGGCGAATGATTTAGAAGGGACCTGAAGGTAAATATTTCACACAGAGAGTGGTGTGTGTACAGAAAGTGCTGTCAGAGGAAGTGGTCAAGGCGGGTACAGTCACAGGAGGAATATTGGCCAAATGCTGGCAAATGGATCTAAATCAGATTTGATATCTGATCGGAGTGAACAGATTGGACTCACGGGTCTGTTTCCATTCTGCATGACTCTCTGATTCTATAAGAGGGATGACGAACAATTCTGAAAGGAATTCTTTTCACGTCGAATTATTTTCAGTGGAAGGTTATCGTGTCTCTATGTTCACATTGATTGAAAGCTGCGTTAGTTAAATATTTGACAGAGAAGTGAGACATGCACAATGGGACGCAGACAGGAAAGTGGGGCTGAGACCACAACCTGATCAGCTACAATTTTAGTGCCTGGTAGAGAAGGCTCAAAGTATCTAATGACCCACTCCTGCTCCTCAGTCCCATGTTCCAGTGTTCCTTTCAGCCCCTCAAACCTGCTAGAGTAAGGAGCAGTGGGAGGCTACTTACTCCTATAACCTGTTACCCAGAAACACAGGAGATATTTCAGCCCTTCAGTACTGTCCCACACGGTTTGAAGTGAATTGGGAAATGTAAGTGGAAAACCCAGGCTCGGTACGAAAGAGGCCCCTCATCTCTCTTCACAGAGCCTCCCCTCTCTGCAACTTGTGCTTCATTTGTTGGTCATGTATTCAGTATGAATACAGCCCCCATATCTCACTCAGGGATGGCTCACAAAATCCTCTGGTCTCCCTGCCTGCAACATACAATAACAGAACATTCATGAAAATAACACCCACTAACTTTCCAACAACAGAATGTGAGAACGTCAGAAACAGGGGCAGGTGGTTCACTCCCCAAGCCTGCCTTGCCCTTCTTTAAGATCATGGCTGATCTGCTCTTCGTCTCAAATCGTCTTTCATATTCAATTCTTCATAGCCCTCAACTCTCTGACAGGTCAATTTCCATCTACCTCATCTTCAGATACGTTCAGTCATCTAGCTCCCCGAACACCCTTGAGGAGAGAGATCCTGACATTCAATACCACCTGTTTGAAGAAAACACTTGCTGCTCCTATATCATGGCCTAGTGATGTGAACAAAAGAAGTTGAGACAAGGGTTCAGGTAAAAATGACTGGCCCCGATATCAAGGCAGTGGTTGACTTCTGTTGACATCAAGGAGCTTAACAAAACTGAACTTAATGGGAATCAGAGTAAACTCTCCTGTGTTTGGGGTCAAAACTGGCACAAAAGAAGTTGTTCATTATCTCAGTCCTGGGTCACCTCTGTGGGAGATCCTCAGGGGAGCTTCCTCTTCACAAACAGCTTCAGTTGCTTCATCAGTGTCTCCCCGGCCCCACTCTCCCCACCATAAGATCAGAAGTGCGGATGGTCGCTGAAGATTCCACAATGTTCAGAACATTTGTTCCCCCGTCAGCTCCTGAACTGTTCTTTGTCCGTAATTAGCAGGATCCAGACTCCATTGAGACTTGTGCTGTTAAAGTGTCCGTAACATTCATGAAACAGCACTGGCGGGCACTGCACATTGCCACAGTAAAACAAGAGTTTATTCAACACCTCACGCTGGTTTCACAGGAATATGAGGAAGTCATTCAGCCCATAGACACTATCGGAGAAGAACAGGGACAGCCCATTCAGTGCCTCCAGCCTATTACTCAGGAAGAGAAGGAGTCTAGTGTGATGGACCTCACCAGAGCCCCTCGAAAATATTTGAAGGCGGTAGCCTAGATTCTAATGTTTTCTTATTTTCAAGGAAATGTAAAGTGTCTGTTCCAGATGCAATGTGACTGGTCAAACTACTCGGTGTTAAGCAAAACAGCATCTACTTAAACATGAAAGATAAAATGAAACCAAAAAAAGAGGGATTTAGAATAACGTAATTCTATTGGATAAGTTAGCAGAATAATAGATCGAGAAACTATTACTAATGAACTGTTCCAATATAGGGAATTCCCATGAACACAGCCCTTGGCAAAAAGGAATATTCAGGCACAGATTGTCACAAACATTTCTCCAATCCAAGAATTAAAAACAGTGTCAAGAGAAATTTCAGAGAGAGTAGCAGCCAGGAGACTTCCACTGAAGCTTCCAACTCTGTGGAGACCCCAATAATTTCTGATGTTTTACTGAGAAACCAAAACCCAGAGATCCTAATCTGGAAGAGTTGGCCACACCCATTCAGGCTGTATTAAATTTAACCGAAGGCCTCCCTAGCTGTTACTCAAGTGGTCTTAACTGGCAAGCTTGGTAACAATCATTCAATCTCTTTCATAAAATAAACCAGGACAAAATAACCTCTTAAAGCTGCAACATTGTCACACTAGCCAGTACAATGAGCTGTCAAACAGAACCAGGGTTAACCAGTCAGGCCCTTGGCCCTGTCCAATCAGACGAGGTTGAAGCCAATCACTCCCTTGAGTCACTTACACAGGAACAGCAGGAGGCCATTCCCACCTCAATGCACTTACACGGGGGCAGAATGAGGTATTTCTTGCTGATTCCTGATGAATGTCTTATGCCCAAAACGTCGATTCTCCTGGTCCTCGGATGCTGCCTGACCCGTTGTGCTTTTCCAGCAATTGATGCTCTACTCTCATCTCCAGCATTGGCAGTCCTCACTGTCTCCTAATTGATGCTCTAACATGATGAACAAGTGGGGCAGAGGCTGCACAGACAGGTTGTTCCACGTTGTTCCTCTTGGCTCCGTTGTTTATGATACACATGTGGGACTTTAACATGGTTTTCTCGAGGTGGGCAGGGAAGCCATACGTCTTGTGTGAAGTCTCAAGAAGGCATCTTCCATCTCCACGATGACAGCCTGGTGTTCTCCATGTAGGGTGGAAGCTCATGGGAATGACTCCCTGTTTCAGACGGAGGTATTGTGGCTGCTGTTGGGGATTGTTAGCAACCTGATGTTCAGTACAGAGTTCACTCGCTGACTGCACAATTAAATGGGAGAGTTAATTTAGGCAAATAAACTATTAGGAAAGTCACGTTAGACTGATGAATGGACTCTCTAAGTTCAAATAATGGTGATCTTGTTCATGTTGATCTTGTCTAGTACACGTCCTGTTCAGTGTATCCTGTATGCCTTACTCTGTCCAAGTCTATTTCCAGCCTGTGATCTGTCTGGCCATGCTTACTATGATCTTCCTCCACTGCTCATAAACAAAGTGTTTCCCTGTACTGAGGTACACGTGACAATAAATCAAACCAATCAATCCTGGGTAAAGTATGGAATTTCTCTCCCTATCAATGTCTCTTTTGGAAATAAGAGTCCGCTGTCACTCCTCATGTTTCAGCATCACCATTTCTTCGTCTCTCACAGCTCTACAGATTAAACACTCAGCTTATTCACTCTATCGTCATGTTACTATCACCGGTGTCTGTGGTAAGGGAATTATTCCTTACAAAGGACATCAGATCTGTAGAGAGTGTCCCAAATGCTCTCTCAGCAAGGCTCTACAGCAGGAAGATGGCTTTACTTATGTACTCGCATCATCTTACAATGAAGCACAGCATACCATTGACTGCATCCATTACTTACACAGGGTTTGATTCAGAGCAGTCAGCATAGACTTTTGAGTGGGAGATCATGCCTCCCAAATTTCTTAGAGTCCTTTGATCAAGTTACCAGGACGTTTGATGAGGGCAGAGTGATAGAAGTAGTCTCTATGGATTTCAATAAGGCCTTTGATAAGGTTCCACATGGCTGCTCAGGAAGGTTTCATCTCGTAGAATGCGGGGGGAACTCTCGTAGAGTGCGAGCAGCAGCTCCGGTAAGACTGTTTGTTTTAAAAGTACTTACCGGTAGCGCGCAGCGGTGTTTTTTTTTCACTCTCTCTTCACAGAAAGAGCGGGAGAAGCAGGGGGAAGTGACGACTACCAGAGAGGCAGCCGAGACCCGGAAGCAGGTAGAGCGTAAGCTTACCTGGGTAGGTTTGTTTCCCCTTTAAAAGCGCGCAGCTGAAGAACCCGAGGCACTACGGAGGTAGTGCCTCCCACCCGCCCTCCTCCTCTAACCTAATAATAAGATTCGTTGTGGTAAGTAGGTAAGTTCTGAACTTTGCTTGTTGTATTCTTTAGACCCAGGTTTTTTTTTTAAAAAGTTTAGCTTTAGAGGGATGGCAGTGAAGGCAGTGCAATGTTCCTCCTGCAACATGTCTGAGGTGAGGGATGCCATGGACGTCCCTGCTGATTACACTTGCAGGAAGTGCACCCATCTCCAGCTCCTCCAAGACCGTGTTAGGGAACTGCAGCTGGAGTTGGATGAACTTCGGATCATTCGGGAGGCAGAGGGGATCATAGATCGGAGCTATAGGGAAGTAGTAACTCCAAAGATGGCAGATAGATGGGTGACAGTGAGGGGGACTGGGAGGAAGCAGCCAGTGCAGGGACCCCCTGCGGTCGTTCATCTAAAGAACAAGTATACCGTTTTGGATACTTGTGGGGGGGACGAATTACCAGGGGTAAGTGACGGGGCTCAGGCCTCTGGCATGGAGCCTGTCCCCGCTACTCAGGAGGGAAGGGTGGAGAAGAGCAGAGCAATAATAATTGGGGACTCGATAGTTCGGGTCACAGATAGGCGGTTTTGTGGGAACGAGAGAGACTCACGTTTGGTATGTTGCCTCCCAGGTGCAAGAGTACGTGATGTCTCTGATCGTGTTTTCTGGGTCCTTAAGGGGGAGGGGGAGCAGCCTGACGTCGTGGTCCATATTGGCACCAATGACATAGGTAGGAGGAGTGCTGAGGATGTTAGACAGGCTTTTAGGGAGCTAGGTTGGAAGCTCAGAGTTAGAACGAACAGAGTTGTTGTCTCTGGTTTGTTACCCGTGCCACGTGATAGAGAGTCGAGGAATAGGGAGAGAGAAGAGTTAAATGCGTGGCTACAGGGATGGTGCAGGAGGGAGGGATTTCGGTACTTGGATAACTGGGGTTCTTTCTGGGGAAGGTGGGACCTCTATAAACAGGATGGTCTGCACCCGAACCTGAGGGGCACCAGTATCCTTGGGGGGAGGTTTGCTAGTGCTCTTGGGGTGGGGGGGGGGGGGGGTGTTTAAACTAACTCTGCAGGGGCATGGGAACCCAGACTGTAGCTTTAGGGTGCAGGACCTGGAGTGTAGGGAGGTTAGGAATATGGCATCAATCTTAAAGGAGGGTGCCTGTGAACAGAAGTGTGGCTTGAAGTGTATATACTTTAATGCCAGAAGTATACGTAATAAGGTAGGTGAACTTGCAGAGTGGGTTGGTACCTGGGACTTCGATGTTGTGGCTATTACGGAGACGTGGCTAGATCAGGGACAGGATTGGCTGTTGCAGGTTCCAGGGTTTAAATGTTTTAGTAGGGTCAGAGGTGGGGGTAAAAGAGGGGGGGGTGTGGCTTTGCTTGTCAAAGATAGTATTACAGCGGTGGAAAGGAAGATGGACGAAGATTTGCCATCTTAGGTAGTTTGGGTTGAGGTTAGGAATAGGAGAGGTGAGGTCACCCTGTTAGGAGTCTTTTACAGGCCTCCTAATAGTCCTAAAATAGTTGAAGAAAGGATTGCGAAGATGATTCAGGAGAAGAGTGACAGTAATAGGGTGATTGTTATGGGAGACTTTAACTTTCCTGATATTGATTGGGAAAGCTATAGCTCAAGTTCGTTAGATGGGTCAGTGTTTGTGCAATGTGTGCAGGAGAGTTTCCTGACACAATATGTAGATAAGCCAACAAGAGGTCAGGCCATACTGGATTTGGTTCTGGGTAACGAACCAGGCCAGGTATTAGAACTAGAGGTAGGTGAGCACTTTGGGGACAGTGACCACAATTCGGTGATTTTTACTGTAGTGATGGAGAGGGATAAGTGTGTACTACAGGGCAAGAGTTATAGCTGGGGGCAGGGAAATTATGATGCGTTGAGGCATGAGTTAGGATGTGTGGATTGGAAAAGTAGATTCCAAGGCAAGAGCGTAATTGATATGTGGAACTTGTTCTAGGAGCAACTATTGAGTGTCCTTGATAAGTACGTACCTATCAGGCAGGGAGGAAAGGGTCGTGTGAGGGACCCGTGGTTTAATAAGGAGTTGGAATCCCTTGTTAAAGGGAAGAGGGCGGCCTTTGTAAAGATGAGGCGTGAAGGTTCAATAGGGGCGATTGAGAGTTATAAGGTAGCCCGGAAGGACCTGAAGAGAGAGCTAAGAGCAGCAAGGAGTGGACATGAAAGGTCCTTAGTTGGTAGGATTAGGGAAAACCCTAAGGCTTTCTATAGGTATGTTAGGAATAAAAGAATGACTTGGGAAGGAATAGTTCCAATCAAGGATAGTAATGGGAAGTTGCGTGTGGAGGCTGAAGAGATTGGGGAGGCACTGAATGAATACTTTTCGTCAGTATTCACTCAGGAACAGGACATTGTTGTCGATATGAATACTGAGGCACGAATAAGTCGAATGGATGGCTTTGAGATATGTAGAGAAGAGGTTTGGAAATTCTGGCAAGGGTGAAAATAGATAAGTCCCCTTGGCCTGATGGCATTTATCCTAGGATTCTCTGGGAAGCAAGGGAGGAGATTGCAGAGCCATTGGCCTTGATTTTTGTGTCCTCCTTGTCTACAGGAGTAGTGCCAGAGGACTGGAGGCTAGCAAACGTGGTTCCCTTGTTCAAGAAGGGGAGTAGGGATAATCCTAGTAACTATAGTCCAGTGAGTCTCACTTCTGTTGTGGGCAAAGTCTTAGAGAGAATTGTAAGGGATAGGATTTATGCACATCTGGAGAAGAATGATGTGATCAAGGATAGTCAGCATGGTTTTGTGAAGGGCAGGTCGTGCCTCCACATACCTTATTGAATTCTTTGAGAAGGTGACTAAGGAGGTAGATGAGGGGAAAGCGGTAGATGTGGTATATATGGATTTTAGTAAGGCGTTTGATAAGGTCCCCCATGGTGGGCTACTGCAGAAAATATAGAGATATGGCATTGAGGGTGAGTTGGAGGTTTGGATTAGGAATTGGCTGGCTGGAAGAAGACAGAGTGTATTAGTTGATGGCAAAGGTTCATCTTGGAGTGCCGTCACTAGCGGTGTTCCGCAAGGATCTGTTTTGGGACCATTGCTGTTTGTCATTTTTATAAATGACCTGGAGGAAGGGTTAGAAGTTTGGGTGAGCAGGTTTGCGGATGATACGAAAGTCGGAGGAGTTGTAGACAGTGAGGAAGGATATGGCAGGTTACAGCGGGATATAGAAAAGCTGCAGAGCTGGGCAGAAAGGTGGCAAATGGAGTTCAATGTAGCTAAGTGTGAGGTGATTCATTTTGGTAAGAGTAATAAAAAGATGGATTACTGGGCTAATGGTAGATTACTTGGTAGTGTGGAAGAGCAGAGGAATCTTGGTGTCCATGTACACAGATCTCTGAAAGTTGCCACCCAGGTAAACAGTGCAGTGAAGAAGGCATATGGCGTACTGGCTTTTAATGGTAGAGGAATTGAGTTCCGGAGTCCTGAGGTCATGCTGCAGTTGTATAAGACTCTAGTGCGGCCGCATCTGGAATATTGTGTGCAGTTTTGGTCGCCATACTATAGGAAGGATGTGGAGGCACTGGAACGGGTGCAGAGGAAGTTTACCAGGATGTTGCCTGGTATGGTAGGAAGATCGTATGAGGAAAGGCTGAGGCACTTGGGGTTGTTTTCATTGGAGAAAAGAAGGTTTAGGGGTGACTTGATAGAGGTGTACAAGACGATTAGGGGGTTAGATAGGGTTGACAGTGAGAACCTTTTTCCACGTATGGAGTCAGCTATTACAAGGGGGCATAGCTTCAAATTAAGGGGCGGTAGATATATGACTGATGTTAGGGGTAGGTTCTTTACTCAGCGAGTCGTAAGTTCATGGAATGCCCTGCCAGTAGCAGTAGTGGACTCTCCCTTTTTATGGGTATTTAAGCGGGCATTGGATAGGTATATGGAGGATAGTGGGTTCGTGTAGGTTAGGTGGGCATTGATCGGCGCAACATCGAGGGCCGAAGGGCCTGTACTGCGCTGTATTCTTCTATGTTCTATGTTCTAACTGGCCAATTGGATACATAGTTGGCTTGATGGTAGGAAGCAGAGGGTTGAGTGGGAGGATGTTTGTCAGACCAGAGGCTTGGTCCATTGCTGTTTGTTATCTATGATTTGCTTGAGAATGTAGAAGGTATGATGAGTAAGTTTGCAGATGGCACTAAAGTAATTGGGAGCATGATTAGTGAGAATGTTTATCAAAAATTGCAGCAGAACCTTAATCAGGTGGGAAATGGGATGAGAAATGGCAAATGGAATTTAACATGGAAGCGTGAGGTCTTGAATTTTGGAAACTTTCGTGTAGGTAGGAGTTTCGTGGTGAAAGGGAGGGTCTTAAGGGTTGAAGTGGGCAGAGGGACCTTGGTGTTCAGGTGCACGGTTCTCTAAGAGTGGAGTCACAGGTAGACAGGGAAGTGAAGAAGGCTTTTGGCACACTGGCCTTCGTCAGGCAGGATATTGAGTATAGAAGTTGGGACCTTACACAGGACTTTGGTAAGGCTGCACTTGGAGTATTGTGTTCAGCTTTGTCACCTTGTTCTGGGAAGGATGTTATTAAATTAGAAAGAATGCAGAAGAAATTTACAAAGACGTTGCCAGGACCCAATGGTCTGAGTTATAGGGAGAGGTTGGACAAGCTAGGACTTTTTCTTTAGTGTGTGAAAAAACTGAGGGAGTCCTTATGGAGCTGTATAAAATCACAAGGGGTATGGATAGGTTAAGCTCTCAGTCTTTTTCCAAGGTGTAGAGAATCGACGATTAGAGGGGATCAGTTTAATGTTAAAGGGGAAGGAATAAAAGGGAACTTGAGGGGCCACTCCTTCATACAGAGGGCTGGTACGTGGATGAGTTGCCAGCAGATGTGGTTGAGGGGGGTACATTAACAACATTTCAAAAATATTTGGATAAATATGTCGATAGGAAAGGACTGGAAGCATATGGGCCAACTGCAGGGAAAAGGGGGTTAGTGTGGATGGACATTTACATCCACATTTACATTTACAAAGGTGGACTCGAACCCCTTTGTTAATTAAAACCAAACACGCATAAAAGCTCGTCTCACATCGTAATCTGTTAAAATATGAGTGACACAGATCTCCTACATTCCACTGTTCAAACAAAAATTAGCAAGTTAGTTTCTTAACTTTGATAGTGAACACTAAATAACAACTATTCACAAATACAATCCCCTCTTTTCTTAGCGACTTACTATCTGACTCCAACTCTGTAAAAATATGCTGTTCCAACAACCCACATATGAAACATTAAAATCTCAAGACCATACATTCTCTATCTTCCCCGCTGTGTTCACTCTTTCAGCTGCTGATCTCCCTTCGTCATTTTTTTTTAAATTGCAAGTAGGTTTACATGAACATGTGTCTTTGATAGAGAGTGTTTGAGATGGTCAGTTGGCACTCCTGCTCTACAGCAGTTACTCTGCTGTTGAATGGCAATGGCTCTCCCTCTATTTTCAAAATGCTAGGTTTATATACTCTCCATGATATAATAATTCTCATAATTTTATTGCTGTCCAGGTGTCCAAACAATAATATTCAAATTATGTTGGTTTCTGGTATCCTGAGCATTATTTAAACTCTTTGGTTGGATTTGAATGGCTGTCAAAACAGCAACCAAAACTCAGGTATCCATTTCTCAGCTAATGGTGACATGTGGAACAGTGTGACCTTTAGATGGCATCTGTGGCTTTAATTTCTATTCAACAAAACCCAATCTGTCTTAAAGTGCCCATCCATGTTTTTGGCTTCATAACATCTTCCCACTTCAGAAAATAAAATGAAACAGCAGAAGGAAAAGATGGCATCATTCCTTTTCCTCTAATTCTTAATCCCAATTTTATGAAATACAAAAGTATTAATCTCAGTTATATCATTCATATTAATCCTGCACACCAATACAACACTGGAATAAGTCAAATCTTATCTCCACTGCTTTCCTTTAAATCCGTGATAACACATCTGCTATCACATTGTAGGAGCCGCAACATGTACAATCTGTGAGTTTAAAGTCGGTAAGATAAGACTCCAATTAAATCGTCTCATATTCTCGTCTTTAAATATTCCAAAAAATACGAGAGATTTGTCGTTGTCCACAACCATCTCCGACAATTTGTTTGTCATATACACATTAAAATATTGTCAGGCCATTGTGAAACTTAATCATTCTTGTTCAATAATGGAGATTTTTTTTATTTCTGGTGGATGTTGAGTTTTTTTGACAAGTAGCCAATTAGCCATTCAATTCCATCATCCTCTTTCTGTATCAAAATATCTCCGATTCCGATATCCCAAGCATCAAACACAATTTACAAAGAGTTTCAGAATATTTGGTGTAGCTAAAGCTGGTGTGGTGATTAATCCTGCTTTAAAATCCTCAAATGCCTCCTGGCATTGTTCTGTCCACCACAATTCTGTCTTTTTCTTTCGTAGATCCATCAGTGGTGCCAATACGCTGCTGAAGTTTGGAACAAACTTCAGATAGAATCCACTCAGTTCCAAAAATCGAAGCACCTCTTTCTTCAAGGATGGTTGTGGAAATTCCTCAAAGCCCTTCGTCTTTGTGTTCCATGGGATCAATATTCCATGTCCAATGTAATGTCCCAAGAACGTCACCACTGCCTTCGTGAATTCTGTTTTCTTTAAGTTTATTACCAAGTTTGCTTCTTGTAATCGTTCATCATGCTCAACCAACTGTAACATGTGAGCTTTCAATCACTTGCTAAAGATCACTACATCATACAGATAAGCTGCACAATTTGTTCATATGGCCACAACTCTGTTTCTGAGTCTTAAATGTGGCTGGTGCATTATTCATCCATATGAAATATTCGATAAAGTTTTTTTTGTCATCTCTGGTATCTTTACTAGATAATTTAACTGATTCAACATTTTTTTTAATTTGAAAGGGGCCACTAAACCTGGCTTTCAAGAGATTTCTTACCACTGGTGGCAATACTAATACGTCATCCCGCGGGAAATCGTCAAAGTTTCAGTGTTTTTATCTGCCACCTGCTTCACTCTATGCTTTGCTCTTCAGATACTGTTTAGCAAACTCACCTACTCCGTCTACTCTCTCCTTCACCTCATACACATAATCCAAGTGTGAGATTTCCGACTTCGGTCCTGTCAATTTATATTTAATTAATTTCAAAGGACCTCTCACTTCATGTATGAATATTAACTCAAAGGAAGTTAAGTGAGTAGATTTATTTGGGACATCTCTAATGGCAAACAATTTAATGGGGCACATTTATCCCAATCATTTGGCCAACCCTGACAGTACGTTGTTAACATAGTCTTCAGCGTCTGATGCTAACTTTCCAAGGCTCCCTGGGATTCAGGATGGGATGCCCTTGATTTGAAGTGCTCTATACCTAAGCCATCCATGACTTCCTTAAACAGCTGAGCGGTAAAATGAGACCCTTGGTTTGACTTAATCTCTCTGGGTCGCCCACAGCGAGAAAAGAAAGCTACCAACTCCTCCACCTCCCTTTTTGTCTTGGCACTCCAATAATGGAATTGTCTCTGGAAATCTGGTAGACACATCCATTATGGTCCGCAAATATTGGTTTCCACTTTTACTTTAGAAAGGGGAGCTACACAATTAATCATAACCCACGTGCAAGGTTCTTCGAATGCAGGAATTGGCAAGAAAGGTGCTGGTTTTATTACTGCCTGTTACTTACCTACCATTTGGTATGTATGTCACGTACAACAAAAATGAACAGCGTCCTTGTGCATTCCAGGCCCGTGGAAATGCTTCTGTACTTTAGACTGAATCTTCTGTCCACCTAAGTGACTGCCTGCAGTTAGTTTATGAGCTAGCCGTAACACTGTACGTTTCTGCTAACACAATCTGGTGCACTTCGGCCCATTTCCCTTCTGCAGTAACCTATCGGGGTCTCCATTTTAATTTTATGATTCTATCTTTAAGTTAATAACATTCGACAATATATTCTGATTCCTTTTTTTCTATGTGCATGTGTATGTGTGTGTGAATGTGTGTGTATATATCTGTTGTAAGTCCATTAGCCTTTCTGGACTAAACCCCTCTGCCTGATCCTCTGCCTGTTCAGGTTTTTCCTGCACCGTTGCATCAAACAGGGGGTCAGGTCACTGAGCATCAACCCATTTGTCTTTTTCGTTCGTTATTAATTCCTGCTGTAACTTATGACAGTGGGATCTTGTTCCTACACAGGCTGTAAAAAATTCCTGGGTAATTTTCTTTTAACTCACCAATTCCCTCGTCTTCCTTTGGTTTCTCCACCACAAGGGGTGCCTATCCCACCTCGCCTCCTGCAAAATCGTTCCCAAGAACAAACAGTATTCCTGGAACTGACACTCTGTTATTCACTGTCACTGTTACTTCACTAATCTTGATTTGGCATTCCATCCTGATGTTACACAAGGGAATGCTTTATTTTTTTCCCATTCCACAAATTAACACGCTCTTGATTAACATGGCAGAAAGTGTGAAAAAGTGAGAAAGTGAGGGCTGCAGATGCTGAAGATTAGAGTTGAAAAGTGTGGGGCTGGAAAAGCACAGCACGTCGGCAGCATCCGAGGGGCAGGAGCGTTGACGTTTCAGGCATAAATCCTTCATCAGGAAAGTGGGAGGTAAGGGAGTGGGAAGGAGGTTGAGAAATAAATGGGAGGGTGGGGGTGGAGCTGGGGTGGAAGCGAGCTTGGAAGGCGATAGGTAGATGCAAGTGGGGTGTGATGGTGATAGGTTGCACAAGAGGGTGATAGGACTCCTAACGGTGGTAGGACAGCTGGAACCCTCAAACAGTATGGTATCAACGTTGACTTCACCAAATTCCAAATCTCCTCTCCACCAACCTCTCCCAGATCCAACCGTTCAAACTAGCACTGCCCTCTTGGACTGCCCTAACTAGCCATTTTCCTTTCCACCTATCGACTCCACCCTACCCTCCGACATATCACTATCACTCCCACTCCCACTCCTTCTTATTGCCTTCCTAGTGACCCTCCCACCAGCTCAGCTATTACCCTCATATTTATGTTTCAAAGCCCTTGTCCCTCTACCATGTTCCTGACGATGGGTTTCTGCCTGATATTCGATTGTCCTGCTGTTTGGATGCTGCCTGATCTGTTGTGCTTTTCCAGCGCCTCACTTCTCAACTAATAGAGACTGAGCAGAAATCGTATCTCACAAAATTATAATTTCTTGTCCTTCTCCCCCTGTTCTTTCTGAGTAAACTTTATCTACAGAGGTGGATTCTTTAGAGAGATCAGGCACTGCCTCCATACCCAGCCCTTGCCTAGGCTGAGCATTTTCCTGCAGCTCCTCGGCTCCACTTGGCGTCTCCTTTACCAGTGTCACTAATGCCGCTGGGCTTAGCATCTTCTACCACATCTTTCCCCAAAGTGTCTTTCTTGAACGCCCATCACGGTGTGTCCCAGCTTACTACAGTGAAACCACCTTTTCCCAGTGCCCTTCTTAAACCATCGGCACTGTCATTTTATGTTTTCCACTCCTTTATAGTGAGATCACCAGAGGCCTTTCACCACCTTTCAACCCCCTTGCGCTTCTTTCTTCACCTGTAGTGAACTATTGTGAACTACTGTTCGCTTTGTAATGTGTGCTCTTCCCTTCTCACAATTTCTATCCCTCACAGGATGAAAATCTTGCCAGAAGCTAAATATCATCTCATGCCCCAGTGCATATTTGCCTGCCCTTTCTGCCGTGCTTCTCACTTCTTGAACTTTCTATTCATTCACATGAATTCTTACTATCTCTGGAAGTGGGTCTTTTAACTTCTCCAGCAGATTAATCTCCCTTCCAGCCTCACAGGTCTTATCCATTTTTAAGGCCAGCACCCACCTGTCAAAATGACTGTGGTTACTCATTTCAAACTCAATATAAGACTGACCTGTTTTCGTCTCTATTTTTCTGAACTTCTGTCTATATGCTTCTAGTACCAATTCATAACCAATAAAAATAGCCAATTTGACATCTTTATAATCTCTTGACCCCTCATCTGATTGCGCTGCACATACCTCACCAGCTGTGCCCACCAGCTTAGTCTGAACAAGCATGACCCACAAGTTCACTGGACACGTCATCTACCTAGCCATTTTTTCAAATGAAATGAAAAAGTTTTGACATTTTTCTCATCGAAATATGGCAAGGTATTAGCATAGTTGTATACATCCCTATGTTCTCCCTTCATCTCCATCCTGTTAACGTAACTTTCTTGTCTAATTCCCAACTTCTGAATTTCAAATCCTCTCTCTCTTTCTTTTGACTCTCTTTCTCTTTCTTCTCTCTCTATTTCCTTCCCTTTATTTATCTTCTAACTCCTGTTGCCACATTTGCAATTTAAGTTTTTTCTAACTCTACTGCAGTTGCCTGTTTCTCTGATACTTCAAAGTGCTTACCCAACTCCATTACAATTTCAGCTTCCCTTTTGTCCCTGGTTCAACCCAATTTCAACCTATTTGCTAATTCTAAAAAATGTCCTCCTTCTGTCCTTCTAAACTTCCTTGGAAAATTTGGGAACCTCTTTAGTAATGTTAAAAGCCATTTCCCTCACTTTTGATTTAATCAACTACAAGTAACAAAATGAAGCGAATTTTCCCACTGGTTTTATTTGAAGATCAAAGTCACTAATTGCAATGAGTTGGAATTTGCTTGGCCCTTTTGTACCTCAAATCTGTTCAAGTTTGTCCAAATCCTATACGGCAAGGCCCCAAAACTGTTATGCCATCAATGTTGAATCTCTCTATTAATTAAAACCACAGACCCAGAAAAGCTAACCTCACATCATAATCTGTTAAAACGTGAGCGACAGAGAACTCCTAAATTCCACTAATAAACAAAAAGTAACAATTTATATCTCTGCAAGTTAACTCGCTGAGCTTGAATGTATGTTTTCAGAAGTTTCGTTACCATGACTAGATGACATCATCAGTGGGAGTCTTCGCTGAAGCTCTGGTGGTATGTCCCGCCTCTCTATTTATAGGCCTTGGTTTCTTATAGTGGGTGATGTCATTTCCGGTTATTTTAACAAGAGAATGTAGACAGGATCTAAATTGATGCGTTTATTGATGGACTTCTGGTTATAATACCATTCCTCTAAGGAGGGTCCTTGCGTGTCTTAGCATGTGGGTGTGTGCTTTGTCCCAGCCAAAGTGGTGCCTTTCTTTGTGTGTATGGAACATAGTGATAGTGGATCATGTCTTTTGGTGGCCAGTTGGTGTTCACGTAGCCTCGTAACACGACAACAGGACAGTTTCAATGGTCGAAAAGTGATTTTATACACACTGTTTAATCAATGTTTGTGTGCAGTTAAGTCACATTTTTCACATGTGCAAAACACTTTGTAAATGAACAACAGAGACGCAGTTAAAGAAAAATGATGCATATGATGTATAAAATCGATAAAACATTAAAACATGATTTGATCCTCTCAACGTTCCCTCCTTTTCTGGAATTCCCTACTCTACTCTCTTATTCTAACCAGGATGTGTGCTCCAAATTCTTGATTCTAGTGTCCCAAATTATTCCAGTTAACCCCCTTCAATATATTGGCCTGTTGGGTTCTTTCCAAAGCTAGTGCCTGTCATATAATCGGTGATAAACATTCTGGCATCAGACTCAGCATTCGAACATATTCCTCTGTTGTACATGCACTGTACCAAGGACCACAGCACACAGGCATTGCCAAACCATTGGGGAATGTTTATCTACTTCTTTCGATAACGTAGTTTTCTCATTTTCCACATCTCCAGATCTGTATCCTCTCTCTCGTTCTCCCTTTGTATCTAGTTAAGAAATGCACCAATTATTCTTCGTGTCCCATCTCCCAAAACTCCTTCTTTTGGTTTATATCTAATGCTCTCATCAAGATGTAATGTGGTTATAATTAAGTAATGTAACTATAAAGACATGCGGGAGGAGCTGGCCAGAGTTAATTGGAAGGGGAGCTGAGCAGGAAAGACCATGGAGCCGCAATTGCAGACGTTTGTGGGGATAGTTCAGAAGATAATACCAGAAATGCAACCCCAAGAACACGAAACATACTCATGGGAGAACAAGGCAGCCATGAGTGATAAGGCATCAAACCAAAAGGGAAAACATACAATGAGGTGAAGATGATTTGGAATCCAGAGAATTCATTGGCTCTGAAACTACATAAGGCTGGCATTACTGACACTGCAGAGCTCTTAATCGTGGTCAGGGAAAGAAACAGAGGAAACACATTCACTTCAAACACAGGAGATGATATTTCTCAAGGAAAAAGATTCTGGTGAATTAAACATTTGAATTAAGATCAGTTAAATGCTTTTGCGGAATGTATCATATTGGAAGCAAGACCCGGGGAGACAGACCCTCAGCAGAATGAGTTTGAAAATGGAAGTATTTCCACATCAGAAACCAGGTTAGGTCACTGAGTGCAGGGCTGATGGGTGAATGGGTCTCAGTGAGAATTGGGGAACAGACAGCAGAATTGCATTGCAGATATTGCAACTTGAAACTGCGTATTCACGGAGTGCTGTAGAACACAGCAGCAGGAGACGCAGAACAGCATTCAACCACAACCTGTAACTTTTTGCCAGGGTAACACTTCAGTCTGCCAACACCATCAACACCATGGTAATGGAAAATAAGGCTCAGTGACGAGTGTGGGTGAACATGTCAGAGTCAGAATCACATGAACTTTAACCTGATGCTAACTCATTAAAGCTACTAGACTTGACCAACAGATCTGAACGAAGAACTGCAGCCCTGTCACATTCAGTCATAAATGGTGATGGACGATTAAACAAATGACTGGAGGAGAGGGCTCCACAAACATTCCCATACTAAATAATGGAACAGACCTGCACATCAGTGTAAAAGAGAAGGATGTTTTATCTTTTATCTGGCACCATCTTCTGCCAGAAGTGTTGAGTCGATGATTCACCTCACCCATATCATGATGCCCACAAAATCACAGATGCCAGTCTTCAACCAATTTGATTCGCTGCATGTGCCATGGAGAACAGCTGAACACAGTAGATACGACAAATACAATGGGCCCTGACATAATTCCTGTAATAGAACTGAAGACTTGTGCTGCACAACAAGCCGTGTCCCTGGGCGAAGCTGTTTCATTCCAGCTCCAACTCTGATATCTCCCTGGCAATGTCGAAAATTACTAAACTAAATTACGTCCCCAAAGACGGGAATAATTACAATCTGACCAATTACCACACCCTCACTCCCATCACGAAAGTCAAACTGGTGGGAGTTCTTTTTGACAGAGCTGTCAAGCAGCACAGAAATAACCTGCTCAGTGTGTTTCCGTTAGGTCCCCATGTGGAGATGGTGCTGCTGTGGAAATATCACTGGATTACTAATCCAGACCAGGCTAATGATCTGGCAGCGGGTGGAAGTTAAAGACAATTAATAAAATATCGAGATCTAGAATCTGGGATCAGTAACAGTGACTTTGAAGCCAATATGGATTATAAACAGAATTTCTTTCTCCAATGTACTTTTAGGAAGTGAATCTCCCATGATTTCCTGGGCTGGCCTAAAAGTGACTCCACAAACCCTGACATGGGATAAACATTTCAATGGTCTCTGAAACGGCCAATCAAGACACTCATTTGTATCAAACTACTTCGCGGTCTGAAAGGATGAAACCGGACAGAACACCTGGCCTCAGCATCAGTGTCGGAAAAGGGAATGGGAACACAGTCCTGTCGACCCTGCAGAAACCTCCTTCCTAACATCTGGGAGCTTTTGACAACATTTACAGAGCTTTCCCACAGACTGCTCAGAAACAGCGGGAAAGGAGTAGGTCATACAACACAGTGAGCCTCCCCCATTCTAGTTCATGGAAAAACTCTCCTCAATGCACTTACACCACACGATATACATATCCGTTAATGTGAATAACCTTGGGAAGCTATAAAATAGGTGGTGCAGTAGTACGTTTGGTCCATCGAGTTTGCTACCCAATTCAACGTAATAATGCTTGGCGCTTCATTTCCACTCCGTACTCCTGCTCTCCCACCATCCCTTTACTGTCTCGGAATCCTTATTTATAATCAGTGTCTCGATTTTCAGGTGCGAGCGAATTCCCAGGTTCACTGGTCTGTGAGTGCAGACATTTATTCTCATCTCAATGCAGAGTGACCTGCCTGTACCTAATACTGTGGCCCCTGGTTTTAGACGTCCCAGCCAGGGGAATTATCATTCCTGCTTTCAATCTGTCTCACCCTGTCAGATTTTTGTATATTTCACTGAAATCCCCATTCATTTTCCTAAACCCCTTGTAATACAGGCCCAGTCTCCCCAATCTCTGCTCCCACAACAAGCCTGTTATCCCAGATATCAGTCTGGTCATTCTTCACTGCTCTCCATCAATGTCAGGTTTGTCCTGTATTAGGTACGGAGATCAAAACTGCACATAATGCTGCACAATGTTTGAGATGATGTCTCACCAAGGCCATGCACAGCTGCAGTAAGACACCCTTTCTCCTGAAACTCAAATCCTCCTGAAATGTAGGTCAGCACACCATTTATCTTCTTAACTGCTTTTTGTCCTGCAATATTGTTTTTTTTTTACATCCTCCTCACCCACTCACAATCGGACATCCGTTAGTGCCGTCAGCAGACTGGGATATAGTATATCTGATTAAAAGCGATCAAATGTTTATGGGCATTGTCAACAGCTGGGCCCCAAGCACCGATCCCTGCCACACCTCAGCAACCTTCCTCTGTTAATTTCTATTTATTTATTTCGTGAATCTGGGTGTCACTGGCTGGGCCAGCATTTATTTCCTGTCCCTAGTTGCCCTTGAGAAAGTGGTGGTGAGCTGCCTTGTTGAACCGCTGCAGTCCACCTGCTGTGGTTGACCTCCAATGCCATTAGGGAGGGAATCCCAGGATTTTGACCCAGTGAATGTGAAGGAGCAGTGATATATTTCCAAGTCAGGATGGTGAATGGCTTGGAGTGGAACCTGAAGATGATGGTATTCCCATACATCTGCAGCCCTTGTCCTTCTAGATAGACGTGGTCGTGAGTTGTGAAGATGGTCTCTGAGGAACTTCGGTGAATCATTTCATTGCAGCATGTAGATAGGAAAACACTGCTGCTGCTGCTGAGCATTGATGGTGGAGCATTGTGGATGAAGGGACAGTCAGACTGGCTGCTTTGTCCTGGATGGTATCAAGCTTCTTCAGTGTTGTTGGGGCTGCACTCATCCAGGCAAATTGGGAGTCTTCGACCACACTTCTGACTTCTGCATTGTAGATGATGGACAGATATTTGGAAGTCAGGGTGTGAGTTACTCGCCGCAGTATTCATAGCTTCTGACCTGCTCTTGTAGTTACTGCGTTTATGTGGCGAGACCAGTAAGTTTCTGAGAAATGATTCCCCACCAGGACTTTGATACTGGGAGATCCAGGGATAGTAACACCATTGAATGGCAACGGGCAGGTTAGTTTGAATTTTATTGGTGATGGTCACGGTCTGGCATTTATGGCCTGAATATTACTAGTCACTTGTTAGCCTGGATACTGTCCAGATCTTGTCGCATTTGAACATGGACTGTTTCAGTATCTGAGGAGCCACAAATGTTGTCGAACATTTTACAAACATTGGCGAACATCCCCACTGCTGACCTTAAAATGGAGGGAAGGTCATTGATGGAGTAGCCCTGAAGATGTTTTCGGCCACAGCTCGAGGGACTCCTACAGACTGGGAGCTGAGTTGACTGACCTTCATCAACCATGACCATCCTCCTACGTGTCAGGTATGATTCTAACCAGCGGGGAGTTTGCCCCTGATACACATTGATTGTAGTTTTGCTAATGCCCCTTAAGGCCACACTTGGTCGAAGGCAGCCTCGTTTTAAAGGGCTGTCGCTCTCACCCCACCTCTGGAATTCAGTTCTTTTGTACATGTTTGAACCACAGTAATGAGGTCAGGAGCTGAGTGGCCCTGATGTATCCCTAACTGGGCATCATTGACCAGGGTATTTCTGAGCACGTGCTGCTTAAAAGCACTGAGACCTTCCACCACTTTACTGATGATCGAGAGTAGACTGATAGAGTGGGAATACTATCATCTTTACGTTCCCCTCCAAGCCATTCACCATCCTGATTTGGAAATACATTTGCTTTTTATAAACAGGAGATACTTCGGGTAATTTTCCACATAATCGGGGATAGCCATTGTTGTAACTGTATTGAAACAATTTGGTTTGGGGAGTGATAAGTTATGGAGCACAAGTTTTCAGTACTATTGCCAGAATGTTGTCAGAGCATGGATTCTTTGGAGTATCCAGTATCTCCAATCATTGCTGTATATCGCGTGGACTGAATCGAATTGTTGATGACTGGTAACTGAATTGCTGAGGACCACTGGAGGAGGCTGAGATGGATCATCCACTCAGCATTTCTGACAGAAGATTGTTGCGAATGCATCAGCCTTATATTATACACTGAAATGCTGGGGTTCTCCATCATGGAGGAAGGGGTTATTTGTGGAATCTCTTCCTCCAGTGAATTGTTTAATTGTCCCCAACGTTTCTCGACTAGATGTGGGAGGACTGCAGAACTGAGATCTGATCCTTTGTTTGTGGAATCACTTAGTTCTGTCTATCACTTACTGCTTCTGCTGTTTGGCGCACAAGTTGTCCTGTTTGGTGGCTTCAACAGGCTGACACCTCATTTTCAGTTTTGCCTGGTGCTACTCCTCCCTCCTGCACACTCCATTGAACCAATGATGATCCTCTGGATTGATGGTAATTGTTGTGAGGGGGATATGCCAGGCCATGAGGTTGTGTGCGTGTACGCTTCTTCTCCTATAGATGAACAATAGCACCTTATGGAACACTCAGACTTGAGCTGCTAGATCTGTTCGAAGTCTGTCCTATTTAGCACCGTGATACTTCCACCCAAATTGGTGGAGGATATTCTCAATGTGCAAGTGTGACTTTGTCTCCACAATGACTATGTAGTGGCCACTCTTACCGATATTGTCATGAAGAGATACTTCTGCAACTGGCAGATTAGTAAGTCTGTGGTCAATATGTATTTTCCTCTTGGTGGTCCCTTCACCATATGCTACAGTACCAGTCTAGCAGTTATATCCTTTAGGACCGGGCCAGCTCGATCAGTATTGCTGTAGCTGAGATAGTCTGGAAGGTGGACATTGAAATCCTCCACCCAGAGTACATCTTGCGTTCGTGCTACCGCACATTTTACCAAACGTGCACTGCCGCCTTCGCAGCTTTATCTTTCCACACGGGCTCCCACATACTGGAAGGGAAAGGATTGCGGGTTATTCATCCAAAGATGTAGTCCTGAGATCTTTCAACAACTGTGCTGCACGTGGGAGTATTAACAACAAGGGCTGTTCACCCATTACCGGGCAGCTAAATACCAACGTTTTTATCATTTCTGCAAATCTCTTGACTCTCTTCGCTCTGTCTATCACTGTCATGTCCTCCAGCCCACTCAAGAGTAATTAGTGTTGTTCAATAAATGCCAACCCAGCCAGTGAACACGACACCCAAGATTTTGTTTTGAAACGCACTCTCAGATACCTGCATAGCCTGGAATTCCAATCTCCAGAGTATGTTCGATTTGAACTGTTCCACGTTTGATACCTCAACTTCATCAACCAAGGTCATAAATTGTGAAATCTCTTCACGACGTAAATCACACAATGCTATAGGAAACGAATTAGTCAACAACGGAAGAAGAAAAACTGTAATCTTTGTTGAAATGAAGGGCAATTAATTGCGATCAATTCTACTTCGTGCCTTTCACAAAATGGAAACTTCAAAGCTGTTCCTCTGGAGGGAGTTTAAACAAATTTTGATCCCAGTCACATTATGAGATATTGGGAAGCTGTCAAAGTGTTATATCAAACAAGAGATCAAAGAAGTGGGTTTCAAGTTGTGTTTTAAAACAGAAAACGAAGTTTGCATCACGAACCTCGGACGACGGAATTTGCTGTGCTAGAGTTCATCATTTTCTGTTAGTCAAAAAAACGCTTTCCTTGCCAGTGGCTCCATAGCTCAGAGGTCTTATCAACCATTGGTCGTGTATTCAAATCTCGCTTGGGCCTTGCTGAATTGGTTTACAACTGTTGCAACAAACATTCACAGAAGCATTTTCCGTGCTGCTTGGAATTATTTCTGAGGGAATATCGTGAAGTGATTTTCCCCACGTACCAGGCCTCATCTGCTTGACTTTGGAAATCCCCCTCTGTGTTTCTACTTCGAGGAACACAAGGACGACAAGCGTCTGATGCCAAGAATGCTCTCGTTTAGCCGGAAGAACAACGTGATACAGTCGAAACAGTAAAGTAACAGTGAAATAGTGGGGAAGGAAAACATCCAGCGAAGCGGCTGAATGCTTCCATTCCTTATGAAGAGGCAGAAATCTGCTGGAATCCAAATGAAACAGGTAGCGGGCTGGAAGAGCACGGCTAGCCAGGCTACCTCAACAGGTGGAGAATTCAACGATTAGCCTGTCCCAATTATTCACGATGGTGCCAGTCCTCGAAGGACAGTCGCCTGCCTGTTTACCCCTTTGCTTATGCAAACAGAATCGGGTTTTAAAGCCCGAAGTGAAGAAAGAAGAGGCAAACAGTTCAATCCCTCATTTTCTGAATGCTGCCCTCTCCTAAGGCCTTTGTCATTCTCACAAGATGTGTATATTTCCCTGTTTGGTTGAAAATGCGGTTCAGTTCTCCCGCAGCTCATGATCAAATTTAATGTTAACTGACTTCAGTCTCATTCGCCTCTTCATTTGAGATTAAACCTTTGCAGGGAACGTCTCTTTAAGATGAACACTTCAGAAGTCAGGCTACGGGCTAGTGGAAGCTGGAAATGAGAATGGATGGATGTTTGATGGACTGGCATTGACATAATGCATTACTCTGTGCTGTAAAAGCTCGGTGTCACGAATAGTATTTTGGAAGAAACGTCTCATCGCAGGAAAAAAGAACTATGCTGTTCAGAGAAGATGCAATTGCACCTGCCGTCGTAAATGTCAGCTAGTGGTTACAATTCATCACTATCACCGCTGTGGTTTGGATTCATTGCCTGGTCAGGGAATCAGGATTATTGTTCCTGATAAGGACAACAACAAAAGCGGAGCATCTTTGACAGGAAACGCATTTTATTCGCTTCCGCATGTGCCTTGAAATATTGCTGTAGGGCCGCAAGGTGGCTCACTGGTTAGCACTGCTGCCTCACAGAGCCTGAGACATGGCATGAATCCAAATGGGTCGACTGTCAGTAAGGTGCCTTATTCAGGAACAAATGAAGAGTAATAGGGTAAGGAATTGTTCTGTGGGGGTTAATCCCTGGAGGATCGGTGTGAATTTATTGCATCAAATTGCCAGTTTCTTAACTGTCGGCATTCTATGATACCTTACTGTGTTTTTTTTGTGCATGTTCAGAGAGGGGAGAAAAGTGAAGAAAAACAGTCATTTCCCAGTCAGTGGTTGATCCATTGTGTGACAACCAACCGATTCAACTGTGACTGAACTAGCTCCCACCTTCCCTATACTGGTAATGACAGTATACACCATTCGAGCAGGTTTTCATGTGTTGCATCGGAACAGCATTCTTTCTCAAGATGGACTTCCCTGGGATAGAAGAGATGATAAAAGACATGGATGCCGATGACTGGAATCAAACGACGTCAGGAAGAATGGACAGCGTCTACTGAGAAGTAAAAAAGAATGGAAAGGAAGACAACGAAGTACTGGGGCATAACGCCATTAGAAAAGACAAGGCGGGGTTTCATGGGATGGTGGAACAGATGAATAGATCATGTGGCGTGAAACCAGGTAAAACTGAGTTGCGTCCATATGGAAGTTTCCCTGATGATGTGAATTTGCTGAGAGTAAACAGGAGGGAAAACCCTTCATTCAGATGGATCTATATATAGACTTTCGAACTTCAAAACCAGCGATGAATGATAAGGAAAAGTTTGGAGCATTTTTTTTTTCATTCTACAGTAATTGAAATCGAAAATGATTATTTTTCAGGAAAAATGTGTCAGAAGCTGATTCTAAAGTATTTGTAAAAGTGCGTGCAGAAACATAATGAGTGAATTTCACCAAGACGTGGAGTCTGGTCGGCCGGGTGGGGGAAGCGTTCGGTGCACAGTTTCTAATTGGTCAACGTTAATTGAAAATAAACCACATATCACCTCCAACTGACTACGACTAAGTGTAGAAAGTGCTGGTTGTGAAGAAAGGTTTAGCAGCTTTTTCTACGTGAACTTCCATAAATTGTAAAAGAACTGAGCTGTTTCTGTTAGCACAGCATTCAAGGGAAGTCGGTAAGCTCAGTCCGCTGCATAATTGGTTTATGATATAAAGTGATGCCAACAGTGTGGGATTAATTATCGCAATGTCTCATCTTACCATCAGAATCCCGATCTCCCCACTCACGTAAACCTTTATACGATGGCGACAATCAAAGTGAAATTATACTATAGTGACTGGGAACTGACCTGTCGATGGAATGCACCATGTTGTTTTCATCTAATGCCTTGGACATTTGGCTGCAATCACAGAGAAGGGAGTGAGACCATTTGCTGTTCAACCATCTCCCCCAAACTTTCCAGTGACAAGACTCGAAAAATGTTCCTGTTTGACTCCTATAATCTTTAAAGCAGTACTTCAAACATCTTTAACATTTTGGTTCCAGTTTTGCCGACAACATTGTCCAATGAGATAAATCTAATAATTTTTGGATTGTTTTAATGGCCTGTGCGAGGTTGCAACACAATAAGTAACATGAACCAAACAAACGTCCTTTCCAGAATTTAACACAGCACAGGATCAGCGATATTAGAAACGTCAACATCTTCAAACGTCATCTCTGTATCTCTATTGAGAGATGGATATTCACTCAGGGAATATTTCTGCTGGTTGTAAGTAACTGAGGTATTTCCCAAGGACAGAACACTCCACAAAATCATTTAAAAAAAAACAAATGCCGTATCAATCAACTTCCTTTTGCAACTTTTAAATATATATGTACACACGCATACATGCAAGTGCACACACATTTTTATATACATGTATATATGTTCGCATATATATGAGTGTGTGTATGGGGACACATTAGGAATGGATTGCCGGACATTTGAAATTTCTTTCTGTGGAATGTGAGAGGTAAGAGTCTTCAATAATATCCCAGATATCCACATCTGCGGAAAGTGTACCCAACTCCTTCTCCTCGGCAACTGCGTTCGGGAACTGTAGCTTAAAGTCAGATCATTTGGAGTCTGAGTGGAATTGAGCGAAGTTATAGGGAGGCAGTAACACTTCGGGTACAAGAAATAGATGGAATACAGACGGGAGACGAAACGCTAACGGGCAGACAGTGCAGGCATGTGCTGTGGCCGTGCCCCTCAGTAACATGTGCATCATATTTGTTATTTTTGGGTGGGATAACTTCCGAGGGGAAAGCCATTGGGAACAGGTGTTTCGCACAGAGTTTGCCCTTTTTCTCTGAAGGGTGGGGGAGAGAGGAGGAGAGCATTTGTTAATGGGACTCCATATCGATGGGAACAGATTGAGATTCTGTGGATATCGGGCAGACTCATGATTGGTGTGTTTTCTCCCAGCTTCCAGGGTTCGTGATATCTCACATCGTGTTTTCAGGATCCTTAAGGGAGAGGGTGGGCAACCCCAAGTCATTGTCCACATATGCACCAACATCGGTAATAAAAGTGATGTGAATGTATGGCAGAATTTCAGGGATCGAGGGTGACATCTTAAATCTAGAACAAACAGAGTTGTTCTCTCTGATTTGTTGCCCAATCTACGTCGCAGTGAGGGGAAGTGTAGGGAGAGAGCATTTAAAAATATTGTTGGAAGGATGGTGCGGGAGGGAGAATTCCAATACCTGGATAGTTGGGGCTCATACTGGAGTCGATGAACCTTTGCAAACAGGATGGTCTTCACCTGATCTAGAAGAGTACCAATACCCTGAGGGGATAATTTGCCAAAGCTCTTCATGAGAGTTTGAACGAATTCAGCCACGGAGTGGGAAGCTGAGTTGTACCTTCAGTTTGCAGGTGGTTGTGAGTGGTTTTGTCAGAAATAGCGTTTCAGGTTTACAAGAGTGTACTGGCAAGGATGAAGCTGGCTTGAAGTGTGTTTGCTTCAACGCCAGAAGCATCTGGGATAAGGTCGGTGTCATGGGTTGTTACCTGGGACTTCGATGTTGTGGCCATTTCAGAGACATGAACGGAGGACTGAAGAGAATGGTTGTTCCTGGTACCTCAGTTTGGATTTTTCATTCAGAACAGGATGGTCCTTTCAGAGGGGGAGAAGTGGCATTATTCGTCAAGGACAGTATTATGGTAGCAAAAAGGATATTGGTGAGGATGCGACTGAATCTGCTGAGGTAGAATGGACTGAGATTAGAATCAGGAATGGAGAGATCACCACAAAAATGTTCTAGATTTATGGAGCAAAAGATTGCAAAGATGATTCTGGATAGGAACAAAAGTGACAGGGTAGTTGTTATGGGGAGCTTTAACTTTCCAAATATTGATTGGAAATGTTATCGGTTCAGCACCTCGGATCGGTCAGTTTTTGTCCAATGTGTGCAGGAGGGTTTCCTGACGCAGCATGTTGACAGGCCAACAAGATGCAAAGCAACATTGGATTTGTTTATGGGTAATGAACTCAGAAAGCTGTTCGCTTTGGAGGTAAGTGAGCACTTTATTGATAGCGACCGTAATTCGGTTCTGTTTATTTAGTGATGGGTAGGCATAGTTATTTATTGCTGAGCATGCGGTATCGCGGGGAGAAAGGCCATTATGATGCGATTAGGCAAGAGTTAAGATGCACCGCATGTGGAAAGCAACTTCAAGGGTTGTGCACACCTGAAATATGGAGCTTGTTCAGGGAAAAGCTACTGCATGTCCTTGGTAAGTATGTATGCGTCATGCAGGATATATGAGGTCGACACAGGGAGCTGGGTTTACTGAAGAAGTTGAATCTCTTGAGAAGAAGGAGAAGGAGGCGTATGTAAACATGAGTTATGAAGGCTGAGCTAGGACGCTTGGGTATTAAAAGCTAACCAGGAAGGGCCTAAAGAGAGAGCTACTTCGAGCGAAAAGGAGGCAGGAAAAGTCTTTGTCTGGCAGGAACAATCCTGAAGCTTTTAGTTGATAGTTCAAGAATAAAAGAATGTCTAGCATATGATTATGGCCTGTCAAGAACAGAAGTACGAAGTTGTCAGCGGAGTTCAAGGACAGCAGAGACGCTGAATGTATTTTTTTATCATATCAAAAATGAAAAAGACAATGTTGTCGAAGAGAGTATTGCGATGCAACCTATTAGAATAAACGAAATTGACATTCATAAAGAGGAGTTGATAGCAATTCATGAAAGTCTAAAAATACGTTTGTCCCCTGGACTTGATGGGATGTATCCGAGGATTCTCTGCGAATCGTAGGAGGAGATTGCAGAACTTTTGACTATAAGCTTTATTTCGTCAGTGTTTATGTCATTAGTGCTAGAAGACCCGACTTTAGCAAATATTGTACACTTCCACACGAAGTGGAGTAGAGACAAGGCTCGTAATTATAGAACAGTGATCCTTAGCTTTCTTGCGACTTACTTTTTGGAACAGATTATGAGAGATAGGATTTATGATCATCGAAAAGGAAGAAGTTGATTCGGAATAGTGAGTCCGATTTTATGAACAGCAGGTTGTGCCTCACAAACCTTATTGAGGTCTTTGAGAAGGTGAGCAAACAGGTGGATAAAAGTAAAGTGGTTGATGTGGTGGATATGGTTTTCAGTCAGACACTGTCGGCTGTTGCATGAAATGCAGAGTCATGGGATTGAGGATGGTTTCGCAGTTTGGATCAGACATTGGCTCCCTGAAAGAAGACAGAGTGTGGCAGTTCATAGGAAATGATAATCCTTTAGTTCAGTAACTGATGGTGTACTACAACGTTCCTTTTTGTGCCCGCTGTTGTTTGTCATTTTTATCCATGACCTGCATTAGGGCATGGAATGATGGATTCATAAGTTTGCAGATGACATTAAGATCGACTATATTGTCAATAGTGCCAATATCTGCTGGCGGTTTCAGAGGGACATGGATAATCTGCAGAGCTGACCTCAGAGGTGGCAAATGGAGTAAAATGTAGAAAAGTGTGAGATAATTTACTTCAGAAGGATCAACAAGAATAAAGAGTTCTTGGCTAATTGTTAAATTCTTGGAAGTGTAGATATGCAGAGTGATCTCGGTGCCCATATATATAAAACGCGGAAAGTTACCACCCACGTTGACAGGTTTGTTTGCAAGGAGTACGGTGTGTTAGTTTTTCTTGGGAGAGTGATTCAGTTTCAGAGTGAAATTATCACTTTGCAGCTCCAGAAATTAACTGGTGTGGCCGCACTCATAGAGTTGCGTGCATTTCTGGTCACCACATTATACGATGGATGTGAAAGCATTGGAAAGGGTGCAGAGGACATTTTCTAAGATGTTGCCTTCGATGGAGAGATGGTCTTACGAGGCAAGGTTGAGGGACTTGAGGCGGTTTTTGATAGCGACAAGAAGTTTGAGGGGTGAATTTAGAGAGACATAGAAGATGATCAGAGGTTGCCATAAGGTGGACAGCGAAGGCATTTTTCTTCAAATGCTAATTTTGGCACAATGGCACATCGATGTAAATTGGGGGTGATAGATACCGAGGTAGGTTCCTTTATCAGTGAGTAGTAAGGGTGCTGAACGCCTTGCCTTCAAAACTCGTAGAGTCAACAACTTTCAGGGCAATGAAATGGTCATTGTATAAACTTGCGGATTATGATGGTAAAATACGAGTCAGATTGGTATCACAGGTCGATGCAACGTTAGGGCCAAAATGAACTTTATTGCGGTGTAATATTCGGTGTTTGAACTGTTCTTCAGCTTGAAGTTGCAATCATTTCTGGTCACTGGCAGTAAAACCAACACCTGGCGAGAATCGAATGTGCAACTTTGGCACCTTACGCACTTCCAGTCTGTCGTGCAATTACATCAAACTGACGAATTGCACCACTGGAGCTACCGTGTATTGATGACCAATGGCTACTGATCTTACCACTGGGCCCCTCAAACCAATTACTCCTTTTTTGCTGAAGATCTGAAATGAAACACAGCGCAGAGGAGGTTATACTGATGATGGATCATCGATTATGGAGCATCAGGTTCAGGAAAATGAACAGTAAAATGTGGTGAAAATAGGCAGAATTGAATTCTGTGTTCGTTTACCGTGGCTTCCTGCGTTGATCACAGGCAATGTTATGTCGCTACTGTGCTGGGATTTTCCTTCTATCGGTATTAATTTGACAGAGAATTCGATTCACTGGTATTTCACCAGCATCCTTTGGAATGTTCATATGGCACAATGACCAACACTGTACACAACGTCAACAATCTTCCGCATTACGACATCCAAGGGCACGTGGCATAGCTTTTTTATAAATAGTGAAAAATTAATCGTGTTTTGCAAGGGCAAATTGAATTTTAGTTTAATTAGTAAAGTCGCAAGAATCCAGAGTAAGTTTCAAAATGTCAAAAATTCATGTTCATTACCTTGGCCAGAATTCCAGCCCCGCAAGAGGGAAATCTGTCCTTCAATCCCCAGCATCCATGTAATCGCTTGCTCCATGTGTCCACTTGGAAACACATATGAAGGGATGTTCAGCCTGACAGAGAACTTGTGAGTATCCTCCACTGTCTGACCTAAAGCTGAAACAGGAGATATCTATTCCAGCTTGGAGAGTAGCGAAGTGGAGGTGAGACAGAAAATATTACTTGGTGTAGATTCACATTGTTCTCATTGTGATTCTTTAAAAACCTGGGCCAGAAAAGACTCAAGCAGAAAGGAGAAGAAGTAGATCATTCTTAACATCGCTCCTGCCCCGCCACGCCATTCTGTACCATCACAGCTCACACAGCACTGTTAAGGACTCAGTGGTCTCACTGCTGTAGTAATGGGGGATTTCCTCTGACCGTTTAAGTTGTTGACAACCTTCCCAAAGCAGGAAATTTGTATGGAACTGGCAATTAATCCAGTATTTTCACAAACAGGATTCAGACTAGCATAAAACAAAGAAGTGTGAATCCTGGAAATCTGAATCAACAACAGGAATTGACTGAAAAACTCTGCAGGCCTGACAGCATCTTTGGAGTCAAAGAGATTTAATGTTTCATATCACAGATTCAGGCTACTTATGATTTTTATTGTTTTATTGCTTGGGTAATTGTCAATTTCACTTCGCAAAACAGCATACTTACCAGAATCTCTCATTAGCTGACAGACGTCATCTGTAAAAATGCAAAATTCCTTTATCGGCTGTAATGCTGTTGCTGTTGCCCTGAGTTGGTGAAAGGCTGGCCTACATTACCTTTTTCTTCTCCTTTATGTCGATGAGCAGCCATGGTGAATGGAGAATTTCTGTTTGTCTCCCTTTGTCTCTCTTTACCATCTCACTCTCTTCTACATTCTCCCACTCTCTGTCTGTCATATCCCTCATTTTTCATTTCTACTCTTGGAAAAGTGTTAATATCGGAAGCTGTTCCGTGGCTTTCTCCGCACCCCCCCCCCCCCCCCCACAACCCCCCCCCCCCAGCCAGAGTGTGTAGAACTGGGCTCACAGTCTCCAGGTAATGTCTGTGTTACTTAGGTCTGAGATCAGGTGACATTTGTTCACTCAAAAAGTTATGAGCTTTTACAATTCTAAATTGTATTCATAATAGACCAGAAAAAAAGCAGTTTCACTCCAATTATGGGATTTCTATGATGCCATTGCAGTTTGCCGAAAATGGTGACAGCAGACAATGAGAGCCATTATCTCATTGGATGCGTTATTACGACAGCATTCTCCTGCAAGTCTACAGTGTCTCCTGCGTCTGTTCATTATTCCCAAAAAACTTGAAAGGCGGAAAGAGAATAGTAGTAGAAGAGATAGACAAATCCTTGTCGAACAGAATAAAAATAACTCTGCGTTGAATTAGGAGGATAGAACATAGACTAATGGGTCCACATCAGGTGGTAAGGCTTGGTAGCACGAAATAATAACGGTCTGAGCTCAAACACAAGGAGCATGCTGAGCCGTCACTTTCGCGATGTTGGATAGATGATACGGCTTTTACAAGAAGTTTAAACAGTGAACTTTCAATGTACAGAACATCTGACAGCATTTGATACCATTAACGTCTGGTTATTACCATATGCTTTAACTGACGAAACCACAGACACGGTTCTTCAAATCAATAAGGGCATTTAATGAAGTATTTGATCACAGTTAATCGGACTACCTTTCTGTAATAAAGCTGCTCGATGAGAATTTATATCAATGTCCGCTTGTGCAGGAAAGAAGTTCACAGCTGGTGACTGACCACTGAAAATGTACAGGAAGAGGCAATCTCTTCTTGCTTTGATTTCAAACTGATACCTTCACCTCTTTAACCTGACAGGATAAACATATGCGTTCATCCTCTCGGGGCCGATTTACAGCCTGAATGTGCACAGAGGGAAACTCATACCAAGAGACCAGGGTAATTGTGGTGAATTTACCAGGAGTGGTGTATGAGTTGGTGTTAACAGTGGGCAGTAAGGGCAAAACCATTAGCACTGACATTGATCCTTGTACCAACAGCTCCTCACTCACTTTCTGCCTCATTCATTTCAGTCATGATTGACTTTCATTTTATCCTACTTTCCCTTCGAAACTTTACTTTTGTTCTGGACCATTTTCGGATGTCCACTTGGAAACTGCAGTTTTTTCAAACGAAATTCTGGAGAATGCACGTCACTCTTTGGGATAGGCTTCACTGCCCAACCATAATTACTCAAGAGATTGAGATGGTAAGTTACTTTACTTCGTCCTCGAAGTGCTCAACGCAGTGATACAGCCGTGATGTCGATAGGGAGGGAGTTCCAAGAATTAATTGAATGAACAGCGAGATAGTTTCAGCTCAGAAAGGCGAGATCCTTAAAGGGGATTTGCAGTGACAACATATTCGTGTATGTGCTGCCATGGCTGCCAGAGGATGTGGTGGAGGCTCGTACAATTGCAACAATTAAGAGGCAGTTGAAATTGTATATGAGTAGGAAGGGTTTGGAGGGATATGGGCCGTGTGCTGGCAAGAGGGACAAATTGGGTTGGGATTTCCTGTCAGCATGGACAGGTTTGAACGAAGTACATCTCTATGACTCTATGATTCCAGTTGGATGCAATCAATCACTGGATTCCTTCTGGCAGAACCGGGTCTATGCTCTCTGTTGAAGCAGAAAATGGTTTTCATTGAGAGTAGCCACAAGAAGAGAAATAAATCTTCATTTCCTGACTTGGAATTTTATCCAGGCCTGAGCGATTCAAACCCAGACTCTGAAGCAGGGACTCCACTGAAGTTGACAATAACCCTATCAACCTAACCTTTACAAACTCTTGTGCCTATCGTTCTTTGTCCCCACATTTTGAAGCACCGGTCCTTGCCGTGGGTGGTGAAGGAGCTAACTACTGCCTCGCAGAAAAACCGTGGGGTCAGAGACCCGATCGATCTGTCATGCAGCGGGGATTGCATTGCTCAGAACAGACGTGTTTGTTGTGTGGGACTGAAATTGAGCTCGATCACACACAGATACAGTGTAACAGATGCCAGCAGATGTGGAGACGGTTGGGACAGTTTCATTCGCACTGTGGGAAAAAGACTGGATCCTAAATTCAGGGGAGCTAAGTCTCACAGATAGAAGGCTGAAAATTCGTTTGGGAACGATATGAGTCATCACCGAATGGCGGGCAGACCAGATGGGCTGAAAGCTCTAACTGTCCTCCGATGCCTTCTGGTCTCCGACCATCCAGTATCTAAGGAAATAGAAACAGAGTTAATCGTGCATTTCGAAATTCTCCTCTCATAACTCGGCGAGTTGAGAGATGGAACAGTTCTGCTATTAAATTTTGAGACTGGGAAAATGTTTGGAGATGGAGTAATAAAAGAGAAACTGAGTATAAAGTTGAGAGTCAGGAGATATTCAATAAAATAGGTAGACGGAAATGGACATGGAGTAATAAGTGTCACTGGTCTTGAAGACTTAACTCGGTTTTCCATTCCAAGATTCTACCAGACCTGCTGAGATTTTCCTGCAATTTCATTTCTTGGTACTGAATCAGAAGGGAAGAGTCTGATCCTGGACCAATCAGCAATGTCTGCTCTGTGGACGTTTGAATTCTCTATTCGAACAAATCACTTCTGACCCACATGGAAACCTCACTATCCTGCATCACCCCCACCCCTGTTACTGACAATAAGCTGTTCATTACGTAAACACATGTGGGTTACACAACAGCATCATTTACCGAGCGAATTGGGAAAAGTTCCATTCGGTTTCCATCTGGGCATTCTCATTCAGTTAATTCTACTGCAGCACCATTTGACATGCAGCTGTCACTGTCATGGGGCCATTCGCAATCGACGTCTCTGGACATTTTGGTTGGGGCACGTTTGGAATGGAACCTCACGTTTTGGAAGGGACATCGTTTATAGCATATTCAGCTGAACTGATAACCTTGTCTCTTGCACCTGCAGTACAGTGGAGACAGTTTTCACTCAGAAACCAAGAGATGATCAAAACGGAGGAAACAAATGTGTCAACAAAACCTGCCTCAGCGAGCGAATTCGCTCTTGCAACATTATTGGAGAGCGGCAAACCTATTAACAAACAACAGCGCCCTGCGTGGGTCTCGACCCACACCATTGAGATTAAAGGTCTCAAGCTCTACCGACTGACCGTATCAGGACAGGATTGGTGTTGGTTAATTTATCATTTCATACTGAGTTTAATTCAGCTGACATGGCAATTTTCAAAAATCTTGTTGATTCCTCCCCATTGCAAATAACATTATCCAAGTCTTTCAATTCTCAGATTTATTCCTTCAAACCATTACAATCCATTTAGGCCTTGCCCCGGGATTTTCGATTCTCTGTTAATATTTTCATATTTTGACCCTGATCCTTAAGTCACCGAAGTGATTCCCAGGCACTCTGGCAGACTGCAAATCAATCGTGAAAATACCTTGGGAAACCAAATCATTTCTGATTAGAGTGTAGGGAATCCCATCTGCTGAAGAGACAGAGTCCTCCCACTTTCTTTGTTCTACCTCCCTACAAAGTTTACCACTTCTCATATTCGAGAAAGGAATTCTGATTATAAAATGTTTTAAAAACAGGAACAATCTTCTGAAGCTATTTCCAATTTGAATTAGAATGTTTTACCCTTTCACACGGTAACAGCCGTTCCTGAGGAAGGAGTTTCCATGAGCTCTGTCCCAGGGGTGGGAAGGAAGCCGCTCATTGAAACTGCAGTGGCCCCTTTCTGTTGGCAGCAGGGGCTTGTAGAGAGTGGGTTCACATTTTGCTGCACGTGACCGTCCAACTCATTGCGGACTCAGGGTCAATCATGGATGAGCTCTCGTGGTTGTATTGTCAGCGCATGGTCGATCTCAATACTTGATGTGAAATATTTGAGGCTCTGTGCTCTTTTTGGGCTAGGACAACCAACATTTCAGCCAAATGCTCTGAACATTTGAGACACATCAACTGGCAGCAAAATTGTGCGTGTACACATCCAAACGCACAGTGATCGAGAGGATGTGGACAGCAGTAGTTCTCATTATTTTAAGAATCAGTTGCTCATGTTCCCCTGTTTATCGCAGAGAAGGTGAGAGAGCCGAGGAGTAACAAACACACCCATAAAGCAATATCAGGACCTGTGTAGCTCTGTCATAAAAAGCTGCCTGCAGTTGTTCTATTGCAAAGTTGGGTTTCAAACCCACGACGCAATAGAGACTGGATCCTAAACCCAGCACATTAAACCTCTCTGGATTAATGGTGCTGGAAGAGCACAGCAGTTCAGGCAGCATCCGAGGAGCAGTAAAATCGACGTTTCAGGCAAAAGCCCTTCATCAGGAATACAGGGTTTAGCCCGAAACGTCGATTTTACTTCTCCTCGGACGCTGCCTGTACTGCTGCGCTCTTCAGCACCACTAATCCTGAATCTGGTCTCCAGCATCTGCATTCATTGTTTTTACCGACATTAAACCACTCGGCGACGCTCCCTGACGATAACTAAGCGGCAAACCTGTCAAGACTAATGTTTCAGCATCGCTTCACTTCAGGCAATTTCCCCTGGCACTTTCTATGTATACCTTAGTATAATTTAAAAAAAATATTTCCAACGATTTGAAAGGTTTGCACGGTGTGGACATTATTGAGAAGCTGAATATTCTTCGACAGTTTTCCCCGAAGCTTCAGGCCTGAGGGATGTTCTTGGAAAAATTTACAAAATCATGAGGTAGACGAACAGAGAACATAATCAATCTACACTTTTTCAGAAGTCACATGAGTTTACAGTGAGATAGCATAGGTTTAATGTGAGAGCCATACAATTTGAAAGGGACGTGAGCGACACTTGTTTTTAATACAGACATTATTGTGCGTGTGGAATAAATTGCCACATTTAGTGGCAGAGTTTGGTGCACTCACAACACTTCAAAGGCATCTAAATGGGTATGCAGACAGGAATTGTTCGGAGAGATAAGGGACAAATATTGGCAAATATGTTTAGATAAGTTACGGTCATCTTTTCAACAGGTGCAAGGTGGATAGGAAGGTTTGCTTCCGTGCTCGGTAATTCTGTGACACTCCAGCACCTGACAACAGTTTGAATAGACCACTTGCAAAAACGCATGCTGTGTGTTACTAAGTCAGCGTGTTTGAATTTTATTTTTTTCTTGAGGCGTAATGTTTTGAAATGACACAGAGAGGAATGTTTTCCAGACATTTACAGACAATGACCATTCTCATTAATACATTCCCAATTTATCCATCAAATAATTTCGTTGACTAAAAAAAAAACCTCACAAATCGTGTTATCCCCTTAATTCTCCAGTGAATCCAAAAACTGACAGCTCTTAACGTGGATCAGGTGCAAACCTCAAAAGGCAGAGTCATTATCAGACACGCAAACTCATTACTTCAGTCAGTGGGGCAGTGCGAGACGTGTATGTCAAGAGCTGCTCACATAAATAACACCGAAGCAATTCCAACGGAGCTTCCCGACATTCTGGAGATTTAGTGTATTGCCAAGGAACAGAAAGTGCTCAAGTAACATTAAACAAAACAGAAAAATGTACCATGCAAAGTGAATATTACCAATTATATTCTCGATTAAATTAGGTCAACAATGCGCTGGTGCCACCATCTGATCGAGCGAACCAATCTCCAGCCTCCCTCACCAGGACAGTAATGAAGGAAATGAGAGAAATGTAACAAACTTTCACGTTGCGATTGCCCACCTTTTAGCCACAACAACAAAAAACGAGGGAGCAGATTCAGTGCAGGATCTGGCTTCACAACAGCGGTGAAATGACGACGTCCACTCACTTTCAGGGAAAACTGGGAACAACTCACATTGTCCAGAATATGAATACACAGCGCAGGCTGTTTGGTTCCCATATTCTACTGCTGCCCGACATTCAGACGATAATGTACCTTTCAAAGAGAGCGTTTGTAGCTGTGGAATGACAGTGGCAGCTGTTTCCCCTCGCTCTTACTGCCGCCCTTGGTCGTGTAGGGGCTGCAATTCTCATCTTACACGCGGTAGTTGATTGTGCAATTCTCTGTTGTGGAAAAGCGGAGTGTTTTGGAGCAGAAAGATGTGAAGTTTGGATGCTTCTGGAGTTCTTGTTGAAAATTCGGTGACGCTAGGAAGATGGTTTGCAGACTTTTCGTCCCTTTCTGGGTGACATTCTCAGCGCTGCAGAGGGTCCTGTGAAGCGCTGCTCTCATGTTTTGGTACTAATTCATTTGGTTTCATTCCCACTGCTTCCGTTTGTTGGGATTGCAGATTGAGTCCAACGGATGGAATCTGTGGATGAGTACCCTGCTTCCATGAATTATCTGGCTGTCTTCTGCTTGCCCTGTCCTATTATTGTTGTGCTATTCTAGTCGAATGTGTGGCCCCTGCCGTTTGTACATATTGCTACATGGGACTGCTGGACTGACGCCCACACAAATTCTTTGCCAAGAACCAATATCCACACACCTTCATTCGCAAATGCATGGCACACAAAGTTCGCAACGTGGATTTGCTATGAGGTAATTTTTAAATTATGCTTCCCTGTGTTAAAAACAAATTCTGGAAAACGATATCCAGATTCCTCCAAACACTCGGACATATGACAGCACAGAAACCGAGGGCCTCATTCAGACATCAACTCACGAGAAAGCAAGGCCCAATACCCCATCATGTGCAGTTCAAACGTGGTTGACGAGATTCCACGCATGGACTGCACGAAACACGACATAAGAGAAAGAGGCTGACAACGAGAGAGCTGCATTCATAATTTCATCTGGACTGTGAAAACGCCTTGGACAGCTGTTCCTTGCAGTTATGCACAGAATATTGAATGGCTCTGATTCCAGGCTTGGGATTCGGATGATATGACAGTCTGCAGCACTGGTTACTTCCTTGTGTGAGGTAACTCCTGATGGAACACATGTCATACTCTGTTGCTAATTGAGAAATACATCCAAAAAAGGCGCTTAGAGCAGCATTTCTGTTGTCCTTCTGGTGCTGTCCCTGACATGCCCTGTGGCACTGCACTTATTCAGTGTTTCCTGAGGGTTCGTCACGTGCTTCCATATTATGGGCGGTAATCTGCATTATCGCTTCAATAATGGATGTATTCAATAACGCAGGTACACCATTCTCTATTCCATTTTTCTCTTCTTATGCACAACTGCAATACAGTAAATGATCAATTGATATTGAAAGATGATATACAGAGGCATGTGAAATACCGAAGTTTTAATGACATTCATGCAATGGTTAGAGAATTACCTTGATTCAGGAAATAAAGATGTAAAGTCTGTTTGGCTCGAGTTGAGGAACAGTGAGGAATGGACTCACAAGCATGTGTGGTTTACAAGCCCACTCGCAGTAACCACAAAGCGAAATAAATCGTAAAAGGGGGAAAATGCGTGTGAGTGACAAAAATGGCATTAGTCATGCGTGATCTTAACTTTCCATCTAAAACTCTCGGTTCCATTGTAAAAACGTTTGGAGAACCAAAATCAAAAACAAATCCCACATGTCCCATAAAACATCACGAGGGATATCTTGATAATTGATTACTCTACTGGTGACTTAATTTTCCTATTTTCTTGGAAACCATCTCTTTAATTGTGAGCATCAGAAAAGCCTTTTTTTTGCCAGCAAGAAATAAATATGTGATTAACCTTTGTTAGTTTCATGTATAAGAACACTGAGACTCCTCTGCACCGCACTCTTTTGCGTTTCTACCGATTTTAACACGAGAGTGTCTTTTGATTGTTCCCAACAAAGTATATGACCTCGCATTCCCTACATCAAACTGAATCTGCCAAGAATACTTCAATTGTTGGAGGGAATCCTGAGGAACAGAATACACATGTATTTGGAAAGGCAAGGACTGATTCGGGAGTGTTAACATGGCTTTGTGCGTGGGAAATCATGTCTCACAAACTTGATTGAGTTTTTTGAATAAGTAACAAAGAAGATTGATGAGGGCAGAGCAGTAAATGTGATCTATATGGACTTCAGTAAGGCGTTCGACAAGGTTCCCCATGGGAGACTGATTGGCAAGGTTAGATATCATGTAACAGAAGTGGACGTAACACCGACCCTTGTGGTACGCCGCCAAGACCTGGACACCAAGAAGAACATGTTGCAACAACTACAACACCATTTTCTATTGGCAAGCCAATTCCTGATCAAAGCTGCAATCTCTCCCACAGTTACATTCCTCCACATTTTGTACAATAGCCTATTGTGGGGAAACTTATCGAACAACGTGCTGAAACCCATATACACCACATCAACCAGGTTACTGTCATCTATCTGTTTGGTCACTTTGTCAAAAAAGTCAACAATATTCGTCAGGCAAGGCCTACCCTTCAAAAAACCGTGCTGACTGTACCTGATCAGATTATTCTTTTCGAAATGGTCATAAATCCTATCTATAATAACCTTTTCCAACACGTTACCAACAACTGCAGTGAGACTCACTGGTCTGTAATTACCAGGGTTGTCTCGACGAAACTTTTTGAACAAGGGAACAATATATGCTATGCTCAATTCCACAGGCGCTATTCCTGTAGACAACGATGATTTGCCGATCAATTCCAAAGGCTCATCAATCTCTTCCCTTGCTTCCCAGAGGATCCTAGGACAGATACCATCCGGCCCAGGGTACTTGTCTGTTTTCACACTCTTCAGTATTTCTATCACCTAATCCTTGTGAACCTAACTATCTCCTACACTAGACGCAAGTATCTATGTATCTTCGTCGCCAACACTTTCATTTTCTATCGCGAAAACTGTTGAAAAATATTTATTTAGTGCTTCCCCTATCTCCTCTGACTCCACATAAAACTTCCCACTGTTATCCTTGATTGTCCCAAATTTAGCTCTCGTCATTCTTTTCGTGCTGACATATGTATGGAAACCCTTAGGATTAACGCTGATCCTATCTGCCAACAACTTCTCGTGTCTCCTCCAGGCTCTTCTAAGCTCTCGTTTCAGGTCTTTCCTGATATCGGTGGAACCCTCGAGCGCTCTAACTGAGTTTTCACGTTTTGACCAGACAGAAGACTTTTGTCCTTTTTGACCAGGCATTCCACTTCCTTAGTAAACCATGGCTCACGCATTCTATCTCTTCCTCCCTGCCTGACATGTACATACTTATCTAGGACGCACAGGAGCTTGTCTTTGAATAAGCTCCACATTTTTATGTGCTCACCCCCTGCAGTTTCCTACCCCATTCTACGCTTCCTAAATCTTAACACATTGCATCGTGATTTCCCTTCCACCAGCTGGAACTCTTGCTCCGTGGAGAACAACTATCCATTTCTATCACGAAAGTAAACCTGAGAGAATTGTGATCGCTGTCTCCAAAGTGCTCACCTACTTCCAAATCTAAAACCTGGCCAGGCTCGTTACCCAGTACTAAATCGAAAGTGGCTTCTTCCCTTGAAGGCATGTCTACATATTGTGTCAGGAAGCCCTCCTGCACACACTGGTCAAAAACTGACCAATCTATAGTACTCATACTGTAGTGATTCCAGTCAATATTTGGATAGTGTCTTGAGTGTTCCAGAGTTTTTCATTGTCCCAGAGTCCAGATGAAGTTTGTATTCCTCACGTACGGGAGCGAGAATTCTTTCAATATCTCAGATCAATTCCTGTCCCGAGAACATCAGAGTCAATGTCCCTTCCTCTACTCGGACTGACAGTTCACACTTCTTCATTCTCTGATTCCATTTCCCAAAGATTTTCTCAAGATTTAAAAAGCTGGAGCCTAAATTATATAGTTTGCTTCCTAACCATTTTTGCAACTGCCAACTGACAATATTTTCACAGGATGTCTTCACAATCCTCTGACTTGCACTATGTCCAGGGATGAGAAGTCCCGTTTGGTGGAGAGAGTTCCTAGGCTGGTGAGTTTCACTTTGGAACAAAGATGGTTAAGTGGCAATTTCCTGCGGTTGTTTGTAATGATGGGAGAGGGAGCGGTGGGATATGAGCACTCTGACGCGCAGGAGGAAGTGTTGCCACTGACCAGAGTCAGAGAACAGAGGAAGGGATTAAAGGAATCTAATTAAAAGCAGCACTTCTGCTCAGGACGTTCAATAACAACTGCAGAAACCCGATGTGTCGGGCAGTGTATCTGGAAAGAGAAACAGAGATGATGTTTTAAATGTGGAACATTTCTGATGAAGAACTCGAGTTTCCCAAGTCTAATCAAATTACAGGCCCAGTTGGCAAAACGGGCTTTCGGAACTTTGAATTGTTCCAGCAGGAAAGCATTCAGAACGGAGTCAGCAAGATTCGAACCTACGTGGGGAAACCCCAATGGCTTTTTTTATCCATTGCCATAACCACTTGGGCATGACTATGTAGAAAACCGCACCCTTGAGCATTGACCAAATCAGCCGTGATCTCATTGAAAGCTTCCACTGACTTGTGAGTTAAACGCTTCCATCTCCTTTTATACCTTTGCTGTCATTTGTAAGGTGCGAGAAACCAAAGTCAAAGAAGAAAAACACAAAGTTGGGAAAAGATATTTGCAGTCAAATTGAGTCAAAATTATTTTTTGAAAGCAAAATCACACTTGACAATTTGCTAGATCTCTTTGCGAACATGACCAGCAGAGGTAATCAAGGGAACTATTGATCTGAGTATTCTTGGACATGAAACAAACAAAGGTTAGTGACATATTAATTTGTTTTTCTGGCGAACGAAATGGTCTTTCCTGATGGTTACAATGAAAGAGATGGTTTCCAATAAAAGACAGAGATTACGTCGTATGTAGATATACTTCAATGTGATACGATTCACTTTCAGCCCCTAATTACCCCAGAGATGGAGGGGGTGAGTTACTTTTCTTCACTCTTCAACTCTACAGCATGGAGGTACAGACATAAAACCGCTAGAGATGGAGTTCTTGAATTGGGAACCAGCGATACTGAAGGAACTAGGCAAAAGTGAGGACTGCAGATACTGGAAACCTGATTTTAGACAGGAAAATGCTGGAAAAGCACAGTAGGTCAGACCGCATCCGAGGAGCAGGAATGTCGAAGTTTCTGTTGCCAGTCTTTCTGCGTTCCGCAAACAATTTTCGTTTTTGGCTCAGATTTCCAGCAACTGCAGCTATTTGTATTATGTGAACATTCATCATGTTTTGGACAAAACCAATGACCTGCTAGCATCGGAAAATCGGCAGAAGTACTGGGACACCGACATGTTAGCTGAACAGTACAACCATTCCATGAGCGGGAATACGATCTGGGCCACGGTGCTGAGAGTACCGAATCCTCACAAGTAAATAACAAGACAAGGCGATAGATACTATCGTATTTGGTGCAAATAAAACACCCTTTCTGAATATTTTCGTTGCAGATGATTTTCAACTTGTCTTCGAAGTTTAACAAAGTGGGAAAATGGCATTCCGCCTGTGTGCATTGTGGCTAATCAGAGAGCCATCTATTCCAGTCGCAGTTTCCAACTTTGGCCCAAAGTCTCGTGTGTTCTAATGTTCACAGGGCAAATGTCAATGACTTTATCCTGTGTTCTGAAATGGCACAGTAATGGGGCAGAAGTATGACACTTCCACAACGACTTGTAACCGTTTCGAGGAACTCATGCTCATTTTCACCCACAAAGGGAGACACAGAGAGAGATACCCCCAAACCGACAGAGGTCTCCGTTGGGGTGAGCTGGAATTTGAAATGGACAATAGGACAAAAGCAAATTTTAAATGCGGAAACACAGAAGCGACGTCCCGGCAGGACTGCCCAGAGGGGCGTCAACGTCGACCACGGTAAAAGTGAGTCATTGCCATCGAACCAGAAAAGACTCGAACCTGCAAAGTTCTGATCCGAAGTCAGACGCGTTATCCATTACGCCACTGGCCCAAGAGATGAACACACTGTAGGCAGAATGTCGATATGTAATGTCATGGACTTCCACGGAATCAGAATTAAAAATGTGAACAAGCAGCGAAGATAATCACGAACACTGCTTCACTTCGAAGTTTCCAATTTGTGAAGCAGTGCCTTTCACTGGCAAAGGAGAAGCATTTGTCCTTAGCTGCCTGCTTCAGGGTCGCCTCCTTCTCTGCTGGAAGATTCCATAGTTTTATTCACAGTCACGACGCGATTTCATGATCCACTCCAGTGAAAACGTGTCATGGTGTCGTCCAAGCAAGACCCTGCCGAAACTCAGGGAGAGACATCTGGTCATTTCGACCTCAGGATGTGGAATTCCACGAGATGCGTGACACCTTTTATTGGCGCCGCCACTTCACTGCAAATTAGCGGCTCAAAACGAGCCGTTGGAAGCATCAACTGGATTTGTAACTTCCTGCAGTGCATTTGCTAAACAACATTAGATAGATCCCATCCGGCACAGCTGACTTATCTATTTTCACACTCTGCAGTATTTCTAATATCTCTTTCTTGTGAACCTCAATCTCTTCTAGTCTAGACGTAAGTATCTCTGTATCTTCCTCGCCAACATCTTCATTATCGATCGCGAACTCTGTCGAAAAATATTTATTTAGTGCTTCCTCTATCTCCACTGACTCCACACACAACTTACCACTACTATCCTCGATTGTCCCAAATTTAACTCTCGTCATTCTTTTATTGCTGATATACCTATGAAAAGCCTTTGGGTTAACCGTGAACCTATCTGCCAACAACTTCTCATGTCTCCTCCTGGCTCTTCTCAGCTCTCTTTTTATGTCTTTCCTGACATCGGTGGAAACCTCGAGCGCTCTAACTGTGTTTTCACGTTTTGTCCGAACATAAGATTTCTTTTTCTTCTTGACCAGGGATTCCACTAGATTAGTAAACCACGGCTAACGCGTTCTATCTCTTCCTCTCTGCCTGACACGTACATACTTATCTAGGACACACAGGAGCTTTTCAATGAATAAGCTCCACATTTTTAATGTGCTCACCCCCTACAGTTTCCTACCCCATTCTACGCTTCCTAAATCTTACCTCATTGCATCGTGATTTCCCTTCCACCAGCTGAAACTCTTGCTCCGTGGAGTACACCTATCCGTTTCCATCACGAAAGTAAACCTGAGAGAATTGTGATCGCTGTCTCCAAAGTGCTCACCTACTTCCAAATCTAAAACCTGGACAGTCTCGCTACCCAGTACTAAATCGAAAGTGACTTCTTCCCTTGAAGGCATGTCTACATACTGTGTCAGGAAGCCCTCCTGCACACACTGGACAAAAACTGACCCATCTATAGTACTCATATTGTAGTGATCCCAGTCAATATTTGGATATTGTCTTGAGTGTTCCAGAGTTTTTCATTGTTCCAGAGTCCAGATGAACGTTGGCATAATGTCGATATGTAATGCCATGGACTTTCACGGAATCAGAATTAAAAAGGTGAACAAGCAGCGAGGATAATCGCCAACACTGCTTCACTTCGAAGTTTCCGATTTGTGAAGCAGTGCCTTTCACTGGCGAAGGAGAAACATTTGTCCTTAGCTGCCTGCTTCACGGTCACCGCCTTCTCTGCTGGAAGTTTCCATCGTTTTATTCACAGTCACGACGCGATTTCATGATCCACTCCAGTGAAAACTTGTCATGGTGTCGTCCAAGCAAGACCCTGCCGAAACTCAGGGAGAGACATCTGGTCATTTCGACCTCAGGATGTGGAATTAGACGAGATGCGTGACACCTTTTATTGGCGCCGCCACTTCACTGCAAATTAGCTGCTCAAAACGAGCAGTTGTTAGCATCAGCTTGATTTGAACCTTCCTGCAGTGCATTTGTTTAACCACTCGGCCATGACTACAGACAGCGCAGCACTGTTGAGCATTGACCAAATCAGCCGTGATCTCATTGAAAGCTGCCGCTGACTTGATGAGTTAAACGCTTCCATCTCCTTTCATACCTTTGCTGTCATTTGTAAGGTGCGAGACACCAATGTAAAAGAAGAAAAGCACAAAGTTAGGAAAAGATATTTGCAGCCAAATTGAGTCAAAAGTATTTATTGAAAGGAAAATCACACTTGGCAATTTGCTAGATCTCTTTGCGAACATGACCAGCAGAGGTAATCAAGGGAGCTATTGATCTGAGTATTCTTGGACATGAAGTAAACAAAGGTTAGTGACATATTCATATCTTCTTCTGGCGAACGAAATAGTCTTTCCAGATGCTCACAATGACAGAGATTTTTCCCAATTAAAGACGGCAAATAAGTCCCATTTCACGCTGACACCATCGTGACCTCTGCTGTTTCGCAATGCCACAGAGTCAGGGTCAATTCCAGACTCAAGCAACTGAATGTGTGGAGTTTGCACATACTCACCGTGGCTGCGTGCCCTTGCTCTGGTTTTCTCCCACAGTCCAAAAATGTACTGGTTAGTTGAAATGGCCGTGCTAAATTGACGGGGTTAAAGGAGAGGAATGTATTTGGGTTCCGGCGGGTCGGTGTGGAGTTGCTGGGTCGAAGGGCCTGTTTGCACATTGTAAGTATTCTAATCTACAGTAATCAATGACCAAGGTACGGCGCACGTTGTTCCATGGAGCATTAATAACTTTTCAATTATTTTTCTTCAAAGTTTCTTTACAATTCAAACGGGAGAGGAAGAAGGGAAATGAATGTCTCCCATAATTCTTGCCTTCCTTTATCATTCACAGGTGGTATTTTATCCTGTACGTTTTTTTTACACTGTGGTTACTGTTAGTGTTCTTGTAAGCTACACCGGCTGGTTTCCTCTTTCCTCAATGTTCCTCATCTCTTCCCAAACATACTTTCCATCCTTATCTACCGAATCAAAGTAATCTCTAACCATTGCATAATTGCCACGGAAACTGGGCTTTTCACACGCCTGTGTATGTCATTTCCCAATATTAATTGATCGTTTACTGTGTGGCAGTTGCGCACGAGAAGAGGAAAACAAAATAGAGACCGGTGGTCCTGGGTTTCAAACACACGTAATTGCAGCTAAAACGCAGATTACTGCACACAATGCGATCACGGAAGCATGCACTGAACCGTCAGGAAGCACACAATAAGTACAATGCTGGATGTCATGTCAGGAACAGGACTAGAAACACAACAGAAATACGTCTCTTGGGTACGATTTTGGACGTATTTCTCAATGAGCTATCGTGTTTTACATATGTTCCATCGGGAGTTACCTCACACAAGGAGGTAACCAGTGCTGCAGACGGTCATATAATCCGAGTTCCAAGTCCCGGAGTCAGAGACACTCAGTGCCCTGTGTATACCTACAAGGAACAGCTGTGCATGGGGTTTACAGGGTAACTGAACTGCATGAATGCAGCTCGATGGTCGTCTGTCTGGTTCTCCTCTATAGTTTTCTGTGCAGTCCCTGCGTGCAATCTTGTCAACTACGTTTGTCCGGCACAAGATGGGCATTGGTCACTTGTCTCTGAGAGAGGCTGTTGGTTTATGTGTTGTCATAATTACGAGTGAAAGTAGGAATCTGGCTGTCAGTTCCCAGAAACTTACTTTAATAAATGGAAGCGTGCTTTATAACTTGCCGCGTGGCATATACTCATTGCAAAGTTCGTGCACTGCGAATCACGTTGCGGGACTATCCAATTTTGGCAAAGAATTTGTGTTGCAATCACGAGTTGCCACGACCAGATATCCCTAGTAGCAATTTGGACCAATGGCAAGAACTACAAATTCGATTAGAGCAGCACAAGTTCAATGTGACAGGGAAAACAGAAGGCAGCCAGAAGATTTCTGTGTGTAGGGCAATCACCCAAGGTACCTTTTCATATCAAAGTCTGTGCATCAGTAGAATCTGGGACCAAAGTCGTCTATGTTGGTTATTCATATTCCAGACAACTTGCGTTGTTCCCCGTTTACTCTGAAAGTGAATAGACATAGTTATTTCACCTTTATTTCCAAAGAAGATCCTGCATTGAATCGGTTCGCCGTTTTCTGATGTTGTGGCGAAAAAGTGGGCAATCGCGATGTGAAACGTTGCTATACTTTCATTTCCTTCATTCCTGTCCAGGTGAGGGAGAAAGGTGATTGGCTCGCTCGATCAGATGGGGGCACCAGCGCATTGATGGCCTAATTTAATCACGGATATAAATGGAAATGTTCACTTTTAATGGTTCGTTGTTGTGTTTTGTTTTATGATATTTGAGCACTTTCTGGGACTTGGCAATACACTAAATCTCCAGTAGGTTTGGAATTGCCTCGCTGTTATTTGTGCGAGCAGTTCATGTCAGAGACGACTCACAGTGCCTCACAGAGAGCACGGAAGCTTCGGTGAGTCTGATCATGGTACTGCCTTTTCAGTTTTGATTCGGTTCCACGTTAAGAGCTTTTAGTTTTTGGATTCGCTGGAGAGCAAAGTGGGTAATGCGAAATGTGAGGTATTTTTCTTCAGCCAAAATTTTTGATGGCGAACTTGGGAAAGTGTCAAGAAGAAGTGTCATCCCTGGCCTGAGGGTGGCAGTTGAATGGAGTTTCTGGAAATGGAGAAAGATGACTCGTAGTGCTCCACAGGGGTCAGTGTTGTGGTCACTGTTATTTGCGATATACTTAAGTGATCTGGAAGAGAGCACTGTTGCAATGATCAGACAGTTTGCAGATGACACGAAGATTTCTGGACTAGCAGAAATTATAAGTGACTGTTAAAGAATACAGGAGGAGAGAGATATACTGGAAAGTTGGGCGGAAAAGTGGCAGCTGGAGTTCAAAACAGACAAATGTGAGGTGACGCATTTCGGTCAGTCTAAATCTAGATAGGGTTATGCAATGAACGGAAGAGCTTTGGGGGGAAAAAAGTTGATGGACAGAGAGATCTGTGTGTGGAGGTACATTGTACACTGAAGGTTGCTGCACAGGTGGATAGAGTGGTCAAGCAGGCAAAGAATATGCTTGGCTTCATTGGATGGGTTATATTGAATAAAATGGCTGGCAAGTCATGTTAAAATTAGACAATACATTGGTCTGTCCACACTTAGAATACTGTGTAAATTTCTGGTCGTCACATTACCAAAAGGATGTGGACGCTTTGGAAAGGGTGTGTAAAAGGTTTAAGCAGATGTTGCCTCATATGGATGGTGCAATCTTGGAAGAGAGGTTGAGTAGGTTAGAAAAAAGGAGTTTGAGGGAGACCTTTTTGAAGTTTACAAAATCACGAAGGGTATAGACAGGGTAGATAGAGAAAAGTTTTATTTCCCAGGTTGAAGGATTAAATACAGAGAGGTCACGCTTTCAAGGTGAGACGTGAAAAGTTTAAGAGGGATACACGCGGCAACTACTTGACACAGCGGGTGGTGGGTGTCTGGTTCCCAGCAGAGACGGGAGGGGTAATCTTAAAAAGGCGTCTGGACAGATGCATGAGAAGATGGAGAGCAGAGGGATACAGATACTTAGGAATTGGGTGACAGGTTTAAACAGTAGATTTGGATCAGCTCAGTCTTGAATTGATAAAGGGCCTGTTCCTTGTCTGTACATTTTTTTTGGTCTTTCTTCTTAAATTAGTCTTCTTCTTCAGTCGAAGTGTCGGAAGTGAATCCATGCTGACACATTAGTCATAACAAATCTGAGTGCTGGCTTTTGTGTGGTAGCGTGGTCGAGCGGACTAATGTGCTGGATTTTATGCTTCAGTTTCTATCGAATCTTGGCTTCAAGTCCCAGCATTGTCTGTGAGCAATTATGTGGAGATGTATGTGAGAGAACTGCACATGTGTGGATGCCTTTCCATTTGAGTGTTTGCAGCTCCTCAGTGTGCTTACCCTCTCGGTGATAAAATCAGCGACCATCTCTGAAAACAATGCATGTTCCTGCTGTCCGCCAGATCCTCATATCCCGTCGATAACTTTGCTTTTGGATATCTGCGTTGCCAGTTTCAGTATCTCAAATTGTCAGCGCAGTTGGTGGTGCGAGCCCACCCAGGGATTAAGCCTCAAATATTTCAGCACAAGCATTTACCCTGACTATGTATTGACATTGTAACCGGGAAAACTCATCCATGTTTCACCCCAAGTCCGCAGGGAGTGAGACGTTTACACGCAGCAGAATACGACATCACTTTCTGCAAGCTCCTGATGCCAACAGAAAGCGGCCACTGCAGCTTCAATCAGCGACTTTCTGCCAAGCCATGGGAAAAACATCGTGGACATTCCTTCCTTAGTAACAGCTCTTTCCGTGTGAAAGGAGCAAAACTTTCACTTTAAATTGGAAAGTGCTCCAGGACATTGGAATGTTGCTCCAGTTCTTGGACCGTGTTATAAATAAAACTCCTGACTTGAAAATAAGAAGTGGTAAAGGTTTTAGGTAGAAAGAACAAAGAAAGTGTTGATTGAGACGACTCTGTCTCGTCAGCAGATGGGAAATGCCCAAAACTGTAAACGGGAATGATTGGGTTTCCTTAGGTAATTTCCCGACTGATTTACTGTCTGCCAGAGAGATTGGAAATCACATCAGCGACATAAAGGTGAGGGTAAAAATATGAAGATATTAAGGTTGAACCTTAAATCACGGGACAAGTGCGGAATAGATTGAAATGCTTTGAAGGAATAACTGAAGTGAAAGTGTGAATGATATTTTTGTGATTAGGAGGAATGAACTGGATCCTAACAAATTGCTGATGAATAATGCTCGCAATGTAATAGCAAACTAATCCACAGTGCACCGTGCTTGGTTAGTTCGGTCGGTGCAGTGTAAGATGGTTAATCTGAGGGTGGTGGGTGCAAGCCTCACAATGGGCGCTTTCACTGCTAAATACAATTCCGGCTCTTCGTTCCACGTGCAGTATTGCAACCCTTCGCAGGGGAATGTTCTTGCTGCTTTCATTGACACATCTGTCCGCCTGCATTTGATCACATGTCGGTTTCTGAGTGAACACTGTTTCCATTTTACTGGTGGCGCCAGAGACAACTTTATCAGTGCAGCTGAAAATACAATGAATGATGTCCGTTTGAAAACGTGAGGTTCCAAACCAACCGTGCACCACCCAAAGTGTTCAAAGGCACGGAAAGCGAATGGCCTCTTGCGAAGGGTCTGACAGAGACAGATCAATGTCATATGGGTCCTGAACCAATTTTCAGAGATTCAGATTGGTCTGATGGAAACCGAAGGGTACTCTCCCTCAACGTTTTGCAATTGTTCTTCTTGTGTTTAACGTAATGAACAGTATATTGTAAGCAACGAGAGTGGAGTTGCGGCAGGATCGTGAGGTTTCAGTGTGGGACATAGACACAGTAAGTCAAGTATCCCCAGAGCACGGGAGAGCTGTTTGTTCCAGGATCACTGCCATCTTCTGTTTCTAAACCAACAAATGAAATTACTGGAAAATCTCAGCAGGTCTGGTAGCATCTTGTAAATATAAATCGATTTAAGACTTCGGGACTAGTGAGACTTCTTTTCCATGTCCATCTCCACCTGCTTTTGCACACTCTTCCTTTTTATTGAATGTCTCCTGACTTCCAACTTTATATTCAGCTTCTCTTTTATTACTTCCTCTCCAACAATTTTCCCAGTCTCCAATTTTGTATCAGAACTGTTCCATCTTTCACATTGCCCAGGACTTCGAACTGAACAAACAACTCTATTCCTATTTCCTTAGATAGCAGATGACCAGAGACTGGAAGGCAGTGTGTTTCCGAAAACTCATCCATGATTCACCCCGAGTCCACAGGGAGCAAGACGGTTACACGCAGCAGAATGCAACACCATGTTCTCCAATTCCCCCGATGCCAACTAAAAGCGGCCACTGCAGCTTCAATCAGGGCTTCCTGCCAAACCCTGGGACACAGCTCGTGGAAACTCCTTTCTCATTAACTGCTCTTCCCGTGGCAAAGGAACAAAACTTCCATTTTATATTGGAAACGGCTTCAGGAGATTGGAAGGTTGTCCCTGTTCTTGGAACGTGTTATAAACGAAACTCCTGTCTTGAAAGTAAGAAGTGGTAAACGTTTTGGGCAGGAAGAACAAATAAAATGTTGATTGTGAGGACTCTGTCTCGTCAGCAGATGGGAAATTCCCAATACTGTAAACAGAAATGATTGGGTTTCCTAAGGTAATTTTCCGACTGATTTACTGTCTGCCAGAGTGACTGGAAATCACTTCATATGAAAATTTTCGAGTTGAATCTTAAATGCCGGCACAAGTGTTAAATAGATTGTAATGTTTTGAAGAAATAACAAAAGTGAAAGATGTGAATTATGTTCTTTCTGATTGGGAGGAATGAGCTGGATCTTTGCAAATTGCTGCGCCAGGTGAATTGTGCTCGGAATAAAATAGCAAACTAATTCGTCGTGTGCCAAGCATGGATATCTCAGTTCGGTGAAATGTGAGGTTTTTAATCAGAGAGTCGTGCGTCCAAGCCCCATAATAGTCATTTTCACTGTTTAATAGAGTTCCAGCTCTTCGTTCCACATGCAGAATTGCAAACCAACGCTGGTGGAGCATTCTTGTTGCTTTCGTTGACACATATGTCCTCCTGCTTTGATCACATGTCGGTTTCTGAGTGAAAACTGTCTGCGCTTTACTGGAAGCGCCAGAGACAACTTTATCAGTGCAGCTGAAAATACTATGAATGATGTCCATTTCAAAACGTGAGATTCCACTACATCCGTGCACCAACCAAAGTGTTCAAAGACACAGCACGCGAATGGCCATTTGTTAGTGGTCTGACAGAGACGGCTTAATATCTCATTGGTCCTAAACAACAATTAACTGATTTAGCATGTGCTTTTGGAACGGAACGGAGCTCTCCCTGAACGTCTTGCAGTTGTTTTTGTTGTGTGCTCATCTAAGTTTATGTAATGAACAGTTTATTGACAGTAACGAGGGTGGGGGTGGGGAAGGATTCTGAGGTTTCAGCGTGGGACAAACGTGATCTGATCGAACGGGTAAGTCAAATATTACTTGAGCATGGGAGAGCTGATTGGTCCAGGATCACTCCCATCTTCTGTTTCAAAATCAACAAATGAAATTGCTGGAAAATCTCAGCAGGTCCGGTCCCATCTTGAAAATGAAAACCGAATGAGATTTCGGGACTGGTGACACTTCTTTTTCCATCTCCATGTCCCTCTCCATTTCTACAAACTTCCTTTTTATTGAATATGCCCTGACTTCAAAATGAATATCCAGCTTCACACATACTGCTTCCTCTCCAAACATTTTCCCAGTCTCTAAAATTGTACCATGCTTGTTCTATCTCTCACTTTGCCCAGGAATTCCAACTGAACAAATAACTCTGTTTCTATTTCCTTAGTAACCAAATGGCCTGAGATTGGAAGACATAGGAGGACGGTTAGCACTTTCAGAATATCTAGTTTGCTTCGCCATTCGATCTTGGCTAATATAGTTCTTAACCCCATTCTCCAGTCCTCTCCCTGAACACTTACTCCCCAGTCTGAGGATCCAGTCTTTTTCCCTAGAGTGGGTCCTAATCCGTCCCAAAACCCTCCACCTATGTTGGCAGCGGTTACACCGTGTCTACGAGTCACCAATCTCAGTTTCAGTGATTCTCGGCAAACACGAACTATTCTGAGCAGCTCGATCGGGTCTCTGGCCCCACTGTGATCCTGTGGAGGAGCAGTAATCATCTTCATCTCCTACGGAAAGGATCGGCGCTTCAAAAAAAAAGGACAGAAAGAAAGATAGGCTTGTGTGTCAAGATATGTGGACATAATTTCTTTCTGCCCTGATCAGTAAACCTTACTCTGTATATCCCCGCACATTGTAGCTCTTGTGGTGAAAGGGAATACAAGTCCAATTAATTGCCACCTACGCTTTTATTCGATATGTATTCTTCCTTGTTCTGAATATGCAGGGATGTTTCCAGCACTGATGGTCACCATTTCTAAGAGTGCATGCCGCGGGCCCTGATATTTACTGAGAGTAGCAGTATCAGTTTGTGCGAAAGGGGCCCAGTACAAAGCTTGGAAGAAACATTGTTGTTCCCACTTTACGGACGACAGTCTTTCATATCATGATCGATGGGGCTTTATTGCATACTCATCAGTTTTGAATTTACTCGCTCAATACTACTGCTGCGGTGGAAAAATATAATTCCGAATACCTGCTGCGTGAATTTCATTTTCAAATTTCTATTCGCAGTGGTCCTTCATATGTGGCGATGTTTATATCACTGCTGACCATCCTGTTTAAGAGTGCAGGGACATATGTTCCTCTGTCCTGGCGCTGCAGGGAAAATAGTCTGCGCCTTTTCAGCCAATATTTCCTGAATATTTCAACATGGTATTCTTTATTTTTTCGATCATGTCCACTTTACGGACACAGTTACCGGGCACTGATCCTTTCTGCAACAGCAGTACCGCATTTGCTTTACATGCGATTGTGGCCTGGATCAGTAACAAGGAGAGCATTCATTTCCTTCTGTCACAGCGAACACTGGATTCATGATGTTAGTCTCTGTCAAATGCATCCGAAAATGTGCTCTGAAAGCTTCATTTGAACTCTGTCTGGCGTTTCTCAACGTGTGTCAACCAAAACCAGAAATCCTCAAGCATAGTTTGGAGCAGTTCACATATTCGACTTTTGAAGCAGCAGACACGGATACAGTTCATTCCGAATGAAAAGATTTACAGGCACAGATGAACTATTGACTCTTGTTCCCATACTGTTACTAATATTACCGTGTGGCCTGAAGTCTAAGCCATGTTGTAACTGAAAATGAGGAAATCACAGACAGTCTGCCGAATGACAGTATGTGTTTTGTTTTCTTTTTCTCACAGAGTTCCAGGAAAGTATGACAGCGAGGGAGAGGAATGCAAGTCACGTGCAGCTCTGGTGAAACACCTTCTGTCTGATTCAGTAATCAACAAGAAACGTGAATGTGACTAAAGCGGGAAACCTTTTCACAACTCGAACAAAGAACAATCACGAACAGTGACCACCTCTTTGACATCACAGATCGCCTTTGACCTTCCCTGAATATGTATAGGAACTAATTTTTGCACATCTCAAAGTGAGAACTGTTTGATTTACCGACAAAAGTGAGTCACATGTCCTTGATTCCCACATAGGTTTCCAACTCAGCTTGCAGCCAGGTGGCAGTTGCTCATGGCTCTGCTGGATAATGCACTATTATGGAGAAATAAAATGAAAGTTGGAACTCTTATTGGCTGTGGGTTTCGAATAATCTTGCTACGTGTTCTGCCATTCTCGGATTCCAGTGCTAAACCAGTTTTTCAGTTCATCTGAGCAGCAGGAGAGTCGGCGTTTCTGGCAGGAGCAGAATTCATCATCTCCAGTGATCACTTTATCTGAGGAGAGAGAATGAACAAAGTTTCACACAGCGACTAATCGGAATTGTATTCCGTTTCAGCATGGCAGCAGATATGGGCTAGCAAATTCAAAGCCAGATTTGCTGATGAGAACAACAAGCACGACCGCTCAGATAGAGCAATTCATTCCCACCGCTTATTCTGCAGAACTGGTACAGTTGCTGTGAGTATGCTGCAGGGTATCACCAGGTACATGCTCTTGGGTTTCCGGTTTTGGCCTGTGTGCTCGCGTGGCTGAGCAAGCTGAGACTCTGTTTTCAGATTCCACTTCTTAAGAAGGCTTGTGTTTGTATCCCTGCGCGGCCACGTGTGCTAATGGATTAAGCTGGCAACGTTTTGCAGCGATGAGCTGTGTTAAAGTTGAACAGAAAAAAAAAACAGTCATTTCTTCTAACCCGGCTGTGATGTGGCACAGCAGAAAAAAACCAACATGTCAGTGCCCACGCTAGTTTCCCCTTCTGCTGTAGTTGTCACGCTCCCCTCCAGCTCGAAAGGCCACCAGCATAATATGCGACTCAAAAACAGGCTGCTCCAATCTTTCATATTCCAGACAATTTGCATTTTTCACCGTTTCTCTGAAAGTGAATGGAGATATTTATTTCCCTGTTGATGTGAAATTAGGTTCTACATTGAATCTGCTCGCAGTATTCTGTTGTTGTTGCCAAAAGGAGGGAAATTGCGATATGAAACTTGGATACTTATCCCTAATTTCCTTAATTTCTGTCCTGATGAGAGAGGTTGGTGATTGCTCCTCTCGATCCGGTGGAGACATCAGTCCAATTGTTAACCTCATCTAATCGAGATTGTAATTGATAATCTTCACTTTTCATGGTTCATTGTTAGTCAGTTCTGATTCATGTTACTTGAGCACTTTCCTGGAAGTATTGGTGCTCTGAGGCGCCAGTATGTTGAAAGCACCATTTGGAATTGCCTCGCTGCAATTTGTGTGAGCAGCTCATGACCCAGACGACTCGCTCTGCCTCACAGACAGCATTCATGAGTCCGTGTGTCTGAAAATATTTTCTCCTTGTCAGTTCTTCTTCTGTTCATGAGTTGTCAGTTTTTGGTTTCGCTGGAGACACACACACAGACAAAGACCCACATGCACCCATATATTTTGTGTGGTGAATTTTTTTGGTACTTTCAGAGTTACATTGCACTTTACTCGGAAACTTCATACATTCATGTAGAACTCTGAGCTCAAAAACTGCATGAAATTATGTAAAACTCTGTTATCTCACTTTTTGGATTGGAATCAATATAAGCATCAGGTCATAGACACAGAACTCAGGGGGGTAACACCTTCAACATATTGTCTCGCTATTACCATTGTTAACAGCTAACCCGAGAATGCAACTTTTTATAAAAAGGTTTTTGTGATTTACACATAGAATACAGTGATAGTTTCACTTCTTTCAACAGATGAAAGGCTTAACAGACAATCAATTCTTCAATGTATAATTTCAGTTACATCACACTGCAAATTTTTGCTATAAATTCTGTGTTACGATCGAGCCCTCCACAAACACATGATGAGGGAGCATCGCTCCGAAAGCCAGTGTGCTTCCAATTAAACCTGTTGGACTATAACCTGGTGTTATGTGATTTTTGACTTGGTACACCCCAGTCCAACACCGGCATCTCCGAATCACAACTTATTCTCGACAGCTTGCAAGTGTTCCCACAGAAACTGCAGCTTTTGGAAACGTATTACTGGGACAAAGTCATTGCTCAATGTGATGGGATGCACCGTCAATCCCTAATGACTCGAGAGATTCAGATTTTGAGTTACTCCGCAGAACCCTGGATGTCCTCAGTAGCGGGGTATAGGCAGGATGCCATGAGGCAAGGATTTAGACGTAGTGACATTGAAGGAACAGCGAAATATTTTCAACTGGGAAACGCGAAAACCTTGGAGGGGTAATTGCGGTGATAGCTTTCGCTTGTATTTGCTGCCATTGTCCTTCCAGACAGATGCTGATCAATCACTGAATTGTTCTGGCAGGATCCGTGTGTGTGTTCTGGGTGCAACCAGGATTTAGTTTTCATTCGGATAATTCACAAGAAGAGAATTAAATCTTCATTTCCTGACTGGGAATGAAAGCCTGTTCAGGGCAATGCAAACTCAGACCCGTATGCAGGGATGTCCATTGATACTGCAGTAGCCTTTGGGACCTGTACAAACTCTAGTGCCTGCTCTTCACTTCATAATCGTTTTTGTCAGCAGTGTTTCTCTCTCCAAGTTTCCAAGTCGTTTGATATTATCACCCTTGGTTTCAATGTGAAGAAGGCAATGCTGTGATAATCTGATGTTGTTCAGCAAATATATTGCAGCAAGTTAAGTAAAGACTGATGCTAACCCGAGCTCGTTTTGAGCTGCGCTGATGTGTTGGCAGCAAGAAAGGCAACGTTCAACTCGCCTCATTCCGGATGACGGGCTCGAAATGTCCAGTGGTTTCTCGCTGAATTAGTTCAGGCTCTGGAATGTAGAAAACTTCAAGTATGAAAGCACAGTGAAAGGAAATGTTTCACAGAGTGGGGAATTCCAAGTGAAACAGTGACGGTGATTATGGTTGCTGATTTTTCACCTTGTGAATGCTGTTTCCCTGATGTGGACGTTTACATTACCTATAGACAAACTGTCACAGTCAGACCTGGTCTTTGGGTCAGTGACGGAATTGGTAACATGCCTGACGTCGAATTAGGGGATTGTCGGTTCAAATTTAAAATCACGAGAATGCATGTGCTAGTCCATTCCTGTTGTCTGTCAAGAACGGAAGGGTTTGGGTTTTCGAATTTTACAGTTCCTTTCATCCAATTCAAATTCTAGCTCAGATCAACGTCTCTCATTGTCTGTAGAACTGGCTTTAGTTTAACCAAAAGCTGCCTTTTGGCGGTTGAACTTGCATGTTGGAGCGGACATCTGAAGTGAATAACCAGGAGCTGATCAAATCCTGAGAACTCTGCCACTCTTGGGGAATGTGTCTGTGTGTCTCTTTCTGTGGGAGACACGACGTGGTAATAACACAGTGTGACTATGTCAAACTTCAATCCCATTGTTGTGTCATGTAAGATCAAAGCGAGAACCTCACTGCCATTTGCACTGGAAACATCAGAACACATAAGGTTATAGACCAAAGCTGGAAACTGGGAATAGAACAGATGAATGTCTTTAAACCAGACTGCACCATGGGCCAAATGGGATTTTCCATTCTGCAAAACTTGAATGCGAGTAGAAACCAATCTGCAGTGAAACTGATCAAAAATGAAATAGAAAATCCATTTCATTGAGAATAAGTGCAAGAGCGTCTGTCTTCATTCCATGTAGTTAGGATTTGGAACTCTAACCGCAATAGTGTTGGTTCTATTCTCGGATAGGGAATGCATGTTTTATTGTGCAAATATATCGTGATACCAGTATTTCTTACCACTGGTCAGAACCTGGTAATGCTTGGTTTTGTGCCAGGTTATCACAAATCAAAAAGATACAGGTTTTGGAAATATGAGCTAAAGACGAGAAATGATAGAGAAACCCGCTACACCTGGCAACATCTGTCGAGAGAAACAGGTTTTCTTTCTTAAGATGGACAAGAAACAGGTTAGTTATAGATTTCTAGATTATACTGTTGGGAAAATGATAATCTTACATGTCGAATCAGGATATTTATCTAAATAACTCTTCAGCTTACAAACATCGAATTTACAATCTTAAAAGGGCTTAATCAGCTGTCATGCTGCTTTCATTTTCCTGAGCTGGTGGAAGGCTATGTTTTAATGGCTACATTTCCTTTTAGTTTCCGTTAGCTGTCACGCCGAATGGAGAATTGTTTCCTTCATTGTCTGCCTCAATATGTGTCTTTGTTTTTTCTATATTTGTCTCTGTATCCTCCTGGGGCTTTTTCACATTCTCCGACTCTCTGGCTGTCCATATCCCTCAATTCCCATTTCTGCTCTTGAAAAGCCTGACATTCAGAGACAGTTTGAGATTCGAACTGCTGAGAGCTTTCTGACGCCTGGCTGGAGTCGGTCGAACTAGTCTCACATTCTCTGGATAATGCGTCTGTCACTTCGACCTGAGACAAGGAGACATTTCTTCCTCAAAATCTAAAGACCCTTTGGAAGTTAAAGTTGATTTCCTTATCCAACAGAAAGAGATAGTAATTACATGATAGCTGAAGAAGAACAACGATGCATTTACTGTTGGTGTACAACGAATGAATAGTGACAGCAGAGAATGAGGGTGATCATGTCGTGGTGTCAGTGCCATTGCCACAACATTTCCCGGGAATGCTGCAGTGTCTCCTGCCTCACCACTTAATTTCCACAAAACTGGGAATGAAGGAATAGAATAAGAGGATGAGAAGCAGAAATGCTTGTGGAACTGCGGGAAGAATCTCCAGGTTAAAATAGTAGTTAAAAAGAGCAACCTACACTACTGGATTTAAACTAGGAAAATGAAGCCGGAACGCGAAATCAGAATGTACAGCAATTCAAACAGGACACTGAGTTTCTCGATCAGCAACACAATACTTGCGAGAAATAACGAGCTTTCAATACAATGAGCAGGCACCAGTGTGATGGGAGCTGCTTTCACCAGCTAAGCCTTGGCGCCACGTTAAGAGCCAGATTCCTCGTCCATATGTGCAATGCCTGAACCACTTGATCACAGGAATTCGAAAACGCGTTTTCTGTATTAATGTTGCTCAGTATGAATGGCAATCAAACTCTGCTTGTGCAAAAAACAGACATTTCAATGCTGAGCATGCCCCACTAAAAAGGCACAGAAAAAGACAGTATCCTCTTGCGTTGGCATCCAACAGATATTTTCGTCGGTTTAAACTGACAGAATAAAGAGGATGTGCTCATCTCCTCTTGCGTCCCATTAACCACGTTAATACACACGCAGGGATTTTCAAACCAAAATGAACAGGCTCCTTGTTGTGTATTGACAGCAGTGGTGTGTGAGTCATTGCGAACAGTGAGCAATAAATGCTGAACCAATAGCACTGACACTGAGCCTTGCACCATCAGCTCCACACTCACATCTTGTGTTATGTCTCCTAGGCATCAGTGCATTTGACTTAAATTATTCTACCCTGCACTTCCCTGAAGTTATTCCCGACCGCTTGCAGTGTCGAATTAGAACATGCAATTATTAGAAATGCATTTCTGGGACACAGTTGTCTTTCAATGAGATTAGATTCACTGCCCATCCCTAATTATCCCAAAGATGTAGGGGACGATTTACTTTTGTTAACCCCTCAAATCCTTAATATGGAGGTACTGACAAGAAACCGCTAGAGATGGAGTTCCTGGATTGCGGAGATCAAACCGACCCCAACTGCTAACGTAACTCACCCAGGGAATAGCAGATGGACCCCACTCTGTCAATGTAACTCAACCAGCGTACAGAAGTCTGACATCACACGATCAATGTAACTCAACGAGGAAATTATGGCCTGACCGCACTCTGTTAATGTAACTCACCCAGGGAAGAGTAAACTGACGCCATTCTGTCAATGTTAGTTATCCAGGGAAGAGCAGACTGACCCAACACTTTATATGTAACTCACCCAGCAAATGGCAGACTGACACCACTCAGTCAGTAAAATTTACCCAAGAAAGAGCAGACTGATGCCACTCTGTCAACGTAACTCACTCAGAGAAGAACAGGCTGTACCTGTTCTGTCTCTGTCACTCATCCAGGAAAGAGCCGGCTGATCTGATTCTGTCAATGAAACACAAGCAGAGAGACGAGCCTGACCCCGCTCTGGCAAATAACTCACTCAGAGAAGAGAAGGCTTATTCCATTCTGTCTATGTGAATCATCCAGCGAAGACAGTAATGAAACCATCCTTGCTGTTAAACTCAGACAGAAAAGAGCAGACTGTCACGATTCTGAGAAAGTGACACGCCCGTGGAGGAGCAGACTGACACCACTCTCTTAACGTAGCTCACCCAGGGAAGAACAGACTGAGTGCACTCTGTGATATTACTCACTCAGAAAGGAGCAGACTGACCCCATTCTGTTAATATGACTCTCCCAGCGAAGAGCAGATGAAGCCCAATCTGTCAATGAGACTCAATCAGGGAAGAGCACTCTGACCTCACGCGATCACTTTAACACAACTAGGAAATTGCAGACTGACCCCATTCTATCAATGCAACTCACCAAAGAAAGAGCAGACTGACGCCACTCTTTCAATGCAACTCACCCAGGGAAGAGCAGACTGATCCCACACTGTCCAAATAACTCACTCCGTGAAAAGCAGACTGACGTCACTCTTTCAATGTAACTTGCACAGGAAAGAGTAGACTTATGCCACTCTGTCAATGTAACTCACTGAGGGAAGGGCAAACTGACGCCACTCAGTCAGTGTTACTCACCGAGGGAAGGGCAGACTGACCCCACACTCTCAGTGTAACTCAGCAGACTGATCGCACATGGTCAATATAAGTCATTCACTGAAGAGAAGTCTGACCCCACTCTATAAATGTAATTCACTCAGGGAAGAGCAGAATGATCCCATTCTGTCTATGGCACTCACCCAACGAATGAACACTAACCCCACTCTACCAATGTAACTCGCCAGAGATGAGTAGACAGAAGCCAGACTGTCAACATAAATTATCGAGGGAAGAGAATACTGACACCGGTCTCTCTGTTTCACTCAGGCAGGGAAGAGCAGACTGTCACCACTCTGTGAAAGAAATTCGCCCAGCGAAGGGCAGACTGACCCTACTGTATCTGCGTGACTGACACAGGTAAGAGCAACTAACCCAACTCTGTCAATGTCTCTCCCTCAGGGAAGAATACCCTGACCCCTCTCTGTCCATGTAGCTCACCCAGGAAACAGCAGACTAACCCCACTCTGTCTATTTAAGTTCACAAAAATCCTCTGAAATACGTCCTATCCAGACACTCTCCACATCACTGTCTCTGTAACCGTGTGCCTTCAATGGCGAATCCAAATAACCTGCATATGTTTAGAATGTGGTAGCAAACCAGAGCTACCACACAGAAATTGGGCGAATGTGCAAACTTCCATCAGGCAGTCACCTAAGCCTGGAATGGAAACCAAACCCGACAGCAGTCGTGATTATAAAATGGCAGAACAGAAACCCAGCAAAAAGAATTGCGTCCCTGTGTGTTGCAAAGATTCTGAGTATTAATTAAGCCCCCCTTTCTGTAGTTAATTTCCATTTTCCTCACTGCCAACCTTCATCAAAGCAAAGCACGCACTTGCTTTTTATCAGACTTCCGATATTCCGCTTTCACCTCGCTTTTTACCTAATCATATTTCTGACTTTACAAACTACGTCATAACAGGTTGACAACTGCAGAATGAGCTTTGTTCCGTTCCCCACTGATGTTGAGAGTAGTAATACGGCATATTCGAGTAGGACTTGCTGCGTTTGCGGGTGGTGTATTCGCGGCAATATGGCTTCTTTTTTTCGTTTTCGGTCTACTATTTCGAGTTCATTGCGCAGACTTCTGAAGAAGACACTTTGGAGTCGAAATGGCAACTGTGTTTTCTCTCGAAAGGTAGACGTAGCTTTATTTCTCTTCTCTTATAAATTGATCTTCTTCTGATCTTTGCAAGTGAAATAGGGTGCATTACTATTGCTCGGTTTTAGTTTCAAAATCAAGAGAAATATGAAGGAGACAATATCAAAGAGCACAAAGTTCTGCGTTGTTAAGATAATTTTTGCAGCAATGGTGGACATGAAGGTCAAATTAAGATAACGGGTCAAAAACATTTAATCTGGAAGTGGTATGTGACTTTAGTTCCAAATATATATTTCCGTTCTTCCAGTACATCTTTTTGACTGCCAGAAAACATTGATTGTTTTCTGTATTCACTTTGTTTCACGATATCTGTCTTCTGGTCGACCAGGGACAACTTGAATTTGCGTCTGCATTGTATAAGATTTCACTCTTTCTTTCGAGAAACAAACCTGTGCATTATGTACCACTTATCATGCTGATGGCTAAGAAGTTCAAAATGCATTAAGTTTTATGGATCGTGAGCAAGAATGAAGTGATCCACTTGCGAACAGATGTCATCACGCCCTATTCCTACATCGGGCCTGAACGGTCCATTGGCAGAGTCTGCAGAAAGGAAATGTCTAAGTGAACGAGTCCTTTGTTCAGTTTGATTTGATACCAATGGTAGTGCTTTTTTGGTGCAGAAAGGTGTCAACATCTCTGACGTTAGAGTCAAAATTTAAGTCACATCTACTCCATGGAGTGTCTTCTCATATCGGAACATGCTGACATGAAAACATCTAGCTCTGATAGCAAAGGTTTTTTCATTAAACTGGGAGTCTGTTTAACTAAGCAATTCAGACAGCCAAGATGAATAATTGGCACGTGGTTCTTCAAGCTGAGCATTCCACACCAACTGCTCCAACGAAGATCGTGGATAAGATCCCCATCGATTATTTTGGTCAATTTTAGTCTCAGCAACAACCTATTGTTCTGAACAATGCTACACCACAAGCAGAGGGCTAAGTCTGATTTTCATTGTTAATTTTCAATTTCAGTTCTTAATGTACAGTTTCTTACGAATGTGGACAGCAGAAGACCGTTAACATTCCATTTCTAATATTTCCAGAAAATTTTACTCCGCTGATATCGCCTTGCCTTATCACACCTCAAGCCAGGAACCTGGACCAGTCGAGTTCCTTTCCACACATGGAGTTGCTTTTTCTAATTCATTGACTGCTGATATAATAGATTATTGGCCTTGAGAGTCAGTTGTAAATTAGGTTCAACTTTCTCAGCTTGACTTTCAACTGATCCTAAAAAAAATTCATCACCTGTAGGTAAATGTATTGCATTTCTTCTTGTTTTGCTTAATTCCACCCCACCCCCCGAACATCCAAATTTCAAGATAGTTCAACAAATGTTTTGAAACTAATTCGTGTTGGAAGTCGGTGGCTTTTTATCTCTTGACATATAATTTATTCAATTAGACGTCTTGAAATTTCTTGGGATTCTTCACAGTTGAAAATTTATTTTCGATTGAATGCAAAGCTCAATCTCCAAGAAATCCAAATTCTGCAAAACTATTAATGACTTTTAAAGGATTCAACGCTCTGCGCAGGAAGACCCCATTGGATTTCAAATCCAACGCTTTAACCTCTCGGCCATCACAGCTACAGCAAAACTGCCAATTTTCATAGTAAAAGAACTGAATTCATGAAATACGTAATTTGTTTGAAGAACAAATTGTCAAGACCCAAAGATTTCGCCAAATCCTTTGCAGAGACCCAGACGAACGTTACCTTAGCAGATTGACAGGCTTTCACCGCAAACTAGATTTTGACACAGCTGAAATTCTGGGAATGATTCTTCGTCGAATTTTAGAGTCACGGATGTACACCACATGAAGAGATGATCATTGTCTCACTGCGTCCGATCGATTTTGACTCAATTGCTCATCATCTGGTGCCAAAGTAGACATGCTGTTGTGTTTTAATATTAATCGAAATATGGTATGAGAAATATTGATGCTAAGTCCAGAAACACTAGCTACATTCGTAAAAACAAAAATCGGAATTCGAAAGAATGCAGAAACAATTTACAGGAATGGATCCAGCAACTAATCCGTAAGTTCTGACATCAGGTAATGAGCTCGTGAGCACAAGAGAGGAAGATTGACCGAAGATTTGGAACTTGAAATCGTCTTGACGGAATTATTTGCAAAGTTTTTGCGGTTGTTCTCGAGTCATCAAGTCCTTGAACAATACAACATGGAAAGTGGCCCTTCTTTCCAACTTGACCATGGTGGACAGTTATCCTAAATTAATAGATCCCATTTGCCAACATTTGGCCCACATCCCTCTAAACCTTGTTACCCATATATCCATCCAGATGCCATTAAATGTTACAGTTGTACCAGTGTCCAACAATTTCTCTGGCAGCTCATTCTGGACATGACTGAAAAAGTTTTCCCTGACGTCCCTTTTAAATCCTTACCCACTAATTTTAAACCGATGTTTCCTAAATTTTGACTTCCTCACCAGCAGGAAAACACCTTGACGAGTCAACCTATCCATGTCGCTCATGATTTAATAAATAGCAACTATTTGACTTTATCACACTTGTCAGGAGGGAAATGTGTGGAGATTATTTATCGAAGGTTTGAAGTAGAAAGTCTGATGTACAGATATTTAGAATTGCATCTTGGAGAAGTTTTTAATAAGTCATTGAAGTCTAGTAGCAGTTGCAGAAGCCTGTTGTGAAAGCTGCAGAAGGATTTCAGGGCACGAGAACAAAGCATTATTTCCAATGTATTTTGGCTCAGTTCGACCGTATTTGCACGACAGTATGAGGAATTATAATCCTCAATTTAGGAAAGATACTAATGCCATATGAGGAATACCACGAATGGTGATTAGCCTTGATGTCATGGATGAACGTTAGTCCTGTGAATTGAAATTGGGCAAATCCGTTTTTAACCGTTTCAAAACAAGAGAGGTAATCTCAATGAGAGTTGCAAAATATTTGAAGAGATAAACAGGGTGGTGCAATGAAAATTTGTTCCCTCATTGGTGAATCTAGAAGTAGGAGAGGGCAATTTTAATATGAAGCATTGTGATTTATGACCAGGATGAGAATTATTGATTTTTGTCTTGGCTTTGAGAAGTCTCGCTATTCAGCACTACAGTGAGCCTTGGATATTTGGTCTTTGAATGCATCACCATCAGACTGACCCGCCGACACTTACTGCATCACTTTTGACCTGACCCCTCACACTTACTGCCTTAATATCAGCGTGAACCCCTCAAGCTTACTGCGTCACTATCCATCTGGCACCCTCACATTTACAGCGCCACTTTCACTTCGAGACCCTCATTTTGACTGCGTCACTATCAGCCTGACTGCCAAATACTTACTTTGTCACTATCAGTCATGACCTTTCACTTCCTATGATACCATTACCCTGACTCCTTACACTTACTGTGTTACTATCAGCCTGACTCCATCAGACTTATTATGTAAGTACCAGACTGACACCTCACACTGACCATGTCACTACAACACTGCTTCCTCAATCTTACTATGTCACTATCGCCTTGACCCTCTCACATTTACTGCGCCACAATCACACTGACCACCTCACCCCTACTGCTTCACTCTGAGCTTCAACACTCACACTGACAGTGTCACTAACAGCCTGACCCCCTCATGCTTACTGCGTTGGGATCTCTCTGATCCCCTCAGAATTCCTGCGTCACTATCCCTCTGGCACACTCAAACTTCCTGCATCACTCACACCCTGACACATGCGCACCTACTGCATCCCTATCAGCCAAACCCCACTCACTAACGGCGTCACTCTCTCTCTCTAACCTGCTCACTCTTAATGCATCACCATCATCTTGACACTCTCTCACTTAGTGCATCAATATCAGCCTGACCCCCTCACGCTTACTGCATCACTACCAGCCTGGTCCCTTCAAATGTACTGTGTCACTATCAGACTGACCCACTCATACTTACAGCATTACTATCACCTTGACCCCCCAAACTTAGTGCGTCCAGATCACACTGAACCTTTCACTCTTCTTGCGTCACCTTCAGCCAGACCCTGCATACTATCACTCTGACCTCCTCATCCTTGCTGCATCACTACAACTCTATCCCACTCACACCGTGTGTGTCGCTATCACCCTGACAACCCATACTCACTGCACCACTATTATCCTGACTCCATCACAATTAGTATATCATTATCAGCCTGACCTCTTACACTTACTGTGTCACTCTCAACCTGTCCGCTCACATTTTCTGTGTCACTCTCAATCTGACACCCTCAAAGTGTCTGCATCACTGTCACCCCGAACACGTCACACTTACTGCATGGGTGTCTACCTGAATCCTCATGCTTATTCCGTCACTATCATTCTGAGCATCTCACACTTACTGTGTCATTAACACACCAACACTCTTACCTTTACTGCCTCACTATCGGCCTGACACCTTACACGTACTGCATCACTATGAGCCTGACCCCCTCACACGTTTTGCGTCACTACTACACTGAACCCCTCACAATTGCTGTGTCGCTATTAGCCTGAGTCCCTCACTATCACGCTGATCAAGCTCACAATTACAGCATCACTATCAACCTGACCCCCTCGCACTTTCTCTGTCATTATCACCCTGACCCTCTCACACGTAATGTGTCACTGTCACACTGAGACACTCACATTTTCTGCGTCGTTATCAGCCGGACCCGCCGGCACACAGCATCACTATCAACCTGGCCCCTCACACTTGCATGCCTCAATATCAGCGTGAACCCCACACACTTACTGCATCACTGTCCATCTGCCATCCTCACACTTACTGCACCAGTTTCACCTTGACATCCTCATTTTTACTGCGTCACTATCAGCCTGACAGCCACACACATATTGCGTAACTATCAATGACGCCCTCGCACTTCCTATGTTAATATCACCCTTACTCCTAAAACCTACTGTGTCACTATCAGCCTGACTCCATCACAATTTTTGTGTCAGTATCAGACTGACGCCTCACGCTTACTATATTACTAAAACTCTGCCCCATCACATTGACTGCGTCACTATCAGCCTGATCCCTTCATACTTACTGTGTCTATATCAGTCTGACCCCTCAGACTTACTGTGTCACTCTCACTCTGATCCTCTCCATTTACTGCGTCACTCTCACCCTGACCTCCTCACATTTACTGCGTCACTATCACCCTGACCCGCTCACACAGTCTTTGCCATTTTCACCATTCCGGCCTTATTTTTATTGCGTCCCCGTCAGCCTAACCGCCACACACTTATTGCGTCACTTTCAGTTACGCCCTCACACTTCCCATGTTACTATCACCCTGAATCCTTACACTTATTGTGTCATTATCAGGCTGACCCCTCACACTTACTGTGTCACTATCAACCTGACTCCATCACAATTATTGTGTCAGTATCAGACTGACGTCTCACACTTATTTGTCACTAAAACACTGCCCCGTCACATTGACTGTGTCATTATCAGCCAGACCCCCTCATACTTACTGCTTCACTATCGCAATGACTCTCTCTCACTTACGACGTCATTTACACCCTGACAACCCACACTTGCTGTGGCACTATCACACTGAGGGGCGTACACTTAGTGTCACTGTCATCCTGACCCCTTACACTTACTGCATCACTATCACACTGGTATCTCACACCCACTGTGTCACTATCATCCTGAGCCACTTACACCTATCGCGTCACTATCACTTTTACCCCAACACACTAACTGCATCAATATGAGCCTGACCATTTCACACATACTGCGCCACTACCAGGCTGACTCCCACGCATATACTGCGTCAATGTCAGGCTTACCCACTCATGCTTACTGCATCACTATCACCCTGACTCCCCACTCTTACTGCTTCAAGATCATTGTGCCCCCATACATTTACAGCGTAATTATCATCCTGACAACGTCACACTTACTGCGTCAAGATCAGCCTGATCCCCTCAAACTTAATGTGTCACTATCAGCTTCAACACTCACATTTACGGCATCACTTCTAGCACTACCCCTGAATTCGTACTACATCCCTAACCGCCTTATCCCCTCGCATTTACTTAATCACTCAGCCTGAGATACTCACACTTACATCTTTACTACAACCTGGCCCTGTGAGCGCATCTACATCACTGTCACCCTGACCCCTTGCCCATACTGCGTCACAATAAGCCTGGCCCCTCAAATGTTCTGCGTCACTATCACACTGACATCTCACACTCACTTCGTCACTATCACCCTGCCACCTCACAATTACTGCATCACTACAACGTTACCCCCGAAAGCATCTGCGTCACTGTCACCCTGACCCCAACACACTTGCCATGTCACCATCACGATGACACATTCACACAGTCTGCTTCACTGTCATCCTGACACCTCACACTCACTGGATCACTACCATCCTCCCCCTCATACTGACCTGTCACTATCATCCAGAGCCGCTCACACTTATTGCATTCCTATCACTCTGCTCCCAACACACTTACTGCATCACTATCAGCCTGACACTCGCACACTTCCCGCATCACTATCAGCCTGATCCCTCACAATTTCACCGTGTCTATCAGTCTGACTCCTCACATTTCCTGCATCACAATCACCTTGTCACTTAACACTTACTGGCCAGTATTAGCCTGACGCCCTCAACATACTGCATCAATGTCACCCTGAACACTCACACTTACTCTGTCACCATCACGCAGACCCCCTCACACTCATTGTGTCACTATCACCCTGTCCCCTCTCACCTCCTGCCTTAGGATCACTCTGACTCACTGACACTTACTGCATCACTATCAGCCTGACCCCTCACACATACTATGACACTCTCAGCCTGACCCCACCACACTTGCTGCGTCTCTATCAGCCTGACACCCTCACACTTACTGCTTCACTATTCCCCGAACACCTCACTTTTATTGGCTATTATCAGCCTGATGCTCTCAACTTACTGCGTCACTACCAGCCTGAACGCCCACACTTACTCCCTCACTGTCACCCTGACTGTCTCACACTCACTGCGTCAGTCTCTGCTTGACCCCATCAAACTTACGACGTCACATTCACCCTGTCCCCTCCCACTTTATGCGTCAGGATCAGCCTGACACAGTAACACTTACTGCATCACTATCAGCCTGATATCCTTCCAATTACTGCGTCACTATCAGCCTGACCACTGACTCTTACTGCGTCACTGTCACACTGACCCCTCACACGAAGGGCTTCACTATCACCCTGACCACCTCACACTTACTGCATCACTATTGGTCTGATTCCTCAGACTTACTGCATCGCTATCACTCTGACCCCCCTCACTGCATAACTATCGTCCTGATCCACTCACACATTCTGCCTCACTACCACGCTGACACCTCACCCTCATTGTGTCACAATCATCCTCACTCCATCAGTCACTGTCAGCCTGATCCCCTGCAATGGAAAATTATCATTTTTTGTGAAATCTGTGAAAGCATAGTTGAAACAAAGAAGTATGGATCTAACTTTGCAAAAAGACAGAAAAAATGTAAAGTTCAACCTAATTTACAGCTGACTCTCAAGGCAAATAATCTATTATATTAGCAGTCAATGAATTAGAAAAAAAACAACTCCATGTGTGGAAAGGAACTCGACAGATCCAGGTTCCTGGCTTGAGGTGTGATAAGTCAATGCGATATATAGTATAAAGGGAATATGTGAAAACCGTCAGGCGTCCATTTTATAAGGCGTCTTGCAAATGTGTCGGATCCATTCTGCAAATTTTAAATTAAACTTTTTCTTTGCTCTTGGTAGCATTTGCATCGAGTCGATTGAAATTCCATGGCAGTAAACTCGGGGGCTCGTCTGGGACCCTGCGACTGGGTAAGATTTTGAAGATTCCCAGGAGGAGTATGCGCCACTGCCTTGAAGGTCTTTCACTTCATCTCGAGCGCTGAATTGGCCCCTTTGAGTGAGAGGACTAGGGATAAGTGGATCGCCATAGAGTCGCGTTCCGAATCGAATAGGGTCAGGGTAAGAGTTGTGGCTAAAGTAATCCGACATGGAGACTCGTTCGAAGAGAATAGACGAACCAGGAAGAGGGAACAGTGAACTCTCGTGCGGTATTCGAGTAAAACTCAAGGGAAAGGAGTGCCGTCTCTAGAGAGTTTAAGAGACAGCAAGATTAACGGTGGTTTGAGACTTGGAGCCACCATGGGCAGCATTGGAGTCGCCAAAGCTGTACCGGTTACGTTGGTTCTTGGTTTGTGAAAACCAAGGCAATAAGGCGGTCGTACCCAATGAGAGGGGACCTCCAGAGGTAAAAGCAAGTTATATTGGCAAAGAGAAGATTATGGTATCGTGAGAGAGAGATAGATAGACAGATAGTCAGACAGAGAGACAGACAGCGAGAGATGAACACATTTCCAATATCCATGAAAATCGGCTCCAGCAAGAGCAAACAAAAAGAGGATCGACAGATTACTCAGAATGGTCAAGAAAAAATACAATATATGCAAAATGATTATAGCCCAGTTTCTGTAAAGCAGTTAAAAATGTAAATCAAGGAATGTGTTTTTCTGGAGGAAGGAAGTTTTAGTAATATTCAGTTGCAAATGCTGAGGTCACCGTTGGAGGAGAGAGAGAAGGAGAAATGGAAGGGTAAAATAGAACCTGTGAATTGGAGTGCTTATCACATGTTGAAGGCTGAGCCTGATTTCAGAGAAAGAAAATCTCGAAATAAAGATAGATCAAGTACACGTACAAACACCAGCGCACATGTACACACACACACGGAAAACAGCCAAATGAAGCTGGACAGTGTCTTAAGACTGGATCAGATCCTGACCTTAATGGGTGCCCTCGAATAGCTACAGCCCCCCTACAAGATCCACTTCACGAAGATTCCAAGTCAACGGTCGCCGCCTCAGGGTCTGCTGAATCACCAATACCATATCATACCCACAATCAGTTGAAGCAAGAATCCCTAAAGAAGTCGAGACAATGTCCCAGTACCTTGAGCGCCTCACGAAAGTCGATAACGTCTATTGTGGACTGATAATACCCAAGGACATAACGATGGCAGAGATCACACCGTATGAGGCACACCTGAGGAGCAGCTTCATTGACGGAATGAAGTACGAAAGATCAAAATAGGTAATAATATACGTGTATTACCTGGGACACGGGAAAGTTGAATTAGATAGAACAATACGTGATACATGCTGAAAAATTACTGGCTCAAGAGAACCATAACCGGAAATTAAAGATGGAACAGCAATCACATGAACCTCAGCTTATTATGATGCAAATGGTCGTTCAGCCATTGGAGGGAGGGACTGCGGGAAAAGAGAGAGGCATAGGTGGAGTTCGCAAAAGAGGAAGGGATCATGGAAGTGCGCTTGCAGAGAAAGATCTGGCTGGTGCTTTTTTGCAGAGCAATGGACCACTGGTCAAGACAGTGCCCGCACAGACAGCCTTAATCGGTCCTGGAGGCTGGACAGCATGGTGACTGACAGGGGACGACTGAGGTTGAGTTGGGCAGGCCACAAGTTACAGGTTAACCTCTTTCCTTTATACTTGGCAACGAAGAATGCCAGTGTTAATCCCTTCTACTAACCTAACGGGCACTGAGATGTATCCCATCTCTATATTGAACATTGAGATTGCGAAGTGTGGACAATATGTTCAATATAACAATGATGCGTATATGTCGATGCCTACCTCTATGTTTTATGTGGAACGTACACCAGTTACCTATTTGGTAGATACATGGCCAGCATATTGACTCCTCAAATCAATACAGGTTAGAGAGTTGACACCAATAAACATGAGTAGAATGTTCCTGAACTCAATGCAGGCATCAGGCATCGTGATATGAGAGAGTTTTACTGCACCCATATTATGTGAAATCAGTAATGCGCATACATTCTAATTCTCAATTTTGTTAGCGGAATTCTGTCCTTTACATTTGGTGGCTCTGGATCTCATAGTGAGGCTGGGGTTGTATTTACTCAGTACTCCGACAGGCTTGCAGTTAATTCAAAGGGAGAATTCACAAGTGTAAACTGTAAAATACAACCCACGACCCCTGGTGTATGTCTATGAGTGGCGAATAAGACAGAGAGCAATGAGTTCAGTGAGCAATTCACTCGCCCTGGAAGCAGGTAACCATGTTAATCCTATTAACACCGATTATTTTTTGCGGGAATATGCTGCACTGCACAGCACACATACACCACGATAGTCCTGAGGAACCATAAGAGAAGTATTGGTTCAGGAGATTGGTTAAACCAAGTCAATTGTTATTGTGCAAATTTTATTGAAGGGATGGCAGATGTGCAGTCAGTGTGAACTTATGTAAAGTACCTGCGACGGCAAGTAAACTCTATATTTTTGATGTGGAAGGCTATGCTCCTCGCGTGTAACTGGCGAAGGTGTCCAGTGACTGGTGGCAAGATTTGGGGACATGGGTACTAAAGGCATAAAGACCGAAATGTTGGGTGTTCTGGGACGATTTGGGTATGTGGTTCAATGCAGATGTGCGGACATATAGGAAGAACTCAGGCATTTGTTTAACTCAGGCAATAGAACAGTCGAGGTAACCCCCTCTAGCCCTGAAGAGCCTAGAAGGCTGGCCTGGCGTTTCCCTAAGATAAACTTCTCAGACCCAAGATTAATAAAGGTCCCTACTGAATTATGGGTAAAAGGCAAACATGACGTGGGGCATATACGAGGTTGTGAACCAATTGGAGTAACCACGAAGTCGGAGTATCGTCCTTGCAGAGCACAATACCCGTTAAAACCCGAGGCCATGGATGTAGTTACTCCAGTCTTTCAATTCTTCCCAAAGGCTAGAGAGATAATCCCCTGTGTAAACTCACCGGTGAGAACTCCCATTTTTCTGATCAAAAAGGCAAAAATTCCAAGTGAACCGGAGGAATGGAAGTTTGTTCAAGACCTGCAGGCAGTCAATAATAGTGTTGTCCCGCGCGCATCAAATGTTCCCAAACCCTATACTGTATTAGCTCAATTTCCACTGGACAGTAAATGGTTCCCTGCTGTGGATTTAGCAAATACATTCTTTATTGGAATGGTGCATCCAGATAGTCAATTCTGGTTCACTTTTTCATTCAAAGGGAAATCTGATGAGTTCACACGACTTTGTCAATGTTACTGTGAGTCACCCACCATATATAATGAGGCTCTACGCAGGAGTCTGGAGACTCTTGTTTTACCTCCTGGGTCTGCTCTTCTGCAATCTGTAGACGATTGCTGAATAGTAGCACCGACAGAGGAACAATGTGAGAAGGATTCCCTTGCATTGCACGAGGGAAGGGCACAAAGCCAGTCTCGCAAAGCTTCGATTTATGCAACAACAGGTGAAGTTCTTCGGTCACTTAATATCTGAACAAGGAAAGACCAAGAGAAGGTCAAGTCAGAGTGCAAGTAATTCAGCAAATTCCAAGGCCTCACATAAGGAAACAATTGCTATCGTTTTTGGGCATACGCTCCTACTGAAGAACGTTTATCCCACATTACACAAATCTGGAGGCGCCCTGAAGTGACATGGCCCATGGAAAAGGGTAGCAGAACCAAGGTCCGTTGCAATGGATACCAGCGGCCAAGTTGAATTGAAAAAAGACGTTTCAAAGTACACCTACACTGGGGATTCCGAATCCAAACACGCCTTCTGTCAAATGGTAGATGAAAAACATGGCTGCATGACATCTGTGTTGTTGCAGGATCATCGGGGAAAATTCAGGCTGGCAGCTTATTTTTTGGCTAAGCTAGACCTCGTAGCGGCAGGATTGCGTAAATGCCTGCGAGCTGTGGTTGCTATATAATGGGCTAATGCGACTTAACCTAACTGATCGCACATGCAGTATCCTTACTGCTTTCTGAGCAAAAGACAACACATACGTCGGCAGCACGTTGACTCAGACACAAAACTGTGTTATTGGAGAAGCCTAACATTGCAATAAAACGCTGTAACGTCCTTAATGCAGCTAGTCCTCTCACTAGAGAAGGAGACGGAGACCCACATGATTGTATCGCTGTAATTAATGAAATGTGCTGCCTAGACAAGACTTGCAGAATTCACCACTTCAGAATCCAAATATGGCGTTTTTTTTGTGGATGGGTCAGCATTCAGGAGCAAGGAGATAGGTCAGAATTGTATTGGGGATGTTGTAGTAACTACCCATGATGTATTCGAAGCGGGATCACTCCCTTCTCAACTTTCAGCGCAAGCAGCGGATCTGGTTGCATTGACTGAGTCATGTAAATTGGCTAAGGGAAAGACAGCGAATATTTAACCGATAGCAGGTACGCATTCGGAGTTCCACATGATGTCAGAACCCTGTGGAAAAACAGGGACTTCTTGACCTTCACCGGAAAGCCCATCACACACCGTGATCAGATTTCTGACCTCTTGGAAACGGTCCTATTGCCTAAATCAATCGCTGTGTGTAAATATGATGCCCACCGGAAAAATAATGATTTCGTTTCTTAAGGAAATGCAAGGGCAGACTCAGCGGCAAGGACGGCAGCCCAGCAGCTGGTAAATGATCAGTTTGACATGGGAATGACAAAAATCCTTTCCCCAACAGCAGACCTACGGGAGTCACAGTCGAAGTCCAGGCTTGAAGACACGTTTGAGTGGGAAAAAGCAGAGTGCAGTTTGAGGTAAGGGGTGTGGTGTGGCCCCAATGTTAAACCTTTTTTACCACGATCATTATTTCCATTCTATGCCAAACTGACACAAAGTAAGGAACATGTGTCAAAAGAGGGAAGATGTGACAGCATTTCAGCACAGTGGTACACTGAGGGATTTACTCATTACTTCCAGAAATATTGTGAACGATGTGTTATCTGTGCCACAATAATGTTGGGAGGGGAATACAGATGAGTCATGTAGCACTTCCGAAACCCCAAAAACAATTTGAACATTTACAACTGGATTTTACCGAACTAACACCCTGCAAAGGAAGAAGGTATTGTCTGGTAATAGTTGATATGTTTTCCAAATGGGTGCAAGCGTTCCCACGGCAAAACAAAATGCCAGTGCCATAACCAAATCTTTCCTAACTGAAATAATTCCGAGATGGAGCATCCCTGAGAGGCTTAGTAGTCCCAAGGTGTGTGAAGGCTTATAGCTCCGGTTGAGGTTTAGGATGTAGGTTTGCTCGCTGAGCTGGAGGTTTGATATCCAGACATTTCATTACCTGGCGAGGTAACATCATCAGTGGCGATCTCCAAGTGAAGTGAAGTGAAGATGTTGTCTCCTGCTTTCCATTTATATGTTTGTTATGGATGGGGTTCTTGGGGTTTGTGGTGATATCATTTCCTATTCGTTTTCTGAGGGGTTGACAGATGGTAAATCGATCTATGTGTTTGTTTATGGCGTTGTGATTGGAGTGCGAGGCCTAACGGAATTCTCTGGTGTGTCTGCATATACAGCAAACCGACAAACACTGACCAAATACTTAACTACACCAGCAACCATCCCAACACGCAAAAAGGAAGCTGTATCAGAACACTATTCCAATGAATCACCACACATTTCAGCACAGAAGAACTTCAGACGATCTAGATATCAAACCTACAGTCCACAGATTCCTCAGGAACAAACCACGACAAATAGACCTAACGCAGCCATAAACCCTATCGACCTTTTCATACATCAATGAATTCTCAGAAGTGGCAGCCAGACTATTAAGACCCCTCGGAATCCCACCAACAGTCTCAAACAAAACTAACAAATTTGAAAGACCCAGTACAACCCATGGATAATACCAACGTCATATACAAAATTCCATGCAAGGACTACCACAAACAATACGTAGGACAAACTGGAAGAAAGTTAGCCACCAGGATACAGAACACCAGCTAGCCACAAAAAGACACGACCCTCTCTCCCTCGTAACCCTTCACACGAATGAAATTTAAACACCATTTCGATTGGGACAACACATCTATCCTGGGACAGGCAAACCAAAGACATGCCAGAGAATTCCTTGAGGCCTAGCACTCCAACCACAACGCCATAAAAAAAGACATGTACATAGATAGCATCTATCAACCCCTCAGAAAACTAACAGGAAATGGCATCACCACAAACCCCAGCAGCCCCATCCTGGACAAACAAAAATCTAGAAAGCAGGAAACAACAGCTTCTCTTCACTTGGCGTTCGTCACTGATGATGTTACCTAGAAAAGAGAACGTAGAAAAATGCAGGGCAGTACAGGCCATTGGCCCTCGATTTTGCGCCGATCCAAGCCCACTTAAACTACACTAGCCCACTAACCTCCATATGCCAGGTAATGAAACGTCTAGATATCAAACCTACAGCTCAGCGTGCAAACCTACACTCTAGGCTTAGTAGTGACAGTGGGACACCATTTGTCCATAATGCCCTACAGCAGATTAGTGAGTATTTGGGAATAAACATGGGATAACACTGTGCCTACCACCAAACGAGAGGTAGGGCAGCGGAAAGAGAAAATTCTACCTAAAAAAATATATTGAGAAAATGCTGTGAGGAATTCGGGATGACAAGGACAAAGGCACTTCCAATTGTGCTAATGTGTATGAGATCTAGGAGGAGAGGGAGAGCTAACCTTAGCACGTTTGAAATTTTGTTTGGTAGGCCGTCAAACACAGGAATTGTCCCGAGACATAAGGGAAACCAGATAACAGGCCACTGTGAAGATGAGATGTTGTGTTACTGCATGAAACTCTCGACACTTCTGTCCCAAATACAGAATCAACTGAAGACAGCACTACCCCAATCAGCAGAAGGGAAGATGCACGATCTATAACCTGGAGCCTGAATAGTGGCAAAAGACTTCAGGAGGGAAAACAGGAAGGCGAAGAGGTGGCTGGGACCGTTTCAAGTACGCCTTACAGCACAGATAGCTGTTAAGGTCGCCGGAACACCCACGTGGATACACGCCAGCCATTACAAACTTGCAGCTGGGACTGAGGAGGCATCGCACAACACCAAAGCCAATTTAGAGAAAGTATTTATTAGAAGACTTAAGCAAATGTGGGGCTGCCCCAGCTCACGCTGTTGGCAAGGGCCCTGGTAGGACTATTCATAAAGGCAGGAGCGTCTGGGATGCAGCAGCTGATGGTAATCTTAACTGATAGGACGAAGTGGCTCTTTACATGCGACCCATAGCCGTTCAGTAACAAGGACGACTATAAATTGGATAATTAAGATTTATGCAGGGATCCATGCAGTGCCGGTGACTGGCATTTAGTAGTAGCCTCCACGGCAAAAGGGGCACCTGACATGGGAAATAGATATTCTATGATCAAAGTAAGACTCAGAAGAGCAATAAGGGAGTCTCTGACATCTGTAGACAGGTGAATATAGTGCTGCAGTCGCCCCACCCCCGCCCTCCGAGATGCAGTGCAGATGTACTACAGACGATAGGAGCAGTGGGGCATGGCAACCAATCAAACCATATCATGGACCAAACCCTAAGCCGGGCAAAGGTCATTAATGACACACCCGAACCCGAAGAGAGAGGGCTGTGGTGAGAAAGCGAATTTAAAGCAGGAGGGGAATTTGCCTGCTGGATATCAATGGCGTAAATGCGACGCCAGTCGGTTGGGAGCTGCGAAGGGCCATTGCTAGATGTGAAAGGAATAGAGCATGTGCTTTGGTCATAAGACAAAACGAGAGATTAGACGTTGGCTACACTTGTTGGATATGTTTGCACACAGCCCAAAGGTAGACTGCCCAGCAAATTACTGAGAGCCTGGCGAGAAATGCCAGCTATCTGCTTCCACGGGAGGCGACTAGCCTGACCATGATAGTGGGGGGCAATTTGGGCAAATCTCGTGTCATCACCCGAACTCCAGGCTAACTACAGCCCCAAGCCTTACGCGCTACCATCCACAGCATTCCAGATAGTGGATTGCAGGGGAGAAACGTGTATTTGCACCAATCAGGTGGAGACACCTTTTGGGTATCTCCCAGTGTACCTTGATGCTGTACTTGAACAATGACTCTTGTACAGCAACATACACAAGTGATACGACCATAAACACTGCATGTTCCTTTATCAATGTTCAGACCATGAGCGGCATGGTGGCACAGTGGTTAGCATTGCTGCCTCACAGTGCCAGAGACCCCGATTTCATTCCCGCCTCAGGCGACTGACAGTGTGCAGTTTGCACATTCTCCCTGTGTCTGCGTGAGTTTCCTCCCACAGTCACCAGATGTGCAGGTAGGGTGAATGGGCCATGCTAAATTGCCCGTTGTGTTAGGTGTTAGGTAAATGTATGTGTGGGTTGCGCTTCGGCTGGTGTGTGTGGACTTGTTGGGCGGAAAAGCCTGTTTCCACACTGTAAGTAATCTAATCAAATCAGGATGGCAGGTATAATATGGGCAGGTGGCGAGAAAGGGTACCACCACTCCCCAGCGGAGAAAGGGGTGCTGCTACACCGGGATACTGTCCACCAACACAGCAGTGTTCGCCCTACAAGGCAGCAATTGCAGAACTCGAAGGGGCATCCCTCTGCATTGGAATGGGTACACACTCGCAGAACATCGTCACATATGGTGTATTCGCAAATGAGACAGAGGAAGGCCTAGCACTCATTAAAACTGAGTTAATGGCGGTTAGGAAGCAGTGACACAAAATCGATTAGTACTCGACATCCTGACGGCCGAGAAGAGGGGGTGTCTGTAAAACGTTATGTACCTCGTGCTGTATTAATGTTCCTGATTAGTCCCAAGATATTACTGGTTTAATAAATGGTATGAAGGCAGCTAAATGGCCGCCTCCATGAGCAGATGACTCCTCCTCCCGATGGCTCACGTTCCTTATGGAGGATGGGGGTAATGGACCCTTATCGTTCTATAAGTTGTAGGACTGGTCTTACTCATACTGCTTTCAATAAGACCCTTGTTGTGTACCTGCCTACAGCACTTGCATATGAATGCAGTAAGATACGATATGTTAAACTATCAGTGGCCTCAAAGAAGGAACATCCGATTGCTTGTCCACACCCTACAGCGACGTTGACGAATGTGACGTGTGAAGATGGGCTGTGTATCGGGCAAACCAGGCAAATAGAAAAACCACCACAAAGCGTTGTTAGAGTTCGGTGGTGTCTGAGGAAATGCCTGGTGTTCATAAATTATTTTTGATATATAGGAATCTGGCTTTTAATTTGGTTGTTGTCCTTGTTGTAAAATGACAAAAAATTGAAAAATGCAATGGAAAATTAACAAAATTAACATTTACTGTGAAATCTGTCAGAGAATGTTTTGCAAAATGTAATACTTCGTTGAAATATGCAAATACTTTGCTGAATTCTGCGTCGAGGAGTCAGCTTTTCTTTGTGGAACTTTGCAAACATTTTCACCTGTCCTTGCGAGCAGCCGAGTTCAGAAAAAAGCTTCGGAAAACATAAAGACAATTATGTGCAAGGCATGGGAATGAGAAAATATGAGCTCGAATATTTTCCAACACTTGTCCTTGAGCATGTGATAAGAACAGTATAACACGAATATGTGAATTTTGTTCACAACCCTTATATAAAGCACTTTTGCCAAGTATATTGGCCGCTCTGCATGCAGAGGTTGAAAAATAAAGCCTTTCCTTTGCTCTTGCTATCAGTTGATTCCAGTTGATTAAATTTCCACGACAGGTGTCAGAGTGTCAGGCAGTGGGAGAATTGTTGGGTATCAGTAAATTGGAGAATTGTTGCACAGTGCCATTGCATTGGAAAATTAGTACAAAGTGTCTATTCATTAAACAATTTTAGCAGAACACCTCTAAATGGAAGAATAGGGGCAGGGAATCATTGAGAAGGAACAAGTTTGCAAGCAGCAGTAAAGTCGAGATTCGAGTCCGCCCACCAAGAAGTGAAAAAAAAACTTTGGAGCAGGGAAGCCAATAAGTGGAGGAAGTGTATCAGGAAACAACGCAATGGGACAATTGACGCAGGACATCAATAATGGGAGAGTTGGTGCCGATGTCACGAAAGTAGAGAATTGGTGGAAGACGTGGGAGAACGGGTGCTGAATAATATTATATGTGGTGGAGGTGCAGTTGCTGACGAAAAGAAGATTCGTGCAGGATTCGAAAATTTGAGAATGGTGCACGTACGTGAAGCTGTATTTGGGACAATTGTTGCACGAACCACAAAATTGAAAAATTGCACAGTGGAACTTTAACAGCGATTGGGGTATGGCACCACTATCTCACAGAGTCAGAGTGGCGTTCCCCACACTGGGAGAAGTTGGTTTGGGTATCAATGAACATGAGAATTGTTTCAGGGCAATATTGAATTCGAGAATTAGTGTGGGGTGGTTAAAGCATGCAGAGTTGGAACAGAGCATTGTTAAACGGGAGAACACGGGCAGGAATCAGTAAGTCGGAGAAATGTTGTAATGTGCAGGAAAGTGGCCATTCGATGCAGGGTGCCAATAACGACGAGAAGCTCCTCCGCTCTCTTCATCCAAGGTTCCTTTATCTTACCCTTTCTTGCCTGACTCAAAGGAACACATTTGTGCATCACTCGCAACAACTGTTCCTTAAACAGTCTCCACACGTCTATAGTGGCCTTTCCATGGAACAATTGCACCCGGTCCATGCTTCGCAACACAGTATGATAGTATCATAGTTTCCTTTTCCCCAATTAAATATCCTTCCATTGTGCCTGCTTCTCTCCTTCTCCATGGCTATGTAGAAGATGAGGTCGTTGTGGTCACTATCACCAAAATACTCTCCCACCGCAAGATCTGACACCTGCCCCAGCTCATGGCTGAATACCAAATCCAAAATGTTCTCTCCCCTCGTCGGCCATTTCAATGTGCTGAGTTAGAAAACCCTCTTGAACACACCTTACAAAAACAGCTCCTTCCAAATCATCTGCTGGAAGGAGGTTCCAATCAATGTTGGGAAAGTTAGTCACCCATTACAACTACGGTATTCCATTCACACTTTTCCAATATCTGCCGACCTATGCTTTCTTCAATCTCCCTGCTTCTATTGGGGGGGCCTGTATTTAACGCCTAATGAGGTGATTGCTTCCTTACTGTTCCTAATTTCCATCCATACTGATTCAGTCGGCAGACCTTCTTCGATAATGTTAACTTCTGTAGCTGTGATGCCCTCTCTGATTAGCAGTGCTACACCCCTTCCTCTTTTTACCTCCTCCCTATTCTTTTTAAATGCTCTAAACCCTGGAACATCCAGCAAACATTCCTGCCCCTGAGAAACCCATGTATCTGTTATGGCCACAACATCATAGCTCTAAGCTCATCACTTTTATGTACATTTCCCCAGTATTACTGAGCACAGTGACACAGTTTTGGGGGAGGGGACGGGGATGCGGAATTGGGTCTCAGTGGTTAGCATGGTTGTTTCACAGTACCAGGGACCCGGATTGGGGGACAGGAGGAGGGGGAGGGTGCATGGTGTCTCAGTGGTTAGCACGGCTGTCTCACAGTACCTGGGACCCGGTTTGGGGGGAGGGAGAGGGGGTCATGGTGTCTCAGCGGTTAACACGGCTGTCTCCCAGTACCAGGTACCTGGTTTGGGGGGAGGGGAAGGGGGTATAGTGTCTCAGTGGTTAGCACGGCTGTCTCACAGTACCAGGGACGCGGTTGGACGCATGGGGGTGGGGAATTGGGGCATGGTGTCTCAGTGGTGAGCACGGCTGTCTCACAGTACCAGGAACCCGGTTTGAGGGGAGGGGAGGGGGGCATGGTGTCTCAGTGGTGAGCACGGCTGTCTCACAGTACAGGGACCTTGTTTTGGAGGGGGGGCCTGGTGTCTCAGTGGTTAGCACGGCTGTCCCACAGTACCAGGGACCCGGTTTGGGGGGAGGGGGAAGGGGGCTTGGTGTCTCAATGATTAGCACGGCTGTCTCACAGTCCCAGAGACCCGGTTTGGGGGGAAGGTGGAGAGGGGCATGGTGTCTCATTGGTTTGTACGGCTGTCTCACAGTACCAGGAACCCGATTTCGGGGGGATGGGGAGGGGGGCATGTTGTCTCAGTGGTTAGCATTGCTGTCTCACAGCACCAGGGACGCGGTTTGGGGGGGGGGAGGGGGAGGGTGTGCATGGTCTCTCAGTGCTTAGTATGGCTGTCTCACAGTACCAGAGACCCGGTTTGGGGGAGAGGGGGAGAGGGGCATGGTGTCTCATTGGTTAGTACGGCTGTCTCAAAGTACCAGGGACCCGATTTCGGGGGGATGGAGAGGGGGTGGTGCATGGTGTCTCAGTGATTAGCACGGCTGTCTCACAGTACCAGGGACCCGGTTTGGGGGGGATGGAGAGGGGGATATGGTGTCTCAGTGGCTAGCACGGCTGTCTCACAGTACCAGGGACCTGGTTTGGGGGGGAGGGGGAGAGGGACATGATATCTCAGTAGTTAGCACAGCTGTCTCACTGTACATGGGACCCGGTTTGTGTGGAGAGGGAAGGGGGGGGTGGGCTGGTGTCTCACTGCCATTGACATCTTCCAAAACCTTTCTCCAAACACCTTACAATTATGCTCACCTCGTGACAATCATTCGTGGGAGGAAGTCTCTGGCTATTTACTCTGTCTATAACTCTCACTATCTTGTTCAGCTCTACCTCTCATCCTTCTTTACTCCAATGAGAAAAGCCATAGCTCCCTCAACCTTCCTTCATAAGACAAGCCCTCTAGTCCAGGCAGCGTTCTGGTAAATCTCCTCTGCACCCACTCTAAATCTTCCATATCCTTTCTTTCGTGAGGCGACCAGAACATTTCAAATGTGGTCTCACCAGAGCTTTATAGACCTGCAGCATAATCTTGCGGCTCTTCAACTCAGTCCACCTGCTAATGAAAACCAACACACCATACGCCTTCTTAACAACCCTATCAACTTAGGTGGCAACTGAGACATCGACAGACATGGACCCAAAGATCTGTTTGTTCCTCCACACTGCTACAAATCCTACATTTGACCCAGTAATCTGCATTCAAATTCGACTTTCAAAATGAATCCCTTCACAAAATAGGAAATTGGAATAGAATTAGTTCATTTAGCCCCTTGGATCTGCTGTGCCGTTTGATCACAGTTAAAATGTTTCTCAGCCACATTCTCCTGCCTTCACCAACTGACCATTGATTTCCTTATTCATGAAAAACATACTTATCTCTCTCTTAAAGAAAACATGGTGTCTGTGTGTGGGCGTGTGCATGTGTTTGTGTGTAAGTGTCCATATCGGTATGTATGTGTGTTGTGTGTTTAATGTGTCTATGTATGTTTGTGTGCATTTCTGTGAAATGATGGCTGTGTGATTTTGGGGGTAAATCCATTGAAATTGAGACAAACCCTTACTTCCCTCTTCCACCTCTCTGTCTGTCCCTGTTAAGTTTATAGTCATACAATGCCACTCTCTGCTGGTCTCCCCATGGCACTGTACAAGTGTCAGTTTTTTTCTATATCAGAGGACATCAAATCCTGTGAGTCTCTCACATTGCACGTCTGTTTGGTTTTGCAAATATCTTTGGATGCACAGAACAGTTTTGTCTGATACCTAGATATATTACCATCACCACTGGGTCAGTTTCAGGACTTTTCAAACATTTCTCACTTACACCTTGTAGGGGTGAATTATAAAATATTACAACTTTAAAAACATGTAATGAATTCATTACATACCTTACAGATGACTTGGTCAGAGTTGCTTGGATGCAGTTGCAGTGGAAATATTCTTTAAGGTGTACACTCTGTGCAACGAATAATCTTCAAAGACAAATCACTTTCCCATTGCAGAGCGAGCACAGATATTACTCAGGAGCATTCACCACTCTGAGTATCCTCAGTACAATTATGATCCTCCCTATACCCAACTCTGTGTGTGTGTGTGTGTGTGTGTGTGTGTGTGTGTGTGTGTGTGTGTGTGTGTGTGTGTGTGAGTGTGCATGTGCAGATGGTGCTGTCAGTTTGTATGGTGCTATGATCTACCTCCCTCTCCCCACTTCCTAGACTGAATCCCTTATGGTTTTCTCCCTCCACTGCCATCAATGGAGTAGAGTGTGAAGGCCAGCAGAGGCGGACATTGCATAACTTTAAACACCACAGAGGCTGGCAGATCCGCTGTGCACATGGATACACGCAGATACACAAAGATATGCACATAGTTACACAGGCATACATAGAGATTGGTGCAGTCACACTAATACTAAAGCACACAGAGAGAAATGCCAATACACTGATGCACGTGCACACACAGATATACCGACATCAGTACAAATCACATCACAAACACTGACACATTGACGTTTATACAGACATGCAGAATCTGCCAGTATTTATTTTTCGCGTGGTGTTTTCCTCAAAATTTCACTCGATTGTGTGGTGTGTGCCAATATTTCTGTTGATCCCTAGGGATTCCTCTGCACCCTCACTATAGCTTCTACATCTTTCCTATAACAAGGCGACCAGAACTGAACGCAATGTTCCAAGTGTGCTGTTACGACACAGCAATGAACCCGTTTGTGAATGAAACCAAACACCCAGAAAAGCTCACTTTTCCTTATAATCTGTTAAAACACCCACCCTCCTCCTCTAACCAAAAACAAAGTACCCGTGCCACAGCCTGGAAAGTTAACGAGTTTTTTTATTCCTTTTTTTTCAACAGTCTGTTTGGGAATTTAGACTAGTGGGAATGGAGGTGAGGGCAGTTGAATGTTCCTCCTGCAGAATGTGGGAGATAAGGGTCACCGCCAGTGTCCCTGCTGATTCCATCTGCTGGAAGTGCACCTGACTCCAGCTCCTTGAAAACCGCGTTGGGGAACTGGAGCTGGAGCTGGATGAACTTCGGATCATTCGGGTGGCAGAGTGGGTTATTGAGAGGAGTTATAGGGAGGTAGTCACTCCTAAGGTACAAGAAAAGGGCAAATGGCTTACAGTCAGGGGACAGAAAGGGAACCGGCAGGCAGTGCAGGGATCCCCTGTGGCCATTCACCTCAGCAATAAATATACAGTTTTGGATACAATAGGGGGGACTTACCAGGGGAAAGCAGTGGGGTAGAGGGCTCTGGCACAGCGTCTGTCACTGCTGCTCAGAAGGGAAAGGGGAAGAGGAGCATAGCAGTATTCATTGGGGACTCCACAGTTAGGGGGACAGATAGGAGATTCTGTGGGGACTAGAGAGACTCACGGTTGGTGTGTTGCCTCCCTGGTGCCAGAGTTCGTGATGTCTCTGATCGTGTTTTTGAGATCCTTAAGGGGGAGAGGGAGCAGCCCCAAGTCGTGTTCCACATAGGCACCAACGACATAGGTGGGAAGAGAGATGGGGATTTAATGCAGAAATTCGGGGAGCTAGGATGGAAGCTTAGAGCTAGGACGAACAGAGTTGTTGGCTCTGGTTTCTTGCCTGTGCCACGTGCTAGTTAGGCAAGGAATAGGGAGACAGAGAAGGTGAACATGTGGCTACAAGAATGGTGCAGGAGGGAGGGTTTTGGATTCTTGGATAATTGGGGTTCTTTCTGGGGTAGGTTTGACTTCTACAAGCAGGATGGGCATCATCTGAACCAGACGTGTACCAATATCCTGGGGTGGGGTGGGGGGGGTGGAATTCGCTAAGGCTATGGGGTGTGTATAAACTAATCCAGCAGGGGGATGCGAACCAAAATTGTAGTTAGAGTATAGAAAGAGATGAGAGTAGGGTGGTCCAAAATCAAGTTTCAGGGACGCAAGATGGCACCGGCAAGCAAGAGGTTGGTTTGAAGTGTATCTACTTCAACGCCAGGAGCATCCAGAATAAGGTGGGTGAACTTGCAGCATGGCTTGGTACCTGGGACTTCAATGTTTTGGCTATTTTGGAGACATGGTTAGAGCAGGGACAGGAATAGTTGTTGCAGGTTCCAGGGTTTAGATGTTTCAGTAAGAACAGAGAAGATGGTAAAAGAGGAGGAGGTGTAACATTGTTGGTCAAGGACAGTATTGCAGTTGCAGAAAGGATGTTTGGGGACTCGTCAACTGAGGTAGTATGGGCTGAAGGTAGAAACAGGAAAGAAGAGGTCACCCTGTTGGGAGTTTTCTATAGGCCTCCGAATATTCTAGGGATGTAGAGGAAAGGATTGCAAAGATGATTCTCGATAGGAGTGACAGAGATAGGGTGGATGTAATGGGGAACTTCAACTTTTGAAATATTGAACTGGAACACTATAGTACGAGTACTATAGAGGGGTCCGAGTTTGTCCAGTGTGTGCAGAAGGGCTTCCTGACACAGTATATAGACAGGCCAACAAGGCGCAAAGCCACATTCGTTTTGATACTGGGTAATGAGCCTGGTCAGGTGTTAGACCTGGAAGTAGGTGAGCACTTTGGTGATAGCGATCACAATTCTGTTATATTTACTTTAGTGATAGAAAGGGATAGGTGTATACACTGGGCAAGAGTTACAGCTGAGGGAAAGGCAATTACAATGCCATTAGGCAAGTTTGAGGAAACATATGATGGGGAAGGAAACTGCAGAGGATGGGCACATTAGAAATGTGGAGCTTGTTCAAGGAAAAGCTACTGTGTGTCCTAGATATGTATGTACCTGTCAGGCAGGGAGGAAGCTGTAGAGTGTGGGAGCCGTGGTTTACGAATGAAGTGGAATCTCTGGTCAAGAGGAAGACGGTGACTTATATTAGGATGGGATGTGAAGGCTCAGTTGGGGCGCTTGAGGGTTACAAAGTAGCCAGGAAAGACCTAAAGAGAGAGCTGTGGAATGCTTTGCCTGCAACAGTAGTAGATTCGCCAACTTTAAGTACATTTAAGTCGTTATTGGACAAGCATATGGATGTACATGGAATAGTTAAGTTAGATAGGCTTCAGATTGGTATGACAGGTCAGCGCAACATCGAGGGCCGAAGGGCCTGTACTGCGCTGTAGTGTTCTATGTTCTATGTTCCCCTACCTCCTCCGACTCCTGGTGCAAGTTCCCTCCACTATCCTGATGAGCCCTACCCTCACTAAAGCAATCATCTTGTTCCTCACAAAAGTATAGAACATCTTAAGTTTTACCTTAATCCTACTCACCAAGTCTTTTTCATGCCCGCTTCTCGCTCTCCTGAGATTATTCTTCCTTCCTTTCTGACTATCTTGTAACCCTCTCGAGCCTTGTCTGATCCTTGCCTAGTTAACCCTAAGTCATTTTCCTCCTTCCTCTTGAGATATTCTACATCCATTGACACAATGGAGATATGGTGCTGTAAATGGATTGGAGCTGCACATCCTGTCACTTCCAGCATGGGCTGCAGGTTTCCCCTCGCTGAGCAGTGATCTAACACAGTGTTACTGAACAATGCACTGGGGCAGTGTACACAGCTCTACATGCTGGTAGGGTAACTACTCCTGGTTTACAGATCCATGCCCTGGGGTGGCGTACACTGCTGTACATGCTGAGGGTAAATGCTCCTGATTTACATAACAATTTACGCCTGTTCCCTGCATAGCTCCCAGTGCTGGAGAGGCAGTTCATGGACTGGTGTGGTCTGCACAGATTGCTGAGTTGTATTGTGCAGTACACTAGCCTGGTATGAACACTGCTACATGCTGCACAGATATATCATCTGGATTATGGTGTCTGATTCTGTGACGCGGATTTCAGCTGATTTGTCAGCACATTTACTTTATATTCTTATTTTTGTTATTGGACCTAATAAAATACCACTCATCCAGTTTATCCCATTTGTCTGAGAAGAGCCACGTTTACTGAACTTGTCGATCAAGTAATCATCCAATTATAACATGAATATCCGTCCTTCTGTACCTTAACCTGGCCGTTGGTGCTCATATCTCTGCAATCCCGGGGAAATCATTATGAAGTTCAGAAACAATGTGCAGAACGTATGGCTCGTGGTCTCCTGTACGTCCCGGCTGTGGGTCCCATTTGGATCCCTAGTGTATCGAGAGCTGGCATTGTAAAGCTCAGAAACAATGAGATGGTATGTGTCAGACTGCTGTTCACTTCCCAGTGTGTTCCATGTGGTGCTCCATAGACAGGGGTGTGTGTGCTGGGCTGCTGTTCACTTCCAGGTGTGTTCCATGTGCTAGTCCATAGACAGGGAGGTGAGTGCTGGGCTGTTGTTCACTTCCTTTTGTGCGCCATGTGGTACTCCATAGACAGGGGTGCATGTGTTTGGCTGCTGTTCACTTCCCGGTGTGCCCCATGTGGTGATCATTGGACAGGGGTGTGTGTGTGCTGGTCTATTGTTCACTTCCCGGTGTGCCCCATGTGGTGATCATTGGACAGGGGTGTGTGTGTGCTGGTCTATTGTTCACTTCCCGGTGTGCCCCATGTGGTGATCCATGGACAGGGGTGTGTGCGTGCTGGTTATTGTTCACTTCCCAGTATGCCCCATGTGGTGATCATTGGACAGGGGTGTGTGTGTGTGCTGGTCTATTGTTCACTTCCCCGTGTGCCCCATGTGGTGATCATTGGACAGGGGTGTGTGTGTGTGCTGGTCTATTGTTCACTTCCCCGTGTGCCCCATGTGGTGATCATTGGACAGGGGTGTGTGTGTGTGCTGGTCTATTGTTCACTTCCCCGTATGCCCCATGTGGTGATCATTGGACAGGTGTGTGTGTGTGCTGGTTATTGTTCACTCCCGGTGTGCCCCATGTGGTGGTCATTGGACAGGGGTGTGTGCGTGCTGGTCTATTGTTCACTTCCCGGTGTGCCCCATGTGGTGATCCATGGACAGGGGTGTGTGTGTGCTGGTTATTGTTCACTTCCCGGTGTGCCCCATGTGGTGATCATTGGACAGGGGGTGTGTGTGTGTGCTGGTCTATTGTTCACTTCCCGGTGTGCCCCATGTGGTGGTCATTGGTCAGGGGTGTGTGTATGCTGGTCTATTGTTCACTTCCCAGTGTGCCCCATGTGGTGATCCATTGACAGGTGTGTTTGCTGGGCTATTGTTCACTTCCCGGTGTGCCCCATATGGTGATCCATGGACAGGGGTGTGTGTGTGCTGGTTATTGTTCACTTCCCGGTGTGCCCCATGTGGTGATCATTGGACAGGGGGTGTGTGTGTGCTGGTCTACTGTTCACTTCCCGGTGTGCCCCATGTGGTGGTCATTGGACAGGGGTATGTGTATGCTGGTCTATTGTTCACTTCCCAGTGTGCCCCATGTGGTGATCCATTGACAGGTGTGTTTGCTTGGCTATTGTTCACTTCCCGGTGTGCCCCATATGGTGATCCATCTACAGGGGTGTGTGTGTGCTGGTTATTGTTCACTTCCCGGTGTGCCCCATGTGGTGATCATTGGACAGGGGGTGTGTGTGTGCTGGTCTATTGTTCACTTCCCGGTGTGCCCCATGTGGTGGTCATTGGACAGGGGTGTGTGTGTGCTGGTCTATTGTTCACTTCCCGGTGTGCCCCATGTGGTGCTCCATGTTGGACAGGGGTGTGTGTGTTTGGCTGCTGTTCACTTCCGGGTGTGCCCCATGTGGTGATCATTGGACAGGGGTGTGTGTGTGCTGGGCTATTGTTCACTTCCCGTTGTGCCCCATGTCGTGCCCCATGTTGGACAGGGGTTCCAGCAGCTTTAGGCATGTCTTTGAACCTTGGTCTGTGTGTGTCCACTGAACACCTCTGCTTGTCCCTCTCAGATGATTGTGTCGTCAGTAACACGAGGAAACCTCTCGAGTATTATTGTAAAAGAGTAGGTCTCTAACTTGTAGTTGAGAGGCTTCTGACTGACTCCTGTTATTGAAAAGTTAGTGGAGGTGCTGGGGATGGTTTGCTAGAGGTTGTGCTGTGACCCGCCTCAGACATTCAGGGAGACCTGAGGATTTGAGGATTTGGTGACCCAACTCTGGATGGACCATGGGGACTGTAGTTACAACACCTGCGTCTGTAAGATGAACAACAAATGGAGCAGAGCCTGCACAGAGAGGAAGATCTGAAACCACGGAGTGAGTGTCCTTCTGGGAAAGGGATCTGCCAGATCCACACCGGGTTTTCCAGGAACTGCTTCCCAAGTTACATTTAACTCAGGAGCAGAGTGTGAGGGGAACCTGATTTAACAAGGAGCTGGTCACAGAGTGGTGTCACTTCCTTCAACACGACCTGCATCTTCACACCAGTGGGAGGACGGTGCTGCCAGGGTCACTATTTTACTCAGCTTCTATGATCCCGAACTTTCCAGGCAGGAGTGGGTGACAGATCCATCATCTCCCAGTATGCCAACGTCAACATCACCATTTGGAGACGGAGGATATATATGGTGGTTGAGAGCAATGGGGTCCCTGGGAACATCAGGAAGATGGAGCAACACTTCTCGTGTCTGGTCGGGTCAGAATGAATCCTCCAGTACACACTGCAGCACTCAGTCCTGTAGTATTTTTCCGTTTCAGTAACATACTACCTACCATTCTTCCTAAAGCAAATGACAGACTATATATTCTTTAATATCCCATTTGCTAAACTTTTATCCATTGACTTCACCTGTCCATATCCAATTACAGACTCTCCACCTTCCCTTGATAATTTAGTTTCCTGTTTATGTTAGTTTAATCGGCATGCATAGTTACAGTACATTTGTTCCACTCCTCGTGATCATTTATACAAATTGTAAAGAGCTGTGGACACATCACTGGTCACTGTGTGACTCCACTGGTGACGTTCTGTCAAACTGACTAAGGCTGAATTATCCGGAGTGCCTGCTTCCCGTCTGATAACCAGTCCTCCCCATTTATGTGTAACACATTCAAAGCGCTGAATAAGAACGAGGAGCATCAGTTCAGCAATCCAGCCCATCAGGCCTCTTCCAACATTGAATCTTAGCTGATGTCATTGCGACCTCAGTTCCATGTTCCTGTTCGCTCTCCATATTCCTTCACTTACTCAATATCCCAGCACCTACTGCACTCTCGGGCAGTGAATTACACAGATTCCCAACCCTGTGACAGAAGTATGTTCTCCTCACCCCTGTTTCATTTCTCCCCCACCTCATCCTAAAACTATGCTTTTCGGATCGTTCGAGCTGCCTGAACTGCTGTGCTCTTCCAGTACCACTAATCCACATGAGGAAATATCAACTTCACATCTTCATTGTAAATCACCTTTAACATCGTCCAGACCTCCGACATCTCCTCTCATTTTTCTATACTCCAGGCAGTATTGGCCTGAACTGCTCAATCTCTCTTCAGAGGACAATCTCCTCATCTCTGGAGTAAATCGAGTAAACCACTTCTGAACTGCCTTCATGGCAAATACATCCCTCCCACAGTCAGGACACCAAGACTGCACACAGTACTCAGTTGCGATTTCACACCTCCCTCCCTTGAAAATCCATTGTTTTGGAAATAAATGCCAAAGTTGCACTTGCCTTTCTCATTATCTGCTGTACCCACATCGGAGTATTCTGTAGTATGGACGTGGACAGCCAGATCCCTCTGTACCTAATCACTCTGAAGTCTCTCTCTATTTGGATAATAATTTGCCTTTCTGCTGCACTGATCCAAATGGATAGACTCATACTTTTCGTTGTTCAGTTTCTTCTGTAAAATGTTGCCCCAACCTATCCATATATATTTACTAACTTCTTCCGTCTTCATTGCAATTTCTCACCTGAGTTAGAGGCATCTGTTAGTTTGGTTGTAACATGTTCTATCCTCTCAAGTACCTAAGATTGTAAATAGTTGGGGCCTGGAGACCAAGACATATGGTTTCCTAAAAGTTGAATTTTGCCAAACAGTAAATGACCCATATTTTTTCCATCTCACTGTATTTTGTTGCTTCACCAAGTCTGTATCCAAGCTGATAAATTACTTTTAATCATAAACGATCTTATTCTGCAGATTAATCATTTGTGCAGAGCTATTCAATGCCTTCTGGAAGTCCAAATATTTCATCTCTAAGATCCCCAAGATCCAAATCATCTTGATTCTGATGGTTTGTGGTTTGACTTTGCAAATTTCTTGTCATTAATTCCAGAATGATCGACTTTAACAATATTCCTTAACTTTCAACAGTATTCTCACTAGTATATATTCCATCACGAAGGTGATCATTCTAAATTCTTAACTCTCTATATCATCTCTTTGTTCGCTCCAATCCTGTAAAATTGGCACATGGCATGAAATGACCTGCTCTGATTGCTCTGTAAGAGGTCGGAGTCGCTGAATGGCCTCATTCTATTCCTTGTGCACAAAATCGATGGGCTGGTGTCCTTCTGGTGTTCCACATCACCATCTCGATGGTCTGCCTGTCCTCCTCCTGTTGATGTATAAGAGTCGTGAGGGCTTATGCAATCTTCCTGTTGCTGTGTAACAGTTTGTGGGGCTGAAAAAAAAACTTCTCATATTCCTCCATCACAGGCTGGAGATACTGAATGGTCTCTCCTGCATCCCTGATATAGGACTGAGGGAATGATTGGCCTTCTTCTGTTCCCATACACGAGACACGTGAGGTAAACTTCTTTCTCCTTTCCCATTAGAAATCTTATAGGTTGCATCCTTATCCAATTCCCGTGCAACAGGCTCGATGGGACTGAATATCCTCCTGGTATCCCAGTGCACCAATCTCCAGTCCCTCTTCCAGTTCCTATGTTACAGACTTGAGGAGGCTGAATAGACTGATCCTATTGCTGCATAACAGGGCACTGCTGCTGCATGGCCTACTCTGGGCCCAGTGTTATCGACTCGAGGAGCTGACTGGCCTCCTCCCGTAACTGTATTTAGGCTCCAGGGGGCTGAATAGCCTCTTCCTGTTCTGGTGTAACAGGGTCAATGTCCGTCGAGACACTACCTCCTAATAAATGACAGAAGGCGCTGACCAAGACAGTGTCCGTACTCTGAAGCACTCTCGTCTCCACATCTGACGTACAGAGACGAACCATTAATATAGACTTTTTCTGTGTAAAGTCCTGAAGCTGAAAGTAACAAAAGAGGTCCCTCTCAGATACCTCATATTCCTGGCTCAGCTGCTCAAAATTCATCATGACCTCCCTGTCAAAAGATTTTCCCAAACAGGAAACTCATCTCGACTCCAAGAGCCTAAAGCCAGAATCCATCAATCCCGGCTGGATTCCTACAAATCCTACAATGGGAGTGAAAGCCAAAGTTTTTTTTTATTTTGTAAAGTGCCCTCAACTTGTCACATCATTCTCCATGCTTTCACTGTGTTAAGGACAATTGGTTTCTGCAATTCTCCATAACAGTTCTCACATTGTCCATGAACAACAGATTAATGAGGGGACGTTTTGCCTGGAAGGCATGGATGTCGAGCCAAATTGACCATGGGTCCCGACAAGCCCAATCAGCCACATCGGATAGCAAAGAACTTAGTTGGTATTTCTTAACGTCGGGAAAATCAACACGCCTCCATTCACTGTGGAAGCTGCAATTTGCCCAGCTTAATAAGAGGCCATCTGTGACACCAGATGAGAGATCAAAGCCAACTGTTAAGCCTCCACAGCGCCTGTCTGGGCAGCGTCAAAAGGAGCATTGGCATGGAGTATCATAAACAAGGAAGGACATTCATTGTAACCAGAGCTAACCCAAACAAGATATTGGAAGATTCTGTCTTATCTTCTGTAGCAACTGCACGAAGTTAGCTTAATGTAATTGATCGAAGGCTTGGATAATAACAATACCTAAACCTACTTGTAACCATCTGGAAGGGAATCAGATTCAACCCCAAGGTCGGGTACTCTAATAAGAACCCCAACAGGGATGGCCTCCGATTTCATAAAATTGATTTTATACCCGAAGAAAGATCGAAATAAATTAATCATTCATATTAAACAGGACACAGCTATCATTGGGTTTGTTCGAAAGAGAGGAACGCCATCTGCTTAAAGGGTAGTCCTCTTTCACAATGGAGAAAGTGAGGACTGCAGATGCTGGAGATTAGAGCTGAAAATGTGTTGCTGGAAAAGCGCAGCAGGTCAGGCAGCATCCAAGGAGCAGGAGATTCAACGTTTCAGGCATGAGCCCTTCTCCTGCTCCTTGGATGCTGCCTGACCTGCTGCATTTTTCCAGCAACACATTTTCAGCTCTTTCACAATGGATCTCAAAGTCAGCATTTTCGACAAAATGTTAAAGTCCACATTTAATAATGATATAGACATATACAAAGTGCAATCCTCTGGGACTTTCCCTCTCTTGAGAATAAGATAAATATTTCCTTCTCTCAGAGAGGATGGGAGGCAGTCCTGACTGTACGAACAATTGTACATAACCAACATTGGCCCAGCCAGCATGTCTTCGAGCTCCTTCTAAATCCCACTCCGAAAATACATCTGGGCCGGGGGCTTTACCACTCTGGAGCTGCCTCACTGTCTCCTGCATCTCTCGGATTGTCAGAGGGGAAATGTAAAGAGACGAATGCTCTGAACTTCCACCTGGGAGGTCCAAGGTCTTAATAAAGGACTCCATCGTCGCCAATCAGTCCTCCCAGCCCGCTAACTGGAACAACCCAGTGTAGAACTTCCTGAACTCTGCATTATTTTTTTGGGATCGTGGGTGATAATAGCAGCAATCTTCTTTCTGGCCAAGTATGCCTAATATCTACCTGGTTATCACCATGCTCCAATAACTTCTGTTTCGCAAAGGAAATCTCTCTCTTTGCTGTCTGGGCGAGTGCAGAATTCAGAGCAGTCCGGAGGTCTGTAATCTGCTGCAATTAAGTTAGAGACGGTCTGACAAAATATGGTGTCTCAGCTGTCTTCCGCCGAGCCTCAAGCATACGCTGCTCATCTCTCTTCTGCCGCTTCTGAGTCATCGAGTAAGAAATAATCAAACCCCTTGGCAGTCTCCCAGAGCACCGTCGGATTACTGGCCGTACACAAGTTAATGTTCCAAAAACATTCAAGTTCCCCCGAAAAATACTCAATGTATTTGCTATCCTTCAGGAGGAAAGGATCCAGGGGCCAGTGCCGTGAGCCTGTCCCATCGCCGCCATCCTTGACCTCCACGTACACTACCACATGATCAGAAATGGCTACGTTCCCAATTCTACAGGACAGCACTGAATTTAAAAAGACCAATGGGGCATACAACATGTCAGTCCTAGTATAGCATTTATGTGAGATAAAAAGAAATTGGAGAGAGCTCTTAAAGATAGTGGAGTCAAGGGGTATGGAGATAAGGCTGGAACAGGATACTAATTAGGAATGATCAGCCATGATCATATTGAATGGCGGTGCAGGCTCGAAGGGCAGAATGGCCTACTCCTGCATCTATTGTCTATTGTCTATAAAAGCTGAAGTTCCTATCTTCAGGGTGAAGACATCTTACACATCCACCAACCCAGCTACCTGTTCAGGTCCACCAGCTGCCTGGTTGGCGGGGAAATACCCGCGAGACCCCTCGACATCCTATCCACCTCGGAGTCTATACGTCAATGAAAGTCTCCCCTTAATTGTATGACGTTGTGAGCGCATCGAAGTGAAATTTGAGGGGGTGTTCTGGGGGCAATATTATTCATGGTCCAGTATTCCTCTCGATGTATTAAAGCTTTAAGGATCAGAGAGCACCCACATTCATTCTTAATTTGGTCAAACAACTGAAGTAGAAGGTTCTTATGAATGAGTATAGCTACTCCTCTAGTTGTTGAATTAAAGGATAAAAATCACCCCTCTGAACCTTCCCTGCTGTAACGTTAAATGCTCCTTATCGGTGAGATGTGTTTCCTGCAGCAAGGTGACATCAGACATTTCATTTTCTTCTATATTTTTTTCTCTTAATTGATGAATGACTTCCTTTAACATTCCAGGTGCGCCATTTAAACGAGCGGTTAGCCGTAACCATCCGAAGCAGCCCATGACCCACAGGGAGAAGAACCCCATTTATAGCGCGCCGAGTTAAAGCTGTAAACAGTTCGTATAAACGTGAAAATATAACGACAAAAAGAACCAAATCAAAATCTCTAACAACTACTTCTACAATGAACCAACATGGAACACAAATAAGCAGAGACATTCCCCCTTGCCAACAGGGGACGCTCATACAAATCACTAATCCCCCATGGCTCCTCCTAGCTGAGGCCGCTCCCAACCCAGACAAAACAAAGTTAAAAAACGTTACACGGGTCTTACAACAAGAAAATTCAAAGTGGGCATTCAACTCCGTCCCATCCATACCTTCACCCGAGGCAGTCCTGGTGAAGCAAAATGTAACCACCCCACCTCCCCAACCCCCTTTCTTATTCCGTACTAAGAGAGAGAAACGAAAAGCAAATGATCAAAAGAACAAAGGATAATGGGAGGGGAGGAAGAAAGGAGGAGAGAGAAAGAGGAAAAATGGGACCTCCACATACTAAAAAAAACCCAAAATGAGGTAAACCAGGCAAAGCCCAGAGAAAATGAAGGGAACACATTTGTCCATATTATTTGGACCAGCAATCTATTTTAATGTGTACAGGAAGTCCGTTGTGTTTTCTAGTGAGTGAAAATTAAACACAGACCCTCAATGGCTGAAACATAATGTTGCTGGATATCTTTCCAAGTACAGAATATTCAAATCCCTCAGCCTCCTTTTTGCCTTACCAAAGGCATGCCTCTTGCGGATCACAGCCGTAGAAAGGTCTTAGATCCTTTGTAGATCAGAGCTTATGGATCCTTCCACAGAGCTCCAGAAGCTTCCAGCAACTGTTTTTCTATAACATGTTGGAGTTACACAGATTGCATGCAGTGTGGATGAGATTATATTTGTGTTCTGAACTGTTTCAAAGAATAAGAGGTGATGTGAGGGAAACTTAGAAAATTCACCCACAGCAGACTAACTAATACAACGGCATGGAGAAGTGCAGCAGGGAAAGTTAGGGGCAACCCAAGATGTTCTACAAAAACATCATACTGAACATAATAATCAGGGAAAATTTAGGACCCATTTCGAAACCAAGGGGGTAATCAGTATGTGAAACTGGGGAACATTGATAGACTGTGACATGAGAGCTTCACATCTGTTTTAGTTGGGATAAGGCAGATGCAGGTACATAATTCAAGAAGATGGATTAGGAAGCTCTCCAACAGTTTGATATAAGATGGAAGTTTGGATTGATGGTTTTGGATGATGTAAAGTCCAGATGAGTTGTATCGCAGAATTCTGTTGGAGACAAGAGAGGAAATGTCCTGACCTAAATGTTTCAGTCCAATCTGACCACACAAGGGAGGTGCTAGAGGACAGGAGAACAGCTATGTGGTCCCAAGTTACTGAGCGAGGAGTCCCACAGTGAGCAATGCAGTGCATCAAATTATTTGTGGTATTCATAAATGATGTAAATGTGAATGTGGAGGGGGTGGTGGGGGGTGGGGGCTGAGCGTAATATACAATTTCGTGTTTGACACAAAGATCGGACAGGTGGTTGGCAGTGAGGAGGAAGGCCTTATGTTACAGGAAGATACTGGTAGAACGGCCAGATGGTCAGATCAATGACAGATGGAATGGAACCCTGATAAATATGAGATGATGCACTTTGGAAGAAGGAACCAGACAGGGGAGAATTCAATGAATAGCAGAACACTAGGGAGGTCAGAGGGTGTTTCTCCACACATCTCTTAATGTGACTTGACAGTGTTATAGCCAGTTATGAAATCAAACTGGACTTTAGGCATAGTGTTCATTCATCGAGGCGACAGAATATGAGTTAAACATGCCATTGGTTAGGCCATGGATAGAATATTGTGTGCAGTTCTGGCAGCCATATTACAGGACGTGTTCTGGTTTCTCATTAACATCAGAAACTATTGGTTCTCCACAGAGTTGGAAGCTTCAGTGTAAGTCTCCTGGCTGCAACTTTCTCTAAATTTTCACTTGATTTGATTTCCCTCTTCGATTTTAGAACTGCATCTGAGAATCTGTGTCTGATCTTTCCTTTTTGCCAAGTGCATATTTTTTTGGGATATTACTGTATGAGAACACTTAATTATTAATAGAGGCCAGGCCAACTCCTTCAAATATTTTTGAGGAGCTCTGCTGTCGTCCGTAACACGTGACTCCTTCTCTTCCCGTGTAATTGGTTGGAGGCACTAAATGGGCTATCTCTACACTTCTCCAATAATTTAATTAAGCTGAATGACTTCCTCATATTCCTGTGAAGCCAGCGTGACGAGCTGAATAATCCCTCCTTTTAACTGTGGAATTGTGCACTGTCCAGCAGCACTGTTACATGAATGTTACGGATACTTCCAACAGCACAAGCCTGAACGTTGTCCTGGTCTTGCTGCACATGGACACAGACTAGTTCAGGAGCTGAAGGGGGACATTTTTCCTTAATATTCTGTTACCTTCAGTGAACACCCACACTTCTAATCTGAAGTTGGGGGCAAGACATTTATAACGCAGCTGAAGATGTTTTTGCTGAGGAAGCTACCTTGAGGATCTTTTGCAGATATGTCCAGGACTGCATGGATTTATGTCCACAAACCACAATCATTGTGTGTTATGCTTTAAATCACTCTAACCAAGGAAGTTTACAACTCATTCCCATTAAACGCAATCCTGTTCAGGCTCCTTGAGACCATCCTTAGTGAAATGATGCCTTGATGTCAGGACGGTCACTCTTCCCTGAGCCCATGTGTTCACATCTTTTTGTCATATCAATAGGTCACAGTGTTGGGGCAGGGAGTGTTTTTTGACCAGAGTTGAGGGCTATGAAGAATTGGACATGAAAGAGGATATTAGACCTTATTGTGGGTGAAGACATGCTTGCGGGTGGGGGGGGTGGGGAGGTTTGTGGTGGCGTGGCATGTGGATGAATGACATATCCCTGTTTGTGGCCTTCTCACGTTCTATTATTTGAAAGTAGAGGCTGTTCTTTTCCTGGAAGCTCTGTTATTGAATATTACCAGATTGGCTGGACCATCTCCGGGTGAGGAGTGGGGCCTTTACTCACAAAGAAACTGGGTCTACAACTTGGCCAACAAACGAAGCACAAATTGCAGAAAGGGTAAGCTCAGTTATGAGTGATGAGGAGCCTCTTTCATACCGCAGCCTGGGTTTTCCAATTATACTTTCCAAACCATCCCAAACTTGGTTCGACACTTTTGAGGGGTTGAATGGTCTCCTCTATTTCAGTGAAAGGTGTACCTAGCCTCTAATTGCTCCAGTCTAGCAGGTTTGAGGTGCTGAATGGAACACAGAAACATGGGACTGAGGAGCAGGAGTGGGTCATTAGGCACTTTGAGCCTTCTCTACCAGGGACTAAGATTGTGGCTGATCAGGTCGTGGTCTCAGCTCCACTTTCCTGTCTATGTGCCGTTATCCAAGAATCACTTCTCTGTCCAATATTTAACTAACTCAGCGTTGAATAAATATAAACAAAGAGACATCACAAACTTGTGGGGAAGAGAATTGCCTGTTTAGAATTTCTGCTCATCCCTCTTATAGAGTCATATAGCATGCAATTGTGTAAGTGCTGACCAGATATCCCATTCTGATCGAATCTGATTTAACAGCATTTAGCTCATACTCCTCTAAACCTCCTTATTCAGATACCTATCAAGATGCCAGACTCCACCACTTCCTCTGTCAATTAATTCCATATGGACACCTCCCTCTGTATGAAAACATCGCGTCTAAGTTCCCTCGAAGATATTTCCCCTCGTAATTTAAAATAGGCCTCCAGTCTGAAATGCAATCCTCTACCAACCTCTGTCTCATCCCTTCAATCTAATTTGTATTCAATTGGCTTGGGTGCGCTGGTTCCCATGTGTCCTAACCTTACGAACTTGCCTAATATGCAGAACATTGTTGAACAACTTGGTCTAGTCTGTATGGAGAACATCGACAATACTGCCTTCATCAATCTGCTTTGTCACCTCTTTAACAACTCAGTCAAATTAGTGCGCCACGATTTCTCAGGCAAAAAGCCATGGTAACTATCCCCAATCAAGCCTTGCCTTTGAAAATGCATGCAATTGGCTATCCCTCAGAATCCCCCCAAACAACTCACCCACCACTGATGTCAGGCTTACTGCTCCAGAGTTACTTGCGTTGTTGGGTAACTGTTTTCTGCTATTACTCCCCCATTGTCACAGCAAATTATTGGTGTAACCAGGTTGATGAAATGGCCAATGATATAGGTCTCACATTGGGTCAGGGTCATCCTCAGAAGAGGTCAGGTTGATTTCGTTCATTTGTTAAAATTACAAATTCATGACGAAAATAAGGTTCCTCAAACTGTGATGGAAAGGTGAATGTCAAACAGAATAAAAATTATAAAAATGTACATTGATATTTCCATTTCTAAAATTACTGAGGAGCACAAACACACACGGCACACACAGATACATATACAGACAAGCACACTCAGACGCACTCAAACACACACACAGACACATGCACATACAAGTATATGTACAAACATAGACAAATGCATGTACTGTAACTGTAAAAAACTAGAGCAGAGAAAAGGCCTTTTGGCCTATTCAGTCTACTGAGCTATTGATCATGGCTGACATGCTTTTCAAGCCAATTCTCCTGCCTTCTCACAACAAGCCTTGATCCCAGCTTTAAGCATAACTTATCTAGTTATATCCTAAAGATGCTAATGTGTCCTGTGTGCATGTGTTGTTTCTGTGTGTGTCCCAGTGTCCTGCCCTGTGCTCCATGTAGGAGGGTGCGGTTTTAGCAGTTTTGAGGCACATCTATATAACTTGCTCTGTGCCTATCCATTGAACGCCTGTGTTAATTACTCTCTGCTGCTCAGGTGGTCAGTAAAATGAGGAATCCCTACAACTGTTAGTGATTCAGACCAGTCTTCTCATTTGCATTTGAATGACATTTGACTTAACTCTAGTTTTTGTACGTTCGTGGAAATGCTGGGGATGGTTTCCTTGAGGCTGCGCTTTAAGCTACTGTGGAAATTCATGAAGACCAGAGGCTTTGGTGACCCAACTCTGGATGAAACATGTTGACTGTAGTCACAGCATCTAGATCTGCAACACGACCAACAAATGGAGGAAAGGCTGCGGAGAGGGGAATCTCTGTAAAATGGAATGGGGGAATGAAAATCAGATCAGCCATGGTTTTGAAGAATGTTGGAGCAGGCTTGAATGTCTTGCTCATGCAACTTATTCAGATATTTCTGTTAGTAACAAGCCAATTTCCCTTTTTTTCCCCCAGTGTCCCAGACTGGTGGGTAGTGTGTCACCTCCTCCAGTTCCTGGGGAACAGAAATCTGGTTCCTCACTAGCCTCCAGATTTCTCTGTATCCCAGTCTCAAACAATTGAGTGACTGCCTCCTGTCCCTGTGTCCCTGTCTCGAGCAGTTGAGTGACTACCTCCTGTTTCTCCCAGGTCCAGAGTAGCAGTTTCAAAGCTCTGAATGTTGTCGCAAAGGTTAAGAAAGGACTTGATAACAGGGAAGTTCAAATTGGAGCAGCATTACACAAAGGTATCGAGAAAATACATTATATGCAGGTAGTCTGTTATTTTATTCCTGTCTCCTTTTATGAACAGGGTGAAACATATACAACTGTGCATTGTTCCGACAATACACCCACATACAGCGAAAACAGATTTAAAAGTTTGAAAGATTTATGGTCTATCCCTTAGCAACCCTCATCCATTCCATCCAAACCGAGTAAATGTGCCCTTTCATTGTGTTATGTAAAATGATGTAAGGAACTGGTCAACTGAACCTGTTTATTTGGTGACTGTGACTAATGTCAGTCTCCGTGGATTCTAATTATCCCAGTGGAGGGTTTCCGTCTTTTAATGACAGAAGGGCTCCATTCAATATGTTATCCCATGGTATGGTTGGGAGCACTAACGATAGCACTTACAGGTATCGGCTGCTCCAGAGAGGGGGAGAGATCAGAAACTGAGAAATGATCCAACAGTGGATCAGAATCTGCGAACAATAGGCTGCAATGTTCCAACAATGGATCAGAATCTGAAACAATAGACTGGAAAGTTCCAACAATGCACAGGAGGTTATCCTATTACGTTGGGATTCTTGGTGACCCAACTCTGGATGAGTCATGGTGACTGTTATTACAACATCTGGGTATGCAGACTGAAGAGCAAATGGAGTACAGGCTGCAGAGAGCGGAAGCTCTGAAACCGGAGTGTGTGCAGGGAAAGGGATCTGCCAAATCTGTCAGTGTTTTAACGAGGAGTCACACATCCTTTCCCTCTCCCCTTTAAATACATCCATGCAAATTCATCCTCTCCTCCCCGCAACCAAACAACCCCCATCTCTCACATGCACACACACACACACACACACACACACACACACTCCCCTCTCTCACACGCACGCACACCCTCTCTCTCCCTCACAAAGACATACATACTCTCCCTCACTTTCTCATAAACACACACTCTCTCTCTCCCTCCCACAGACACTCCACCTTGTTGTCAAACACACACACGTACGTGAGCACAAACACACAGATACACGCACACATCTAATCTGTAAATTGAATTTTCATTTGCCGGTTTATATTTCCAGATGCATTATATTTTCTCAAACAATATGCCATTTGCAGAGAGTCAGTCAATGCGATATTTTATGAACTCCTACTTTGGAAATAAAGGCAAACTGATTCCAGGTGAAGACACATACAGACCCTTAACAAGACCGCATGCCTAAAATACGTTGTCTGACTGGAGGGGTCACCTCCTTTACATCGATAATACCTGAAGGTATCTCCAGGCAGGACTTGAAAGGAACTCTTGGATTTGCATATTCATCAATTAAAACCTGCATCTCCATTCTAACCGACGAAAGATTTAGCTGCCATCTTAGATGTGTTCAATTCATGTGCATATATTGTACAACCCCTTCATCTTTTCCTAATAAATTTTGTGCCTAAGGTCTTCTCTCTCTAACACCTAACAAAGGAGTGGTACGACGAAAACTTGTTTTCAAATAAACGCGTCAGACTATAACCTGGTGCCATGCAATTATTGACCTTACTCAACCCAGTCCAAAGCTCGCACCTCCACATCATGGTTTTTATTGGTTAGCCAATTTTGTCTCCAAGCAAATAAATTGTCCTAACCCCGTGTGCTCTTGTCTTGCATATTAATCTTTTGTCAAGCATGTTATGCATTGCCATCTTGAAGTCCAGATATAATACATCTTTCAGATCCCTGTTATTCAACTTATTTGTCACACCTTTTCATAATAAAGTTAGCAAAATCATTCAAACATGATTTATCCTTAATACAATCATGTTGACTCTGATGGAATGTAGATTGACTTTCAAAATCTCCTGTTGTTAGTTCCTTAATAATAGATTTGAACAATTCTTCCAGCACCACTAATCCAGAATTTGTCTTCAGTCCCAATCGTTTGCTCATACCTTTTCATTCCCGAGTGAAGTTGGTTATTCGAAGTTCTTCCCTTTCCATAACCTCAACAGTCCGTTTCAATTCCTGTGAAATAGGCACGAGGCTGTAAAAGATCTGGTCCAATTGCTGTGTAAGAGGCATGGGTGACTGATTGGACTCAGTCTGTTCCTGGTTTACACACACGATGGGCTGAATGTCCTCCTGGTGTTCCTCCACTCTAGTTTCGATGGCTTGCATGTCATGCACTTGTTCCTGACCAAGCCGTTCACGATCTCAATGTCCTCCTCCAGTTGCACAATGACAAGTTTGGGGACTTATGAAATCTCCCTACCGTTTTGCCACATTTCGAGTGTTGAATTGTGCAGGCAAGTTGCGTTGCCCACAGTGGGTAGCTCAGTGGTTAGCACTGCTGCCTCCCAGCACCAGAGATCTGGGTTCAATTTCAGTCTCGGGTCACTGTTTGTGTGGAGTTTGCACATTCTCCCTGTGCCTGCAAACAATACCATGGGCTACATACATCTTTAAACCGTATATTGTAAAAAGTTAGTACAGCAAATGTCACACTTGAACACTACAGTCACTGACTACAGCACTGTACCTTTCACCAAGATCTTCACCAGAATGCGCGCGAGCTGACTGACAACGTGATGCCGATGCGGAATTCCAGTTCTCTCTAAGATATTCCCCTCCCAGTTTGAAATTAATTTCCTTCTAAATGTAGACTACAAATCCCACATTCAGGTTCAGTTTCAAGGCTTGCAGAGCGGATTACATTCCTGCTTTAGCTGAGTACACTGAGGGTGCATTTGGCAGACCTTCCCTTGACAAAGCCATGCTGACTCAGCCTTATTTTTACCATGGAATTCCAAGGACTCTGCAACCTCATCCTTAGCAATGGACTCGGAAAACTTACTACCAACAGAAGTCAGGCGAACCGGCCCATAATTTTTCATCTTCTGCCTCCAAGTCTGTGGGAAAGCTCTGTAAATCCTGCCACCTGCTCTCAGATGTTAGGAAGCAGGTCTTTGCAGGGGCAACACAGTAGTATTTCCCCTTCCAATACTGACGCTGGTGCCAGGTGATCTGTACCGTTTTATCCTTTAAGAACCTGGAACAGTTTGATACAATAGAGTGTCTTGCTTGGCCATTCCGAGACCATTGAAGAGTTTATCACGTGTCTGTGTGTCTGGCGTCACTTTTAGGCCAGGCCAGGAAAGCACAGGAGATTCACTTCCTGAAAGTACATTGGGGAAGGAAATTGGTGTTTACAATCGACATTGGTTTCAAGGTCAATGTTCATGACACCAGGTTTTACATCTCGATATTTTATTAATTATAACATCCATCAGCTGCCACATCATTAGCCTTGTCTGGATTGGTAATCCAGTGATAGTTCCACAACAGCACCATCTCCACATGGGGATCTATCTGAAACCACACTGAGCAGGTTATTTCTGTGCTGCTTGACTGCTCTGTCAAATAGAACTCCCACCAATGTGACTATCGCGACGGGACTCAGGGCGTGGTAAATGGTGAGACTGTAGTAATTACCTTGTTATGGGATTAGACATAGCTGAGTAAATTTCCACATTGCCAGGGAGATGTCAGAGTTGGAGCTGGAATGAAACAGCTTCCCCAGGGACACGGCTTGTTGTGCAGCACAACTGTTCAGTCCCATTGCAGGAATGGGGTCAGGGCCTATTGCCTTTGTCGTATTTTCTGTGTTCAGCTGTTTCTTCATGTCACATACAGCAAATCAGATCAATTAAAGACTGGCATCTGTGATTGTGCGGGCAGCATGCCGGGGAGGGGGGGGAGGTGGTGGATGGGGGGGTGGGGGTGGCCGGAATCATCAATTCAATACTTCTGGCTGAGGACAGTGCAGATAATGCAACCATGTCGTTTACACCGATGTACAGGGCTGTCCCGTGATTTAGGATGACGATATTTATATATTTATGGAGTCCTCTCCTCCAGTGAGTTGTTTAATAATCCATCGACATTTACGTCTGGACGTGGCAGCACTGCAGTACTTCAATCTGATCTGTTAGTGTTGAGATCATTTTGCCCTCTGTATCAGATGTTAGTCCTGCTGTTTTCAATATAACCAGTCAAGTGCGGTAGCTTTAATAGATTGTCATCAGGTTTAGGTACACATGGTTCCGACCCTATCATGTTCACCCGCACTCATCACTGAACCATAGATCAGCTTGATGGTAATGGTAGGCTGAGGGATTATCCTGGGGAAAATGTTACAAATTGTAGTTGAATACAATTCCTCTGCTGCTGTGATTCTACATGAATGCCCACTTTGAGCTCCAATATGTTCAATTCAATTCTACTGACTATCCACCAGTTCACACCTGGACCCACTCATCCATCAGCCCTGTATTCAGTGTCTTAAACTGGTTTTTGATGTGGTAACACTTCCATTTTCCTATTCTCATTCTGCTCTCCCTGGTGTCACGCCTCCAGTTTGTTACTTTACTCAAACTCCTTCACATACGCATCTGAATATTTTCCGTTCTGTGTTTGATGTGAATGTCTTCCCCTCTGTTTCTCTCCCTGACGAAGATTAAGAGCACTGCAGTGTCAGAGATGTCAGCCTTATGTAGTTTCAGATCAAGAAATTTGTGCACTTTGCATTATTGGTCACTTCCCAGTGCACGGCGTTCAGTGTAAGACAAGGCGTTTGAGCAGCTTTAACACACGTCTGTGGAACTTGTTCAAAAACAGAAATTGCTAACGAAACTCAGCAGGTCTGGCAGCATCTCGTGCAGTGAAAGCAGAATTAATCTTTCAGGGCCAGTGAACCTTCTGCAAAGCTTCCATTTTCGCCAGCATTTTTTGCATTTTCATTTCCGGTATCCATAGTTATTTGTTTAATTGAAAATTTGTTCTGAGTCTATTTATTTCTACAGAAACTCAACAGGTCTGGTATCATCTGCAGAGACAGAGAAACAGAGTTAGCGTTTCAAGTCCAGTATGATCCTTCTTCAGAACTGAAAAGGATTGGAAAATGAGCTTTATAATCCCTTGACAGATGTCGGTAGTGGGTTGATGGGTAAAAGAGGATGTGGCAAAAGAACGAGAAGATCATGTGAAGTGGCCTAATAATTAAAATGTGAATGGGGAAAAGGGGTTCTCTCTACTGATTGAACGATAAAGAAGATATAACCACACAAGGTCATAGGGAGGCCAGGAGAGAGAATGTACGGAAACTGCAGAACAGTTATAATGGGGTCAGACTGTGAAGTTGTGAAATTGTACATTAACTCCTACAGGATGTAATGTACGAAAGTGTAAAGTGAGTTGTTACTCGAGCTTGGGTTGTACTTCCTTGGAATGTTGCAGCAGCCCAGGTCCGAAATGTTAGCATGAGAGCAAGGTAGATTATTGAAATGGGAAGCAATGAGAAGGTCAGGGTTATTTCTACTGACAGAGTGGGAGTGTTCCTCAAAAGTTATCTCTTTTTGTTCCCGCCAATATAGAGACTGCATTGTGAGCAGCCATGATAGGAGACCAGATTGAAAGTTTACAAGTGAAATGCTGCTTCACGTGGAAGGTATGTTTGGGGCCTTGGACAGTCAGGAGGGAAGAGGTGAATGAGCAAGTGTTGCAGCTTCTGCAATTGCATATGAAGGTGCCATGGGGTAGTGGGGGAGTGTTCTGGGTGATGGAGGGGACAGAGAGGGAACGGTTCCTGCGAAATACTGACAGTGAGCGGGAGGCAAAGATGTATTTGATGGTGCTGCCCTGCTGGAGATGGTGGAAATGGCTTAAGATGATTATGTGAATGTGGATTCAAGTGCAGGAAGAAGTATGGATAAGGAGGAAGCTATCATTGTTCTGGGACAGAGGGGGCAGATTGAGGGCAACAGCGTGGGGGATGGAACAGTGACAGCTGAAGGCCCTGCCCACCAGAGTTAGGGGATTTCTGGTTTGAAGGAAAATGAGGTCACGTCAGACACAGCTCACAGGAATGTGGCATCATCAAACAGAAATGACAGAGATGGAGAAACTTGGAGAATGGAGTCAGCCTCCACTGATGATGTTTTCAGCCACATGCAGAAGTTCTCCCTGAATGATTGAAAAGAACCAGGCATCTAAATTGAGGATTTCTGCCTCAGATCTGGTCTGAAGCGGAATGTGAAAATAGACCCAGAGGAAGGTCAGTGAATATACATGAGCAGACATTCAAGCAGATATCCCAAACCGCTCAGTAATTATTATCTCTGTTCAAAAAGAAGAACTCGATAAGTAGGTGAACCACACATGGTTGACAAAAGCTGTCAAGAATACTATTGATGAGCATTAGTGGATAGCCAGATTTATAATGCTTATTTCAGGGATCATAAGCTGATGTTGGGCATGAATTTCAGCTCTGCTTCCTGATTTACCCCACAGAAAACCCTGCCATTTCTGCTCCATCCTCTTCCCTGCTCATCTCCCCTTCCTGATTCCAGGTTTTTCCTCTCAAATTACAGAGTACATTCTCTCACATTATGGTCCCTACCCATTTCACCTGAAACTCTTTGATCAAGCCTACCTATTCTGCAGTAGCTTCAAGCTGCGTTTTGTGATGCCACTTTGCTCTGGTCTCAGTGTGGCTCGGCCTCTCCATTCATGCTGCTTTACAGCTCCCACTCACATCTCATTCTGAAAAGTTTCCTTCTTGGCGTAAACCTTAATGAAAACACCTCTCCCCCTTTGCAATGAATTCACACTGTGATCCAAATTTCAAAATGTACACTCAGCCTTCATCTCACTCTGCTAAAGGTCGACGCTGACCGTGTGGTACAAGAATTCCCCTTCTTATATGGTTCAGGCCAGAGATGCGCTTTCACTGGAGAGATCATCACACGATTTGGACAAAGCAATTCACGTGTTTGACCTCTTATTGGTAATCGTAACAGCTTCCCGCTGCCTTAACATCGAGTATTGTAACATGGAGAAAAACAACTCACAATATGAAGCTTGGGCTGAGTGTTACTGACCTGTCATTTGAATACTGTTTCAAATTTGCAGTGCTAAACTTTAAATGCTTGTTCGTAAAATTAGTGCCAGATAGCGTGTCGGAGGTTGAGGGATGACATTGTAGAAGTTTATAAAATCATGAGAGGTATGAATAGAGTGACCAGCCAAGGCCTTTTCCACGGGATGGGGAAGTTCAACCACAGAAGGCACAAGTTTAAGGTACTGGAAGAGCACAGCAGTTCAGGCAGCATCAGAGGAGCAGTAAAATCGACGTTTCGGGACTAATGAAGGGATTTTGCCCGAAACGTCGATTTTACTGCTCCTCTGAGGTTGCCTGAACTGCTGTGCTCTTCCAGCAACACTAATCCAGAATCTGGTTTCCAGCATGTGCAGTCATTGTTTTTACCGACAGGTTTAAGGTGAAAGAGGGAAGATTTGAAATGGACAAAGGATCAATGTTTTCACACAGATGGTGATGTGTGTATATGGAATAAGTTGTCAGAGGAAGAGTGTGAGATGCAAGTACAGCTCCAACACTTAAAACACATTAGGCCAAACATATGAATGGGAAAAGCTTCGTGCTGAACAGGTATCTCCTCGGTGCTAATACATCTCCGGGCTGGATCTGAGAGGTGGATTCAGCATCCAGTATAGTTCCTGACATGATGATCACTCCTCCAGCTCGCCCCATTTCGCTGGTAAATGTGAGGTGATGTGATTCAGATAGGCTATACTTGGTCAAGATATTCGACAATAAGCAAAACACTATTTATTCGAATACTGTCGATAAAAGACAACAAAAGAAAGAGGAACTTGCAATAACTTAATTGTATTGGAAGATTTAGCAGAAAAATAGATTATTTAACTACTATACAGTAACTGTTCCAATATGGTATCATCCAACAAGCACACAAACGTCAAAAAACAAATGCAGGAAACAGATTGTCTCACATGCAGTTCTCCAATCACAGAGAGAGTGTGTAGAACGGGGGACAGATTTCCTGCCTTCCACCTCTGCTGAGACCCCAGCAATAACTGGTGAAAGATAAAACTAAGAATCCTGGTTCTGTGAGAGCTTGACAATCACTCCATAGCACCGGGCCGTGGCTGCAAGAACACAAGGAATGGACTGTATCTACATCGTCGATGGCTCTGTAAGTATCTCTCAAAAATGCCTAAACCCACCTAAGCCGTTAAATGCTGGACAGACAAAGTCAAAATTAAACATAAATAAATAAAACGAAAGGATGCAGCAGGCCTGGTGATCAGACACAGACGGCCTCGGGAGCCCAGCACTTCCTACACTGCCAAAACACAGCAGAATTATCTCTCTCCCTCACCTCCATGTTGACGACTGGAGATGTGCCTTTAGACCAATAATCAGCGATATCAAAATCCCACCGACACCAATTATTATTGTGATATATCAGAGTTGCCGTAAAATGGGTTAACTGGAGCTGTTTGTTCTGTGACTGTGATTAATATCAGTCTTCCTGGACCTAACTGGGTCACTGGAGGCTTTCCCTCTTCCATAATTAGGGCCTTCTTTCAACTTGTTACGCCATAGTATTCAGGGCAGAGTCAAACTCAACAAGATTGGGATAAGCAGCTACAGAGAAAGAGAGAAAAACCAGAATCTGAGAATATTAGAATGTTCCAACAATGGATTTTAATCTGACAACATTAGGCTGGAATGTTACAACAATGGATCTGAATCTGACAACATCCGACTGGAATGTTCCAGCAATGGACTGGAGTTTACCCGAGGATCCTTATTCCCTTTCTCTGGATCAGATACAGTTAAATTTGCGGATACAAGCCGTACTAATGAATATTCAAGCTGGGTACTATCCCATCCTCGCTATTATTGGTGTTCCTGGTAAGTCTATCTCTGTCAATTCTATAAATGATTCTGAATGTTATTGCTATTCTTGTTGATTATATTAAACAAATACATAAACTTTCAGTCACAAACGCCACTTCCTTCTCATGCATTTCCAAACTACTTACTCATAAACATTTGAGAAGGAATAAGACTGTTCGGAACCTTGAGTCCCTTTTTACTGTGAACTGTTTTATGTGTCCATATTCTCTCTGTGATCAAACCTGCTGACACCCACCTTCATAATATCCCCAGTCCCCAGCTCTGCCTGAGTTCTGTTGCTGACTTCGCCATCATCTACCCCTTTGTTAACGACAGATTTTATGGATCCACTTCTCTTCTGACCTCTCTTCCAGTTACAGATAGTTTGACCACAAACTTGTTCTTGTCTCTACAGTTACTTCACAACAGGGACTCTTAGACAGAGTAATAATGTCGCTGGCTGTGCAACTTAGAGGCACGGGTTATGACTCTAAAAGCATTGTCTGAAATCCTACCACAGTCGATGACTAAATTTAAATTCCAATGACAAAATTTGGAATGAAACCTAATTTCACTCATGGCAACCATAAACCATCAGAATTTCATTTCTTATTTTATTAATAACTTTTGCTGAAGAAGCCGAACACTTTTGCCCTATCTGAACTAAGTGTCACCTCAGATCCACAACAAACTGGTTGCCTCCATATTGCCTTGACAAATGGCCGCGTGGTCAAGGGCAGTAATGATGGACAACAAATACTGCCCTTGCCAGTGATGCTGGCATCCCGCGAAACAACAACTTTAAAGGTGAAATAACCAAGGAAATGTGGATGCTGGCGATCTGAAATAAAATTCTCCACCGTCAGAAAGAATGTTGGAGAATCTGAGCCGGTATGGCAATCTGTTGGAAGAAACAGCAGGTATGGCAGTCTGTCAGTGAACCTATCAAAACTGACTGCAACTGAGAAATAATATTATTATATCAGGGATGTTGGAAGGGTGAGTGGGCGGCTGGTGTTGAGTGGATGATGTCCAGCATGAGAGAGAGAGAGAGAGAGGAAAAGCAAACAAAAGGATTGCTGATGATGGACTGGAAAGAAAACAGAATGGGAAGTTATTCTAACATTTCCCCTTTTCACATATTCCTGAATATCATATTTATTACGGGATGCCCCTGCTTACAGTGAGTTTTGTTCCCTCTATCTCTCGTGTCTGAGTGTGGTGATCAATTCCATCAGCAATACTTATCGTCGCTGAGATATAGAGAAACGTGATGTTCCATTGTCAACGGCTTCTTTGGAGAGAGTAACTGTTACTGTGCGACTGTGTGGAGATGTAAGAGCTTTCTCAGCCAGGAAAAGAAGCTGAGGAGTCTGAGGCATTTCCAAAACTGAGTGAATGCACTGTGGGTGTGGGGAATTGACTTGCTGCTGCCATCTAGAAAGTCAGTGGAGGCTCTGTGGATGGTGTTCTCAGGATTGTGATGTCATCTACTGGGTTCATTCAGGGAACTACTGGATTAAAAGGCTGGAAGAGCACAGCAGTTCAGGCAGCATCCAACGAGCAGCGAAATCGACGTTTCGGGCAAAAGCCCTTCATCAGGAATAAAGCTTTAATGGAGCGGAGGAAGAGGTGGGGGGTGTATTCCTGATGAAGGGCTTTTGCCCGAAACGTCGATTTCGCTGCTCGTTGGATGCTGCCTGAACTGCTGTGCTCTTCCAGCACCACTAATCCAGTATTTGGTTTTCAACATCTGCAGTCATTGTTTTTACCTCATTCAGGGAACCCCGAGAGTCTGGGGACCCCACTCTGAATACTGCATTTGTAGTGTGTCTGGGTCCATGGTAAACAAATGGAGCTGGGACTACAAAGAAAGGAAGCTGTGTAAACTGGGATGAGCAGGGAACTCTACTATATTCTCTGGAATTTCCAGGAACATTTGTCTAAGCTGCACCCATTCAGGTGTAATGGAGAAATTCAGCTTGTCTCAAAATTGAGGTGATCACTGAGCTGTATCCCCTCCTTCAGTATAACCTGCCGTCTCACACCAGGGACAGGACTGAGCTGACACTCACAATGAATTAAACTGGATTGATTCTGGAACTTTGCAGGCAGCATCTCTGAAGTGCAGTCCTCTAATATATCCACCATCTCTGAAGTGCAGTCCTCCAATATATTCACAAGCGGTCAGAAACCAGCTGCCTGCTGAGAAGAATGCGTTGGTTCCATCTCCACAGGGGAAGGTACAGAAACTAACTTCCAGAATTATTAGGGAACAGAGTGATTGGTAAAAATGGGAGACTGCAGGATATCAGAAGCAATGAAGAGTATGTTATTTAAAATCTAATTGAATTTAAGTTTCGTAAGTTGCTGGATCTGATGAGCTCCATCCCAGAGTGATTGAGATCAGAACAGAGCAACTGAAAGAATTACTGATTATTCTTCAAAGCTAGTTAGATTCTGGAAAGGATGCTGCAGACTGGAAAACAACTATTGTAAACCTAAATATTTAAAACAACATGGAGAGGGAAAACGGAAAACTAATTAGCTTGATGTCAGCTGTGAGAATAAAATATTGGAACGTTTTATAAGGAACGTGGCAACTAGATACTTGGAGAATAATGATTTGATTTGGTACATTCGACCTAGATTCAGGAAAGAGAAATGATCTTTGATAAACCTGGAGATTATCTGTTGTGACATCGACAGTTGAGAAACAATGGGAATGGAGTCTTTGTATTTTTATAAAATGCGTGACATGTTTGAGTACAGGAGAATGGGGAATGTTCGAGTCCAAGGGTAGGTAGGGGTGGAATATATACCACATGGATTAAAAATTGGATAATGGAGATACGAGAAGAATACTGTTTTTCTCTGGACTGAAGGATTGATGGGTGGCAGCAGGATCAGTGTTTGGGCAATAGTTGTTCACAAGGTATAAAAATGACTCAGATGTGAACAACAAATATCATCATGTACATTTATATTTATTAAATGGTAGAGAGGTTGCAGACTGCTTTTGTTGAAAAGGACCTGGATGTCCTTGGTCATATGTCACTGACAGAATTCATACAGGGGCAGGAAGTAAATGATATGTGGCTCTTCATGCAAAATGATTCAAGTACAAAGTTAGAATATCTTTCCCACTTATCGTGTTTTTTGAGAGAGTATTTGGTGCATTCTTTAATGATTTGGTCTGCTTTATAAACAATGATCCCTTTGTCACTGAGAGAGTGTAAAGTATTTTGACCAGACTAAACACTGGCATGATGTTATCATGAGGAGAGAGTGCAGTAACTATGTGTTTATTCTGTAGCGCTGTGAGAGAATAAGAAGTTGAAGCTTGATGGGTATGGACAGTCACTCGTTATGTCCCAAACAGCTGAATGGGGTGAAAATGTCATACATTTCATTGGATGTTTGATTCACGACTGTTTACATGCATCTTCAGAGCCCCCATGTCGATTGACAGAGTGGTACAGGCTCTGAATAAGCTCTGAACACTTTAATAAACAGTTACTGTGTGACACTGCGTTGAATGTTACTTTGTACACAACCCTGTCAGCAGCCACAATACCATCATTCTGAAACAGTTAGTTATTCCCTAACGGTTTCTGACCTTCACGGATACCATGGATCTGCCTTCTTGAAGATGGAAGACAACTTGGAGAATGGCTAAAAAATGTTGGCTTCATTCCGACTGCCAGAAAACCATGTTAAAGTAACACGTATGTACCATGAGTAATTAAGCCATGTGGGTCAATTTGGAGTAGTCTGTCTGTGCAGCCCCTGCTCCATTTGTTTGTGATGTTGGAGCATCTCTGACATTTTCCTGTTCCGGTGTTAGTGGCTTGACAAGCTGAATAACCTCTTCCTGTTCCTTTGTAAGTGACTCCGGGTGTGAAATGGTTCTTTCTGTTCCCATGCACGTTACATGTGGGAGAGAGCAGACTCCCTGACTTCCTGTGCAATAGGCAGGAGGGACTGAATGGTCTATCCCTCTTTTTGCCCAGTAGTTTTGATGGGATGAATGACTTCACCACATTCTTGCGAAAACAGATTGAGGTGCTGAATGAACCCCTCCTCTTACTGTGGAAATGTACTGTGCTGTTACACAAATGTTACCTAGACTTTAACAGCACGATCTTGAATGTTGTCCAAGTCTTGCTGCACATGGTCACAGACTGTTTCAAGAGCTGAAGAGGGACAACTTGTCCTGAAAATTTTGTAATATTCAGTGAATGCCCCCTCTTCTGCTGGCATGGTGGCTCAGAAGCTTCCACTGCTGTCTGACAGCACCAGGGTCCTACGTTCGATTCGAGCCTATGGCAACTGTCTGTGTGAAGTTTGCACATTCCCCACTTGTCTGCATGAGTTTCCTCCGGGTGTTCCGGTTTTCTCCCACAGTCCGAAGATGTTCAGGCTGGGTGAATCGGCCATGCTAAATTGTCCATTATGATAGTTGCATTAGTCAGAGGAAAATGTGTCTGGGTGGGTTCCTCTTTGGAGGGTCAGTGTGGACTGGTTGGGCTGAAGTGCCTGTTTCCACACTGTAGGGAAACCAATCTGCTCAGTTTGGATTCAATGGCTGAATAGCCTCCTTCCACACGGTAGGGATTCTATGATGACAATCTGGTGATGCCTGGGCTGAGGATCTCCTGCAACTGTGTCCCACGGCTGAGATGATTGATGCCCACCAATGATAATTATCTTCCCTTGTGCCATGAACGACTCCAAAAAATGTAGAGGTCATAGTTAATTCTCATTAAGTGTAATTTACCAGGAGGCGATTTATCAGGATGCTGCCTGGACTGGAAGGCACGTCTTATGAAGAAACCATGACGGAGCGAGGTCTTTTCTCACTGAGGTGTACAAGATGATGAGAGGCATAGAGAGAGAGTGAATAGCCAGAAGCATTTTCCCAGGGCAGAAATGTGCATGACTAAGTGGCATAATTTTAAGGCAATTGGTGGAAGGTTTAGGGGAGATATCAGCGGTAGATTCTTTACACAGAGAGTGGTGGGTGTGTCGAATGCACTGCCAGCGGTTGTAGTAGAGTCAAATACATGAGGGAAACTTAAGAGACTCTTGTATGGGCACATGGAACAAAGTGTATGGAAGCACGTAGGTTAGTCTGATCTTAGAGTTGGACAAATGGCACAACGTCGAGGGCTGAAGGTCCTAACTGCATGCATTCATGCTAAACTCTGAGCTCAAAAACTGCATGAATTCATGTAAAACTTCGTTATCTCACTTTTTAGATTAGAATCAATTTAAACATCATGGTTTAGACAGAGAACGCAGGGGGGCAACACCTTCAGCATATTGTCTAGATATCACCATTGTTAACAGCTAACCTGTGAATTCAACTTAATAAAAAGGTTTTGTGATTTACATATGAAGGAAGTGAAACTATCATGTTATTCTGACATATGAAAGGCTAAACAATCAATTTTTCAATGTATAATTTCAGTTACATGTCACTGCAAATTTCTGCTATAAATTCTGTGTTAGGATTAACCCCTCCACTATCACCTGATGAAGGATCGACGCTGCGAAAGCTAGTGTGCTTCTAATTAAACCTGTTGGACTATAACCTGGTGTTGTGTGATTTTTAACTTTGTTCACCCCAGGCCTACACCAGCATCTCTAAATCAGTACTGTTCTTTGTTCTGTGTTCTATGGAAGTGTTCAAGAAGACTTGGGCATTGAAGAAGGTTTGAGACTTGGAGCAGGTCAGCCTTGATCTGAGTGAAGGGCAAGGCAGGATTAGGATGTGAATGACCTGCCCCTGTTTCTGATGTTCTCCCATTCTGTTATTGGAAAGTTAGTTGGTGTTATTCTCCTGGAAGGTCTTTTATGGAATATTGCAATCAGGGAGACCAGCAGATTTTGTGAGCCATCGCTGGTTGAGATTTGAGGGCTGTCTTTACAGTGAATCTGGGTCGACAACATGATCAACAAATGAAGCACAAGTTACAGAGAGGGGAAGTTCTGTAAAGAAGATGAGCGACCTCTTTTATGACTCACCTGGGACTTCCATTTACATTTTCCAAATCTCCCAAACCGTGTGGGACAGTCTTGAGGGACGAAATGGTCTCCTCTGTTTCCGTGCACCTTGTTATAATAGTCAGTGGACTCCAACAGCTCCTGTCTAGCAGGTTTGAAGGGTTTAATGGAACGCAGAAACATGGGACTGAGGAGCAGGAGTGGGTCATTAGTGAATTTGAGCCTTCTCCTCAAGGCAATAAGATTGTGGCTGATCAGATTGTGGTCCCAGCCTCATCTTCCTGTCTGCGTCCCATTTTCAGTGACACACTTCTCTGTAAAATCTTTAACTAACTCAGCTGTGAATACTTGTAATCAGAGACGCGCCACAAACTTCTGGATAAGTGAATTCCCATTCGAATGGCCCTTTTAGAATTTTCCCTCATCCCGTTGTCAGAATAACAGAGTCATACTGCATGGAAACAGATCCTTTTGTCGAAATTGTCCACACCAATCAGGCATCTTAATCAGATCTCGTCCCATTTGTCAGCATTTGGCCTACATCCCTCTGAACCATTCCTATTTATGTACCTATCCAGATACATTTTAAACGTGTAATTGTTCCCGCTTTCACCACTTCCTCTGACAGTATGCCCACCAGCCTCTGTATGAAAAAGTTTCCTTCTAAGTCTTTGCCCTGTCTGTGTAAACAATATATACCACAGTTTCTTCTTCAATCTTCTTTGGCACCTCTTCATAATACTCAATCCCATTAACTATTTGCATCACACAAATCCATATTGACTGATCCCAATCAGTTCTTGTCTTTCTAAATAGATGTAAATCCTATCCCTCAGAATCCCCTCCAACGAACTCCTCAGCAAAAACGTTGGCTGATTTAGTCGATAATTCCCTGTGTTTTTTTGGATTACTGCTCCCTTTTCTAGCCTCACTCCTTCACTGGCCACAAAAAATAATGATAACTATGTTGGTGATGGGGCCAATGATATAGTTCTCAGAGTGTGTCAGGGTCAGTGTTAGGAACAATCAGGCAGATTTCTTTAATCTGCTAAAACAACACATTTATGACCAAAACAAAGTTACTCAAACAATGATGGAAAGAGGAATGACAAGAGGATATTGCAAATATGTACATTGATATTTTCCTTTGAAAAATACTGAGAAACACGCACAGACACACACACAGACACACGCGCACACGTACACACACACACGATTGTCGATAATAAACTGAAAAGCAAAATAACTGCACAGTTAACTTGAAAGGACATTGTCCAAATATGATTCGAACTCATGACCAAAGGAAAAATGAGAGTTTGACCCAAATGCTGTTCTATTTGTAGAGTCATCAAGTCCTACAGCATGGAAAGAGGCAGAGAGGCCCTTTGGCGCAAACTCGTCCATGCTGACCCAAATATCCAACCACCCAAACTCATTCCCAGCATTTGACCCATAGCATTCTCGACCTTTCCTGTCCATGTACTTGCCCATATGCCGTTTAAATATCGTTAATACAAATGCTTCAACCATTTCCGTTGGCAGCTCATTCCCTTTGTGTGCCACTCTCTGTGTAAAGCAGTTGCCATCAGTTTCCCTTTTATTCATTCCCCTCTCACCTTAAACTGGTGGCCTCTCCTCCTCGATTCCCCAACTCTAGGAAAAAAAAGGCTGGATATATCCTATCCATGTAAACTTCTATGAGATCCCTCTCAGTCTCCTATTCTCTAAAGAAAAAAACTCCTCGCTTGTCCAACCTCTCCCTATAATTCATACTGTTGACTTCTAGCAACATTTTTGTAAATTCCGTCTCCACACATTCCAAATTAAAAACATCCTTCCGATTGCAATGTGACTAAAACTGAACACAACTCTACAAGTGCAGCCTCACCAACATCCTGTATAACTGCAATGTAACTTGCCAACTGCTCTCCTCCATGTCCTGACCGATGCATGCTAGTGTGGCAAAAGTCTTCTTCACTACCATGGCTAACTGTGACCCCACTTTCAGAGAACGGTGGACCTAAACTCCATGATTCCTCTGCTCAACTACACTTATTAAATTCCTACCAATCACCATGAAACTCCTACCTTGATCTAACTTTGCCAAAATATTCCTCGGCCAACTTCTCCAGTTTGGTCAAGGTCCTGCTGCAATTTCTGATATACGTCCTCACTGTCCACGATAACACCTACTTTAGTGTCATCTTCAAGTTTCCATGTACCATGCCTTGTACATTCGCAAGAATATCATTGATACAGATAACGAACAGCAACGGGCCCAGCAGCGACCCCTGAGGCACTTCATGTGTCACAGGCCTCCAGTCCGAGAGCATCTTTCCACTATTAACCTCTGTTTACTACCATGAAGCCAATTGTGTGTCCAATTTGCCAGCTCACACTGGGATCCATGCGATTCTAACCTTCCAGAACAGCCTATTAATGGCAACCTTGTCAAAGGCCTTAGTGAAAACCATACAGACTACGTATACTGCCCTATCCTCATCAACATTCCTGGTCACTTCATCAATGAACTCAAACAAACTTGAGGTGCATGATCTTCCACTCTAAAGCCATTCAATCTTTCCAGTCGAAAAACATCTATTAACAATAATTATTAAAATTAGTAATAACAAACTAATTAGTAAATAACAATAAGATGACATTTTCAGTGGAGAATACATTGTCCATGGTATGTGATATTGGAACGTGTGTCATGGGCGAAGGGCAGAATAGATTTTGTCCCTGTGTCATTGAACTATGTTGAAAAAGGCAAGGGTGGCGTAGTGGCTCAGTGGCTAGTACTGCTGCCTCATAGTGCCATGGATCCGGGTTTGGTTCCAGCTTCGGGTGACTTTCTGTGTGAAGTTTGCACATTCTCACTGTATTTGTGTGTGTTTCCTCCGGGGGCTCCATTTTCCTCCCACAATCTAAAGATGTATAGGTTAGGTGAAATGGCCATGCTAAGTTACCCATAGTGTTATGTGCATTCGTCAGGAGTAAATATAGGCTAAGGGAATGGGACTGGGTGGGTTACTGTTTGGAGGGTCTGTGTGGTCTTGTTGGGCCAAATGGCCTGTTCACATACTGTAGGGAATCTGTCAAAAAAACTATTTCTAAACAAACCTTATCTTTCCAAATCCATGAATATCTCATCCCTCAGAGTCTTCTCAAGTAACGTACCTACCACAGTTGTTAGGTTTCCTGGTCTATAGATCCCAGATTTTTCTTTGCTTCCCTTCTTGAAAAATGGCACATTAGCTAATCTCCAATATTCTGGAACCTAAACTGTAGCTAACGATGATGCCAAAGTATTAACCAGTGTCCCAGTAGTTTCTTCTGTAACCTCTTGCAGTGTTCTTGGATGCATCTGTTTCGGACCAGGAGATTTATCCACCTTCATACATTCTAATGCATCCAACACGTTTTCTCCTGTGATATTGACTCACCCCAAGATAACACTGCTACCTTTGTTAACCTCCCAAGTCTTCATGTTTTTCTCCACGGTAAAGGCAGAGGAGAAATATTCATTGAGAATCTCTCAAATCTCCTACGGTTCTAGACATGCATGTCCACTTTGGAACTTGAGGGGTCAAACTCTCATTTAGTTATTCTTATTACTTCAATATACTTGAAGAACCTCTTTGCATTGACCCTAATCTCCTCAGACAAAGCTATCTTGTGCCCCCTTTTCGCCCTCCTGATTTCGTTCTTCAGTAAACTACTGTATCCCGTGTATACCTCCAGGGATTCCCTCGATCCCAGATGCCTGGACCTGAGCTACGCCTTATATTTGCTGGTCAAAGCCTCAATATCTCCTGACATCCGAGGTTCCCTCTTACGAGCAACCTTGCCTTTTGCCCTCACAGTAACATATAGACCTTGAACTGCAGACATTTGATTTTTAAAGGCCTCCCACTTGCAGGAGGTCCCTTCGCCTGCAAACAAACTCCTCCAACCAATCCCTACAAGCTCCTGTCTATTTCCACCAAAATTCGCCTTGCCCCAAGTTTGAACTTGAACATGTGGAGCGGTTTTGTCCTTCTCCATAATTATTTTAAAATTAATAGAACTATGTTCACTGGTCCCAGAGTGGTCCCCCACTGTCACGTCAGTCACCTGTCCTGCCCTAGATCTTAGAGTAGGTCACGTTTCATCCCTTCCCGAGTTGCACCCAATACATACTGCTTGAGGAAACTATTATGAACACACTTAATAAATACACCCCATCTCAGTCCTTAATTCTATGTCATTCCGAGTCTATGTTAGAAAAATTAAAATCTCCTACTAATGCAATCCTATTGGCCCTGCAAGTCTCCCCAGTCTGTCTACATATTTTTGTTCCCCCAATTCCTCGTTTACTATTTGGAGGGCTATAGTACAATCCAACTGCTATCACCATTCCCTTCTTATTTATTAGCTCCCCAGACAAATCCTCACAGGATGATCCATCAGTTATTTTATCTCTGATTACTGCTGTGATACTCGCCTTAATCAAAAATGAAAATCCCCGTCCCCTCCTTCCACCGTCTCTGTCCCGCATAAAGCACCTGTACCCTGGTACATTAAGCTGTCAGTTCTGTCGCTCCCTTATCAATGTTTCAGTAATGGCTATAATATCCCAGTTCCACGCACCGATCCATGCCCTGAGTTCATCGGCCTTACCTGTCAGCCATCTTGCATTGAAACAGTTGCAATTTAAGCATACAGGCATTCCTTGCTCCCTGTTGTTGTCTAGCCTGACCTGTCTCTTCATTTTACTGTTTCTGATTACTATATCTCCTTCTGACCTCGCATTTGCCTCCCTGCCTTTGAGGATCCCAACCCTCCGCAACCCCAGCCAATCTAGTTGAAACCCTCCCTTGCAGCAGTTTCAAACCTGCCTGCTTGGATACTGGTCCCCTTCCAGTTCAGGTACAACCCGTCCTTCCTGAACACGTCACCTTGCCCCACAAGAGATCCCAGTAATCCAAAAGTCTCTGCCCCCTGCACCAATTCTTTAGCCACCCCTTCATCTGCCATATCCTCCTGTTCTTACCTTCACTGGCATGGAGCACTGGAAGTAACCTGTATATTACCACTTTCATGGTCCTATCTTTTATCCTGTTCCCTAGCTCTCTACAATCACTCTGCAGGATGTCATCACTATTTCTAACTGTGTTACTCTGTCCTTTGTACCAATATGCACAATGACTTCTGGCTGCTTCCCCACCACCACACCCCCCCCACCCCCAACCACCCCTGGTGAGAACGTTCTGCAGCCGCTCTGAGACATCCTAGACCCTGGCATGTGGGAGGCTACACACCACTCCGGATTCCCATTTGCAGCCACAGAATCTCCTGTCTGTTCACCTCACTATCGAGTCGGATAATTACTTCTGTAGTTATTCTGCTTGCACAGCCTTCTGACAATGGGATTTCTTCATGAAACAGTTGAATTTGGCTGAACTGTTTTGCTTCAGGCAATGGGGAGATTCCAATCAATCCTCATCAGGAATCCTCCATTCGTGGGAAAGACGACTGGGCTTTTTTCACTCCACACATTGCTGTGATGAGCGATAGGGAAACAGAAAGGGAGCAATAGAATGTTTCTCCACAGATAGGCTACATTTTCCAGCTGTAAGTTAAATCAGTAACGTAATCAGTCCCACACTGGACTCAGTGAGCTCTTCTTTAACATTGCCCGAACTATATGACTCCATCACATTCTCGACTCCAGGTCAGTGCGTTATTGCAGAATCAATTCATTAACAATAAATGTCATAATTGTTTTGAAGGTGTGTTAATTTGTGCTTGCATAATGTAAAAATAAGCTTTTCATGTCTTCACAATATCTGTGTTCAAATGAATATTCTTAAAAATACACAGTAATTGCTGGAAAATGTCCGCTTGTCTGTCAGCATGTAGTATTAGAATTAGGAGTTCACTTTTTCGGTCCAATGATCTTTCCTTTGAACCTGACTTATTATTAAAGTGTTTCCCCAGTTTTATTCTCCCACACAAGAGGAAATATACATCCGGTCTTCACCAACTACACTCTTCTTAAGGTCTTATATGGTCAATACAACATCGTTCATTCTCAGGCAGAACTGTTAATTCATCATAACGTAATGCCTTCATCCCAAGAATGAGTTAAGAGAAACATTTTTGAGATGTTTCGAAAGCAATTTTCTTTTTTTTCAGTTTAGACAGTTAAAACTAGGCATAATACAACATATGTAATCTCAGCAATGCCCTGTACTGATGCAGAAAACATCGCAACACCCCTTGCACGAAACAGGATCACGACATTTACCTTCCAAATCACTTGCTCCATCTTCAGGTTAATTTGATGTGATTCATGTACTAAGACCCACAAATCCCTCTGTAGCACTGAGTTCTCCATTTTCCTTGCATTTAAATAAATTTCTGCTGTTTCGTCCTTTCCACAGAACAGAAAATTTCCATCACATATATATTGCACTGTTTTTTTTTCTGCTGAAGATTTGCTCACAGCCGTCCTCTGTCTCTATGCCATTGCTTGTCACTGTGCCCTCCCCAGTCTGTGTCCCATTGCAGACCTTCTGCACTCCCACTGTCTGTATCCCATTGCAGAAGCACTGCCCTCCTCCACCTGTATCCCATTGCTGATGCTCTACCTCCCCGTCTGGATCCAATAGCAGACCCTCTGCCCTCACCTATCAGTATCCCATTGCAGACGATCTACCCTTCCCCGTCTGTATCCCATTACAGATGCACTGCCTTCAGCTGTCTGTATCGCATTGTAGATGCTCTCCCCTTCCCTGTCTGTATCCCACTGCAGACGCTATGCCTCCCCGGTCTGTATCCCACTGCAGACGCTATGCCCTCACCCATCAGTATCCCATTGCAGACGCTCTTCCATTCCCCTGTCTGTATCCCACTGCAGACGTTCTTCCCTCCACTGTCTCTATCCCATTTCAGACGCTCTGCCCTTCCCCTGTCTGTATCCCATTGCAGAGGTGCATTCCTCCCCCAGTCTGTCTCCCATTGCAGACACACTGCACTTCCCCTATCTGTATGCCATTGTAGACGCACGGCCCTCGCTCTGCCCTCTGCTGTCTGTATCTCATTGCAGGCGCTTTTCACTCCCCTTGTCTGTACCCCATTGCAGACGCTCTGACCTCCCTTGTCTGTATCCCATTGCAGATGCTCTGCCCTCCCCCTGTCTGTATCCCATTGCGGACGCTCTGTCTCCATTTGACATCTCATTGAATGACTATCCTGGTGCATGAGCAAACTGAGCTCCATCTCCTTCATCCGGTTCATTAGAATAGATTGTAATTTGTTGATGACCTCATACAGATCCCTGAAGATTTCCACTTGTTACAGCTTTCCAAACACAAAATGAGTAATGATCTATACAATGCATTTGCTGACAGCTACCCAGGGCGTCCCTGATTCTGCATAACAGCCTGGGATGGTTATATGGTGTCCTCCTGTGCTGTGTAATTTATTGAGTACTTCATTCTGTTTGGTGGGGTCTGTTTGGTGCAGCCCATTTTGCCGCAGACCCATTTAGGCGCAGAACCATTTCAGCGCAGCTCATATTTATTCCTTTTCAGGCTTCGATAAAAATATTAATCAAAGCAATAAAAATAAAAATAATGTTTATTCCCTTTAGTAAAAATGTTAAAAAGACACTTGAGTAAATACAATATTGACTCAGAATTTTCTTTCAGAGCTAAAATGATAATTGGTGTTGTATTTATTCACATTGAAAACATTCATGAAGCTATTGAACATTTGACTGATGCCCTTCCAGATGAATTGCAACCGCTGCTGGACTGGTTCGAGGATAACTATGGAGGTAGAAGATTACGCAAAGGAAATGGTCAGCGTCCAACGCTTTTTCCAGTTGGAATGTGGAATTTATATGAAAGAACTTTAAACAATGAGGACAAAACAAACAATAATGCAGAAGCTGCCCACAGGAGATGACAATGCGAACTTGATGTTGGAAATATATTGACAGTTTCCAAAAAGTTCAGAGAGGAAGGGACATTTACTATGAGCATCTGATAGCAGGGCACGATATTCCGTTGAAATTAAAGAAGCAGATGCGAGAATATAAACACTCGTAAGAAGATTTAGTGAGAGAAATGATGTTGAGTATTTACGAGGATTGGTCATAACTTTGAATGAACGTCATGTCTTAGATTTTTCACAATGAACTTATATCGTTTACTTTTTTCTTTTTAACATTTTTACTGAAGAGAATAAACATTACTTTTATTTTTAGTCTTTCATTAATGCTTTTAACTAAGACTGAAAAGTGAGAGAGATGAGATTGGAACTGCCAGCGAGTTTAAATTAAGAATTGTTCTTTACTGAACATTGCTGCTAACGTGGTTGGTGGGACGTCGATGTTTCAGAATCTCCACACAAGGTGCCCTGGTCCTCTCTGCCTCTTTCCAGGATCCTCCCGATATCTCGAGGTAGAGGGTGAGGGAACGAATATTGGGCACTCTAACACCCGGCATGGCCTTTTATGTCCTATTCCAGGATGTTTCTCCTGGAATGGGAGAAGAGGAGGAACGGAGTGAGGGTGGGAGTGTGTGTCCCTGCTGTGAATGCTGGTATAGGGGAAGAGGGAAGGGTGAGATGTCCGGAGGGAGTCTGACCACAGTGTTGTATCAATGCAGTGGTATTAGTGTGCGGGGCTAATGCGTCAGTGACAGAAAAAGTGAGGGAGGGAAGGTGCTGAATTCAACAGTGAGTGTGGTCGTGCTTGAGACTTATTTGGAGATAGAGTGTGAGCCTTGTTCGGGGGTAGGTGCTATAACAGATATACAGTGAGTGCAAGGGAGCAGAAGAATATGGTGACACTTATCCTGGCAAAGTGGGGGGAAAGAATATTGATGTTTGTCCTGTATTGCTGACCAATTCTTCAGATTATCTCAGCGTTGAGGTGAGCCTCCCTGAACGTCTTGTCCAAGTCTATCAGTAATAACGCCTCAGACCCTTTCCATCACTTCCCACAGAATTAGTTTGGGTGGATCTTACAAATAGCAAGGTGAAGCAAACATTAGTGTGTTATATATCAAAACCAAATCTGTCACGTAAATACTTTACAACATATGCTCTGGAAATTAGGTATGCAAGTATATGCAAGGGGAAGCAATTGACACAGTGATATTATCGCTGGGCTCTTAACCCAGGGACCCAGGTAATTTTCTGGGGACATGAGTTCAAATCCTGCCATGGTGGAATTTGAATTCAATATGTATCGGGAATCAAGGGTTTATGATGACCAGGAATCCATTGTCGATTGTTGGAAAAACTCATCTGGTTCACTGATGTCCTTGAGGGAAGGATATTGCTGTCCTTACCTGGTGTCGCGTGCATGTGACTCCAGACACAAGACAATGCTGCTTCCTCTTAACTGCCTTCTGGCATGGGCAATAAATACTGGTTATCCAGCGACACCCTCATCCTGTGAATGAGTAACAAATAATCGTGGGCGCTGTAGTGATAACGGATGGTCTCAAGTTGCACCGAAACTGCAGTGACGACTAATACTGTGAAGAAAAACTTCCGTAAGTGTGTATTAAGTAGGTTGAACAATACGTTGTGGGCGGCACGGTGGCACAGTGGTTAGCACTGCTGCCTCACAGTGCCTGAGACCCGGGTTCAATTCCCGCCTCAGGCGACTGACTGTGTGGAGTTTGCACGTTCTCGCCGTGTCTGCGTGGGTTTCCTCCGGGTGCTCCGGTTTCCTCCCACAGTCCAAAGATGTGCAGGCCAGGTGAATTGGCCATGCTAAATTGCCCATAGTGTTAGGCAAGGGGTAAATGTAGATGTAGGGGTATGGGTGGGTTACGCTTCGGCAGGGTGGTGTCGACTTGTTGGGCCGAAGGGCCTGTTTCCACACTGTAAGTAATCTAATCTAATCAAACTAGAGAGCAGGTTATTTCAGATTTGGTATTGTGTGGTCAGGAGGACTAATTAATAACCTTGCTCTGAAGCAGCTTTGGAGGAATAGTGACATCAATATGTTTCATTTCTACATGGCGTCTTAATACAATATCAATGTTTGAACATTTAAGTCAAACATCGTGGAATCCCGGAGGCTAGAGGGTCAAGTACGCTCCAATGAATTGGGAAAGTATAATATAACATTCAATGGGAGAAGCAATGATTGTGAGAGTCATAGAGTCCGGCAGCACGGAGAAAGGCCCTTCAGCCCAAACTGGTCCATTCCAAACAAAATGTCCATTCACATTAACCCCATTTCACTGCCCTTGCCCCATATCCTTCTTATTCTTTCCTATCCGTGTATTTGTCCAAATGCATTTTAAATTTAGTCAATGTACCTCCATTAACCACTTCTGCTGGGAGGTCATTATCACCCGTGTGTAAAAGAAATTGCCCCTCAGGTTCCCTCTTACTCTTTCCCCACGGATCTTAAATTGAGGCACTCTAGTCCGTGGGTTGCTCAATCCTGTGAAAAAAAAACTTAGTGCATTCACTCTATCCATGCTTCCCATGATCCTATACACTTCTATCTGATCCCCCTCAGTCTCATACACTCTAAAGTAAAAACTCCTAGCTTGCCCAACCTCTCAGTATATCTCAGACCATTGAGTCCAGGCAACATACTTGTAAATTTCTTCTGCACTATTTCCAGTTAAATTACATCCTTCCTGTAGCAATGTGAACAAAACTGAACATACACTACCAGTATTGCCTCACCAGCATCCTGCATAACTGCAACATAACTCCCTAATTTCAATACTCTTTACTCTGACTGATGAAGGTCATTGTGCCAAATTCCTTTTTCACTGCCCTATCTACCTGTGACTCCACTTTCAGAAAAACTTGAACCTGAATTCCAAGGTCCCTTTGTCTCAATACACTCCTTAAGACCCTGTCATTCACCATGAAACTTCTACTTTGATTTGACTTTCTAAAATGCAAGAACTGACAATTATCTGTAAATATATATGCAATATACATGCATAAAACAAACAGTAATAGTCCCAGAACCGACTCCTGAGGCATTCCACTCGTCACAGGCCTTCAGTCCGATAAGCATGCTTCCACTATTACTCTATGTTTCCTACCATCAAGCAAATTTTGGATCTGATTTGCCAGCTCTCCCTCAATTCCATATGATCTAAACGTCCAGAGCAGCCTACCATGTGGAACCTTACTGAAGACCTTACTGAAATCCATATACATTCCGTGCACCACCATGCCCTTGTCAAAGTTCCTGGTCATTTCACCAAAGCACTCTCACAAATGTTTCAGCCATGATCCCCCATGTACAAAGACGTGCTGACTGCTCATAATCACACCCTGCCTTGCCAAATGCATGCATATCATCTCTCTCAGAGTCTTCTCAAGAAACTTACCTACTAGAGATGTGAGGTTTACTGGTCTATAATTCCCAGGTTTTTCTTTGTAGCTCTTCTTGAATAAGGGCACAGCATTTGCTACCTTCCAGTCCTCTGGGACTTCATCCGTTGGCTGCTGATGATACAAAAGTACCATCCAGGGCCCCCACTATTGCTTCTCTGTTTTCCTGCAGTGTTCCTGAACATATCTGGCCAGGACCAGGAGATTTATAGAAATACTGCATAGTCTAAAAGATATGTCTACTTATTTCAGGTGAAAACACCAAAGAGTGAGTAAGTGAATCAATGATGATTAACAGAACAAATTAAAGAATATATTAATCACCGCAAGTGACTTCAGAAGAATTCCAGACATTGTGGAATCCTGAGAATTCTTAGAAAATTGCAATCCAGAAAAGGAGGGCCATGAAACTGATAAGGAAATTAAAAAGCGAACATGCATGCAAACAAACAGGAACACAAAGACTGCAAAAACCTATGATCTATATTTCAAACGAAAAAAACACAAATGTAGAAATGTGCAATCGGGAGAGACGAGTTTCTGGTGGATAACAGGGGAATGGCAAAGCAAATGGCCAGTTACTACACATCTGTCTTAATGGAGTAAGACCCAGAAAATCAGCTAGATATACCAAGTGATGGTCTAGGACCTGTGGAAGTAAAGACATAAAGTCAATTCATATCAGTAACAAGGCAATATCGAACATGCAGCTGGATTGAGCATTGCTAAGCTTCACAAACCAGATGTACTTCATACCAAAATCTTCAGAAATAAATCACAAATCGAAGTATTGATTGCATTGTCGATGACTGCGTTCTATTTTCCTGAAAATTCTGCAGAGTCTGGAAGTTGGTGTAGATAAATGGACATTAGTAAACATGATCCAAGTACTATAGATGAATGGTAGGGATCCAAGCATCTACAAAGGGAAGAAGAGACAGTGTGGAGAACTGCAGACCAATTAACTTGACATTTGTCGGGAACCTGTTGGAATCTATTATATAGGATGTGATATTGGATACTTAGACATTAACAGCAAACTTTGAGAGACTTAGTATGCATTTCTGAAAGGGAAATCATACTTGAGAAACTTTGGAATTGTTTGAAGTTGATTCTTACAGCATAGATAATAAGGATCCAGTAGAATTGGCATATTTTAGATTATCAGAAGGCTTTCTATAAGAACTCACACGGTGAGTTCGAAAATGCAATGATGTGAAGTGTATTTGGAGGAATATCTGTAAGTGGAAACTTAAAGTTTGGTTTGCCTTCCTTTAAGGGAGTCAGAATACAGATGTAAAGACACGTTGAAGCAGTTTCACAGAGTGTTGGTGAGACTGTACCTGGAGTATTGTGTACAGTTTTTGTGACCAAATCTAAGAAAGAATATACTGACCACAGAGGAAGTGTAATGGACATTATCCAGATAAATCCCTCAGATGGCGAGATTGCGTGATGAGGAAACTCGGCCTATGTTCTGTAGAGTTTGAACGAATCAGTGGATTACTGTGAACTTTATAAAACTCACAAAACATACGGCAAGTTGGAAATTAACAGGAAATTTATCAGGCTGTCTAATCCATATTCAAGGCAAATAATGACAGGATAAGGGACAAACCATTGAAGACTGCAATAAGGAGGAAAGTCTGAACATGGAGGGGTATGACTAACACAGGGGCAAGGCAGGACAAAAGAAATAAAGAAAAGAGGATACAAGCATGGACTACTTTCTAAACGGTGAGAAAATTCATAATGCCAAAGTACAAAGGGATCTGGGAGTGCTAGTTGCGGATTCTCTAAAGGTAAACATGCAGGTTGAGTCCGTGATTAAGAAAGCGAATGCAATGTTGTCAATTATCTCAAGAGGGTTGGAATATAAAAGCACCGTTGTGCTACTGAGACTGTATAGAGCTCTGGTTAGGCCCAGTTTGGAGTACAGTGTCCAGTTTTGGTCCCCACACCTCAGGAAGGACATACTGGGACTGGAGCATGTCCAGCGGACATTCACACGGATGATCCTGGAATGGTAGGTCTAACACATGAGGAACGGCTGAGGATCTTGGGATTGTATTCATTGGAGTTTAGAAGATTAAGGGGAGATCTAATAGAAACGTACAAGATAGCACATGGCTTGGAGAGGGTGGACGCTAGGAAATTGATTCTGTTAGGTGGGGAGACTAGGACCCGTGGACACAGCTATAGAATTAGAGGGGGTAAATTCAGAACAGAAATGCGGAGACATTTCTTCAGCCAGAGAGTGGTGGGTCTGTGGAATTCATTTCCACAGAGTGCAGTGGAGGCTGGGACGCTAAATGTCTTCAAGGCAGAAATTGATAAATTCTTGATGTCACAAAGAATTAAGGGCTATGGGGAGAATGCAGGAAAGTGGAGTTGAAATGCCCGTCAGCCATGATTGAATGGCGGAGTGGACTCAATGGGCCGAATGGCCTTACTTCCGCTCCTACGTCTTATGGTCTTATGGTCTTATGGAAAAGATTACAGAGAATCCCCAGATAACCTACAAGTGCGTCAGGCAGAACAGAATAACCAGTGAACACGTAGGACTCATTGGTGACTTGCCAAGTTGCATCTAAATCAACTTCAGTAGTAGGAAAAGAGGGGAGTGGTAGAAGACTGTTTGTGTGACTGGAGGCTAGTGTCCAATGGTGTACCACGGGCATCAGTGCTCGGTTCCTTATTATTTGTGATTCGGAGGTGCGAGTGTTGGTTGCGGTGGACAAATCTAAAAATAGCATAACACCAGACCATAGTCTAACAGGTTTATTCGGCAGCACTAGTGTTCGAAACGCTGCTTCTTCATCAATGTGCACAACCACGTGATATAACTGATGTTGAGAGATTTTTATCCTTATTATTTGTGGTATTCATGAATGATGCAGCTGTGAATATGGACGAGGGGTGGGGTGTGTAATAAATAAGTTTGGACTTGATAAAAGATTGGCCGGGTGGTTGGCAGTGAGGATGAAGGCCTTATGTTACAGGTAGATACGGATGGAATGGTCAGATGGGTGGATCAATGGCAGATGGAATGTAACCCTGATAACTATGAGGTGATGCAACTTTGGAAGAAGTCACCAGTCAGGGGAGTACTCAATGAATGGCAGCACACTAGAAAGCTCAGAGGGTGCTTCTCCACACATCACTGAATGTGACTGCACAGGTTCATACACAATCTGGGAAAGGCTAGGGGAATGTAAACATAGTCTTTATTCATCGAGGCATAGATTATAAGAACTATGCGGAACATTGGTGAGGGCAAGATGGAATACTGTGTGTAGGTCTGGGAAAAAAAAAACATTACAGGAAGGATGTGATTGTCGTGGAGGGGGTGCAGAGACGTTCCCTTGGATGGAGCATGTCAGCTATGGAGAGAGGCTGGATAACCTCAGGTTGTTTAGTTTGGAGGAGAGAAGGCTGCGAGGGCTATGATTCAGAAGGATAGGATTACGAGGTACATGGACAGGGTGAATAGACAGCAGCTGTTACTGTTACTCACAGGGCCACACTTTAAAAGTGAAGGATTTGCGGTTTAGTGAAGATTTGAGAATTGTTTTTCAACCAGAGCGTGTTGGGGTCTGAAATGCACTTCTTGAGAGTGGAGTTGTCATGCTAACATCAAACCATTAGAAACGACACAGTTGTGCACTTCAAATGCTTTAAGATCCATGGCTAAGGTCTTGTGTCGGAAAGTGGGCCAAATGTAGACTGTGCTGTATTTCTGGTAGTACAGAGACTGTGCTTCTGTGATTGTATGGCTATGGAAGGTCAATCATTGAATAGCTTAAGGTAGGAATTGATGGGTTTCTGAAGATTATCTTAACAAAGTTGATAAGAGAGAACTTGGAATATTTTCTAGAAATACGTCAATGGCAAAATTAAGAGAAAAAAGTTGCAGATTTCTTACAGTGTGACACCAGATAATTGAGGACCGAGAAATAGCAGATCTATGGAGCAAATGCTTTAGTTATGCCTTCACAGAAGAAAACAAAACAAAAAAGAAAACTTCCTAGCAATACGAGGGAGTTTAGTCTTGTGAGAAAAGGGGAATAGAATGTAAATAGCAACTGAACAGTTTAGAAAAAGTATTGGACTGAAAGTAATGGGCATAGACAAAGTCAACGGAAATTTATGACATGGGAATCATATTTGAGAAAGTGCCTTTTAGTAAAATTATGTAGCAGATAACAATGCTCTGCGAGTGGATTATCAGAAAGATTTTTGATAAAGCCCCAAGCCTATTGTGCAAATTCGAATCCTATGGTACTCGGGCTAATATATGGTCATAGATTTAGAATGGGAGAGCTGGTAGGAAACAGTGAGTAGGAATAAAATAATGATTTATTTGCAAATGGAAGGCTTGGAGGATATTGTACGGATCGTGCCTTGGGCTCCAGCTATTCCCAATAAACTTCATATCTTTGGGTGAGGGGTGCAAATGCAATATTCCCAACTCTGCTGACAGCACTAAACGGTGTCAGCCTGTGAGTGGATGAGAAGGATGTAAAAAAGTTCCAAGGTGATTGACACATGTCGAGTGACTGGGCAAATACGTGACAGGTGGAGAGTAATGGGGGAGATGAGATGTTGTGTACTTTGATGGGAACAATGGACTGGCAGCCTCTCATTTGAAAAAGGAGTGGTTGAAAAACATCGCACTATAAATGAACTTAAGCTACATTTTTGTTTATTTCTGCGTAGCCCTCCGAGTCCATGTGTGGCAGTGAGTTCTGAAGCCAGAAGTCAATTCTGGGAATGGCATTGGCACGCTGACCATTGTAGGTAGGCCCAGCACGCGGGGAACTGTAACTTTGAAAGGAATCTGGATCTCCCTGTACACCAATCACTTAAAGCAATATTGTAGGAGCAGAAAGCAGGAAGGAAGATAAATGGTGTATTCACATTCATTTCAGGGGAATTTGAGTACAGGAGTGAATGTATCTTACTGCAGCTGTTCAGGGCCTTGGTGAGAACCCATCTTGAACATTGTGCTATATTATGTACAGTTTTGGTCTCTTTTCCAAACAGATGACAAACCTGACATTGAGGGAGAGCAGCAAAGGATGACCAGACTGATCTCTGGGATGACAGACTTGTTGTGGGAGCAGAGTTTGGGGCAACTGGACTTGTATTCAATGGGGTTTAGGAAAATGAGTGGAAATCTCAGTGAAATATATAACACTCTGACAGGGCGAGACAGATTAGAAGCAGGGATGGTAATTCCCGTGGCTGGGACGTCTAAAACATGGGGCGACAATATTAGGTACAGACAGGCCACTTTGCATTGAGATGAGATTAAATGACTGCACTCGGAGACTGGCGAACCATGGGTACTCTCTTCAAGATCATGCTGTGGAAGTCAAGGGGCTGAGTATAAAGAAGGATTTCTGGAAACTAAAGGGATAGGGAGAGAACAGGAGTATGGTGTGAAGATAGAAAATCAGTTCTCATTACAGGTTGTTCTCCAATAACGCAAAAACTGTGTGCCTGTGCAACACTGTGTTGTACAAAATCATGCAAATTAATAATGGGGTCTATGGAAAAAAGAGGGTATTCGGCGAACCCCCAAAAATATCAGTAAAAACCAAAAATTAAATTTGATCTAACAAACAATAGAACAGTCTAAATAAATCTTAAAATTACATGTTGTAATGGAACAGTGCTGTAAATGTAACGCTTTCACACTACAGTCACTCACTGGTGCACTGTACCTTTCACCACAATCTTCACCAGAGAGCGCCCGGGGGCTGACTGACCATGTGGTGGGAAATTCCAGTTCTCTCCAAGATTCTCCCCACAGTTTGAAATAAAGTTATTTCGAAACATAGACTACAATTCCCAGTTTCAGGCTCAGTTTCAATGCCTGCAGCGTCGATTGCATTCCTGTTTTTGCTGAACACATTGATTGTACCTTTTGTAGATAGAGGGTTTCTGAGGCAGGATTTGCTGGTCAGCTGGTGCCCGCCAAGGAATCGCGTCACAGTGAATGCCAGTTCACTTTTTAGAAAAAGGTTCATGAATTGCATTGCAGCCTAATTGTATTTAATCAACACGTGTTATTGGTGAACTGCCTGTACATAGAATGGAAGCGTAAAACTCGTCGGCTGAATGGACGACAGCATTTCTCATTTTATGTTTAACAATGTTTAAACATATTAAGGGATATGAATATTTTATGGGGAAAACTGCGTTGAGCAGATGTTCGGCCATGAAATAGAAAAGGGAAAGCTCAATGAGTTGTATGACGTATTCCTTTCCCGATGCTTCTGTGCAGTGTGTGGGAAAGCTCTGTTAATATTGCTACAAACTCTCAGCTGTTAGGAAGGAGGTCTCTGCAGGTTCGACAGGATTGTGTTTCCCATTCCCTTTTCTGATAACGAGGCTGGTGCTGGCTGTTCTCTCCGGGTTTATCCTTTAAGACCTCGGAGCAGTTTGATATAATTGAGTGTCTTGCTTGGCCGTTTTAGAGACCATTGAAGAGTTTATCACATGTCTGTGTGTCTGGAGTCACTTTTAGGCCAGACAGGAAAGCACGGGAGATTCACTTCCTGAAAGTACATTGGGGAAGGAGATCGACATTTATAATCGACATTGAACACAAGATCACTATTACTGACACCAGATATTTTATTAATTGATATTTTATTAATTGTTTTTAAATTGCACCAGTTGCCAGAGAATTATCCTGGTCTGGATTAGCAATCCAATGACAATGCCACAACAGCACCATCTCCACATGGGGGCCTATCGGAAACCACACTGAATCGATTATTTCTGTGCTGTGTGACAGCTCTATCAAAAATAACCCCAACCAATTTGACATTCGTGATGGGATTGAGGGCGTGGTAATTGGTCTGATTGTAATTATTCCCTTCTTGGGGGATGGGACATAGTTGAGTAATTACCCACATTGCCAGGGAGTTGTCAGAGTTGGAGCTGGAATGAAACAGCTTCCTCAGGTACACGGCTTGTTTTGTAGCAAAAGTCCTCAGTCCTTTTGCAGGAATGGTGTCAGGGCCTAATGCCTTAGTCGTATCTACAGTGTCCAGCTGTTGCTTCATGTCACGTGCAGTGAATTGAATTGGTTGAAGACGGGCATCTGTGATTCTGAGGGTATCATAGTGAGGGTGAGGTGGGTAATCGACTCAACACTTCTGGCTGAGGATGGTGCAGATGCTGCATCTTTTACATGGATGCACCGGGCTGTTCCATTATTTAGGATGGAGATATTTGTGGAGACCTCTCCTCCAGTAAGTAGTTTAATGGTTCATCAATTTTTATGCATGGATCCGTGCATTCAGGCTGGAGACTTTGCTGCCTTCCTTTGCTAAAGAGGACCAAACTTGCTTTATAAAGGGCCGCAGATCTTCCTACAATGTTAAGAATTTACTTAATATGATCCAAGAGTGTCAACAACAATCTGTCCAGGGATTATTGATCTCTTTAGATGAGGGAAGGCATTTGATTGGGTTAAGTGGCCTGATCTCTTCTGTACATTAGGATGGTTTGGTCTACGCAAAGTTTTTATCAAGCGGGTGAGGGTCCTTTACAGCGATCCTCTGGGTGCGGTTCTCACTAATGGTGTGGCCAACAAGTAATATTAATATTTCTCCAGGCAGCCGACAAGGTTAATACCTTTCACATTGTTGTTTACGTTGGGGATTGAGACACTGGTGGAGGCCATCCATAGGGATGCCAACATATCTGCCCCAGAGGTGGGATAGAAGTCACGTCAGATTACATTGTATACAGATGAGGGTCTTATGGTTTTGTCAAATCCCGCAATTTCGGTAGTTCACGTGATGCAATGCATTAATTCACTTGTTGCCTTTCTGGGCGATAAGATTAATTTTACAAAGTTGGTGGCCATGCCTATGGGAGGTCTTAGGGAAATACCTGATACTGAGGGCAAATCCTGGTTTCCTTTTAAATGGTCACGGGAGTGGTTTCCCTATTTCAGTATATTCACTGCATCTGACTTTGATCATTTATTTAACGTGAACTGTGTCCATTTGTTTGACAAAATTAAACAAGACCTTCAAAGATGGGAGGCATTTCCAATATCCTGGCTTGGTCGGATAGCTGTTATTAAAATGAATGTCCTTCCTCATTTGCTATACACTGTGTAAAAGCTTCCTTTGATGTTTCCCAGACAGATTTTTTGGAAACATAATGGCTGGTTTAGCTCTTTTATTTGGTCCCATAAGCGATTCTATATCAAGCTAACAAAATTGCTACTGCCCCACAGATTTTGGGGGGTAGATCTCCCCGATTAAAAGCAATCAATTAAGCTCTTTCCATCGTATGTGAGTGCCTGGACGGCTGAGGTCTCGGCATCAATATGACAAAGTGAACCTTTGTTGGTCTGTTGTTTTTAGATAAAATGACAACATTTATGAAGTATTGTCATAAACTAATTATTATCAATACTGTTAAATCTTGAAGGACAATGCGTCAGATCGAGGGCAATGCAGCCCTCATGCTTCTTACCCCTATAATTGATATACCGGTCTGTCAACCAGTGATAATGGATTCCAGATTTAATCTGTGGGCAGCCAGGAGTGCGCCTTGCTTGAGTGATTTAGAATTAGTAGAATCCCTACAGTATGGACACAAGCCCTTGGGCCCAGCAAGTCCACTTCAACTCTCTGAAGACCCACCCAGACCCATTCCCCTACCATCCTATATTTACCATGACTAATGCCCAAACCTTTTCATCCCTGAACACTATGAATGATTTATCAATGGCCAATTCATCTAGCCTGCAAATCTTTGGACTGGGGGAGGAAGCCCACACAGACACAGTTAACAATATACTAACTCCACACAGCCAATCACCCAGGCCTGGAACCAAACCCGTCACCCTGGTGCAGTGAGTCAGCAGTGCAAACCACTGAGCCACCACGTGTTACTTGAGGGAGAAACAATGATATCATTTGATCAAATAACTCATAGGTATGTACTACCTAATAGAGACCTCTTCTGTTTTTGTTCCAGATTAGAGATTTGATTTTAAAACACAATTTTAACAGACACTTATGGATCAGATACAGAGAAGCAGGTGATTATTGTAAAGAACATACTCTCTGTCAGTTCCCTGTATCATTTGTTGGTGAGTGTCCCCTCAGACAAGAATGCAGCTTCGTGAGATCTGTGCGAGGAAGTTGGAGGTTTAGATTTTTTCTGAGACATGGGAGGATATTTGTGAAAATGCTCAAAGGATTTTGATCTATAATAGGACCCATTCCATGCAGTTGAAAATTCTTCATAGGTTCTATCTGACCAAAGATTTTCTCTCAAAATTCAAAGTGGATTATCCTACAGCATATCTTAAATGTAGAATGACTACAGGCACTCGTACTCATTGCATGTGGTCCTGAAGCAGGCTTTGTATATATTGGAGCACGGTGTTAGGTGTGGGAGAGTGGGACATGGGGACCGAATTGGAAATCGACCCGGTTTCGCTTTTCCTGGGCTTTCCCAGAGTATCTTACGCAGATGCACATGGGAAAAAAAAATATGTCCTTACTTTCTATGCTAGGAAAAAATATTTTGAGGTGTTGGATGTCTGAAAACACCGCGGATCTGTTGGGTCTTTGTAAGTTCCTCATGGAGAATATCCCTTTGGACTTTCTCAACAGCATGGTGCAACAAAAACAGAGATCAGTATAAGTCATAGAGTCAAAGAGATGTACAGTATGGAAACAGACCCTTCGGTCCAACCCGTCTATGCCAACCACATATCCTAAACCAATCTAGTACCACCGGCCAGCACCTGGCCCATAACCCTTCAAACCCTTCTTATTCGTATAGCCATCCAAATGTCTCTTAAATGTTGCACTTGTATCAGCCTCCCCAATATCACCTGGCAGCTCATTCCATACACGTACCACCTTATGTGTGTAATAGTTGCTCCGTAGTTCTTTATTGTATCTTTCGCCTCGCACCCTAAACCCATACCCTCTCGTTCTGGACTCCCCGACCACAGGGAAGAAAAAACTTTACCTATTTACCCTATCCATGCCTTTCATAATTTTGTAAACATCTATAATGTCAGCCCTCAGCCTCTGACACTCCAGGGAAAACAGTCCCAGTCTGTTCAGCCTCTCTCTATAGCTCAAATCCTCCAACCCTGGCAACATCCTGAAATATTTTCTGAACCCTTTCAAGTTTCACTATATCTTTCCGATAGGAAGGAGACCAGAATTGGACGCAATATTCCAACAGTGGCTTAACCAGTGTCCTGTACAGCCGCAACATGATCTTCCAACTCCTGTACTCAATACTCTGCCCAATAAAGGAAGCCATACAAAACGCCTTCTTCACTATCCTATCTACCTGCGACTGCACTTTCAAGGAGCTATGAACCTGCACTCCAAGGTCTCTTTGTTCAGCAACACTCCCTGCGACCTTACCATCAAGTGTATAGTCCTGCTAAGATTTTCTTTCCCAAAATGCAGCACCTTGCATTTATCTGAATTAAACTCCATCTGCCACTTCTCAGCCCATTGGCCATTTGTACAATCTGAGGCGACCATCTTCGCTCTCCACTACACCTCCAATTTTGGGGTCATATGCAAACATACTAATTGTACCTCTTATGCTCGCATCCAAATCATTTATGTCAATGACAAAAAGTAATGAATCCAGCACCGATCCTGGTGGTACTGCACTGGTCACAGGCCTCCATTCTGAAAAACAATCCTCCACCATCAGCCTCTGTCTTCTACCTTTGAGCCAGTTCTGTATCCAAATGGCTAGCTCTCCCTGTATTCCATGAGATCTAACCATGGGGAACCTTATCAAAACCCTTGCTGAAGTCCATATTGATCACATCTCCCACCTGCCCTCATCAATCCTCTTTGTTACTTCCTCAAAAAACTCAATCAAGTTTGTGAGACATGATATCTCATGCACAAATCTATGTTGACTATCCCTAATCAGTCCTTGCCTTTCCAAATATATGCACATCCTTTACCTCAAGATTCCCTCCAACAACTTGCCCAACACCAACGTTAGGCTCACTGGTCTATAGTTCCCTGGCTTGTCCTTACCACCCTTCTTAAACAATGGCACAACGTTAGCCAACCTCCAGTCTTTTGGCACCTCACCTGTGACTATCCATATTGCAAATATCTCAGCAACAGGCCCAGCAATCACTTCTCTAGCTTCCCACAGATTTCTAAGGTACACCTGATCAGGTACTGGGGATTTATCCACCTTTACCTGTTTCAAGACATCCAGCACTTCCTCCTCTGTAATAACGACATTTTGAAAGGTATCACCATCTATTTCCATACATTTTATATCTTCCATATCATCTTCCACAGTAAATACTGATGCACAATACTCGTTTAATATCTCCACCATACTTCTCGTGCGAGGAAGAATGTTCTGTTGTGTTGGATGTCTGAAAAACCTCCTGGTCTGTTGGGTGGTTGTAAGCTCGTCATGGAGAATATCCCTTTGGAAATTCTCACCAGTATGGTGCACCGAAAAGCAGAGATTTATATAAGATATGGCAACCCTTTTTGGATTACCGCGATACAGGCTTATCTGCCACTCTAAAAAAGGCTTTTATATAGCCATGACGATATTGTCTAATGAATCACATATTATGAATTATGAACGTATGAATGTGTATCAGTTAATGCTCTCGAAGAAAGAGAGCTATCACTTTGTTATGCTGAGCCATATTATTTATTTATTATTTATTGTTTATTTTTGTTTTTCTTCTGTCTGTTTAGAGACTTTAACTTATTTTTATATACATGAACATGGGTGTAATTTTGTTCAGTTATTAGAGTTGTTTTGTTATTGGTTTAATATAATAATAAAATTATATTTTTCAATAAAAAGTTGTTAAAAATTAAAATGCTAACATGGATAGATTAGAGACCCAAATAACTCTCATTAGAGAGACCACTCATGGTGGTTTATGTTGAAGGTCCCCACACGGGTGATGGTGTGAGGTTGAGACAGCATCCCCTTCATGGTAACCTCTGTCAGAGTGGGGAATTTAACCTGCACTGGTGGCCTCCCTCTATATCACAAACCAACTATCCAGCCAACTGAGTGGGAGACTGTGTAACTGTTACACACAGAATCAGTCACAGACAAAGGGCAAGAGAAACATTCAAGGAAAAAGGTATATTTGAGATAAAAATGTTCTCTGCTAGAAATTGTATTTTATAATGAGACAAGTGTTTGGGATCTGTCTTTGGCTGAGTACAATAAGGTGAGACAAGTGAAATAACCAGAATGACTAATTGTGATTGGATATCGATAACCATAACAGCCAGAAACCCTAACCACCTAACCATACATCAAAGAAGTTTCAGAAATGACAGCCAGACTACTAAGACCCCTCGGATTCCTAGTAGCACACAAACCCACCAACACTCTTAAGCAAAAACTAACAAACTTAAAAGACCCAGTACAACCCATGGACAAAACCAACGTCATCTACAAAATTCCATGCAAGGACTGCCACAGATACTATGAAGGACAATCAGGAAGAAAGTTAGCCACCAGGATACATGAACACCAGCTAGCCACAAAAAGACACGACCCTCTCTCCCTCGTAGCCCTACACACGGATGAAACAAAAACCACCATTTCGACTGGGACAACACATCTATCCTGGGAAAGGCTAAGCAAAGACATGCCATAGAATTCCTAGAGGCCTGCCACTCCAACCACAACACGAAAAACAAGCACATAGATCTATATGCCTTCTATCAACCCGTCAGAAAACGAACAGAAATGACATCACGACAAACCCCAGAAACCCCATCCAGGAGAAAGATATACATAGAAAGCAGGAGACAACAGTTTCGCTTCACCTGGACGTCGCCACTGATGATGTTACCTAGCCAGGTAATGAAACGTCTGGATATCGAACCTACTGCTCAGCGAGCAAACCCACACCATAAACCTCAACCTGAGCTACAAACCTTCACAAACCTTTCATAACCATAAAATAAGTGCATGTTTTTGTTTGGTCTGTGGAAAGCATGCTGACTGTTGCAAGAATTTATAAAACAGTTGAAATATATAGTTAGGAGAGTCTGTCCCCATGGGAAATGCCTTCTAAACACGTGCTAGAAGAAACCCGGAGTAAAACCCGGTGTCTGAGAACCATCTGCTCCGTAACAGGAACCTGGTGGTTGAATGACTGAAAGTTCCTGTAACATGGAGCTGAGAAAACCATCTGATCACCTCCGAAAGTATTGAATGTTGGAGCATATTTGAAGTACTGAATCCTAATGATGGATTTTAATTATGTGTGATTTGAAAAACGTACATCTCTACTCTATCCTCTTACACGTTACACACTGGGGCAGAGCCGTTATCCTGAATTGGGAATAAGTTAGAACATTATTTGGAACATTCCATAATTGGCATTCTCCAGAATATTCTATAACTATGTGGGGGGCATTTGAAAGGCAAGAGAGAAAGAGAGGGAAGTGGCTGTATGTAATAGTGAGAGTGGTGGAGCATGAGCCTTCTTCGGGGGTCGTGCTATAACAGACATACATTGAGTGTGAGGGAGCAGAGAAAAGATCGTGCCCCTTATCCCGACAGAGTGGGGAAGGTTATTGATGCTTGTCCTGTTTTGCTGGACATTTCTTCAGACTGCAAATACTGCACTGAGGTAGGTGGCGAGCGCAGACCAGGCTCGGTGGGACCTCCATCCTGTTGTCGACAAACCATGTTGTAATTTCCCCTTATCTGCCATGCTCAGGGTAAACTGTGCAGTGCAGCTCCAAACTGAGAAAGCGCAACCGTGAGCCCATTGGCCTTTTACAAATGGCCCCAGGGTCAGGAATTACGGAATATCCAGGGGCATCCGGGCGATGGTGAGTATTTCCAGTCATGATGTGTGGGAGAATCGGGCTGGCAATGTATAAGAGGGACACTATGGAGTGAAATAGGGAGTTAATGAGATGAGTTTGGTACGATAGCACCAGGAAACTAGCTCGGCCTCGTGCAGACAATCCCTCTGTCACATTTAATGGAAATGTCACTGAGACAGTTTTTTGTTACATTCAGCCCAGTGAGGCGAAGACTCTGCTGTCCTCACTCCCAGTTGCAAAGCTGCAGAACAAAGGCTCATCCAAAACTCTCCATCACCTGAACTCACAGCAATATCCCTTTCACTCATAATTCTTCTTAATACTGACCCGTGTTGCATGATACTATCGAAATGTCTTCACTTCAGCATTCAGAAACCTGTGAACTTATCCTTCAATGACATTTTTTCTCAGTCTCCCCCACTCTGCCTCCGCCCCAAAACACACTCATTGACAGTCATATTGCACGAGACTACCAGTATGGCTGGCCATTTGGCCCAGCTGGTCCATGCCAACCAAAATGTCCATCCAGACTCACCCCATTCCCCTGCCCTTGTTCTGTATCCCTCTAATCCTTTCCTATCTGTGTATTTGTCCAAATGTCTTTTCAATGTTGGTATTGTACCCACCTCAATCACTTCCACTGACAGCTCAATCCATATGCGTACCATACTCTGTGTAATAACGTTGCCCCTCAGGTTCCTTTTTACATATTTTTTCATTTCCAAACATTAATGGATGTCCTCTGGTCCTCGATTCCCCAACCTTAGGAAAAAATTTGAAGTATTCACCCCATGCACGCTTCTCATGATTTTATAAGAGCTACACTTCGATAAGAACATTCTCAGTTTCCTACGCTGCAAATAAAGAAGTTCTAACCTGTCCAACCTCTGCCTATAACTTATAGCCTTTAGGCCAGGGAACATCTTTGTAAATTTCTTCTACGCTCTTTCTCGTTCAATAATATCATTTCTACAGCAAGGTGAACAAAACTGAACACAATATTTCAACTGCAGCCTTACCAACATTCTGTACAACTGCAACGTAACGTCCCAACATCTATATGCAATGTGCTGTTGAAGGCCGGTGTGCCAACAGCCTTCTTCACTGTCCTGTGTATCTGTGACTTAAATTTCAGACAACCGTGCACCTGGTCTCAAAAGTCAATAGACAATAGACAATAGATGCAGGAGTAGGCTATTCAGCCCTTCGAGCCTGCACCGCCATTCAATATGATCATGGCTGATCATTCCCAATCAGTATCCTGTTCCAGCCTTATCTCCATAACCCTTGACTCCACTATCTTTAAGAGCTCTATCCAAGTCCTTTTGTTCCACTACACGCCTTAAGACCCTTTCATTCATCATTAAACACAGACCTGGATTTGACTTTCCAAATTGCAAAACATCACACTTATCTATATTAAACTCCATTTGCTATTTCTCAGCCCACTTCCTCAGCTGACCAAGGTACTGCTGCAATTTCTGATAATGTTCCTCATTTAAATGATGCCTTCTAATTTAGCGTCGTCTGCAAACTTACTAACGTTGCGTTGTGCACTCTGGTCCAAATCATTGATATAGGTAACAAACATCAATGGGCCCAGGACCGACCACTGAGGCACTCAACTAGTCACAGGCTTCGAGTCCGACAGCATACCTCCACCATAACCATTTGCTTGTAACGTCAAGCCAATTGTGTCGCCAATTTGCCAGGTTACATTGGAGTCCATGTAATCTAACCTTCCAGAGCGGCCTACCATGTGGAACCTTGTCAAAGGCCTTACTGAAATCCATATAGACTATGTGCACCAACCCCACTCTCGTCAACCTTCCTGGTCACTTCCTCAGAAACTCTAACAAAATTTGTAAGGCATGATCTACCACGCACAAAGCTATGCTGACTGCTTCAAGTCAAACTCTGTCTTTCCAAATGCATGCATATCTTATATCTCAGAACCTTTTCAAGCGAGTTACCGAAACCAGATGTGAAGCTTACTGGTCTATATTTCCCAGGCTTTCCTTTGCAGCCGTATTTGAATAAGGGCATGTTTGTTACCACCCCCCCTCCCCGTCTTCCGGGACCTTGGCCCCTGAACTGCCTTCTCTCGCCTCTTGCAGTGCTCTTGGATATATCTGGTCAGGACCAAGAGGTTTATCTGACCTTACGCATTCTAATATGTCCATCAGCACCTCTACTGTGATATGGACTGTACCAAGATATGCCAACTAACCTCCCAAAGGTCACAGGTCTTCATGTTTTTCTTCATTGGAAACACAGAGGGGAAATTGAGGACTTCACTCATCTCTGGAGGTTTTACACATGCATGCCCATTTTGGTTTTTAAGACGTCTTTCATCAGGTGATAGTGGAGGACTCACTTCTAAACCACAGAATATATCGCAAAAATTTACAGTGTGATGTAACGGAAATTAGACATTGAAAAATACCTTGATTGTCTGTTGAGTCTTTCATCTGTTTGAATACCATGATAGTTTCATTTCTTTCATGTGTAAATCACAAAACTTTTTTCTTTTAAAGTTATATTTTCAGGTGAGCTGTGACAATGAGTGACAGCTAGACAATATGCTGAAGGTGTTCGCCCCCTGTGTTCTCTGTCTATACCATGATGCTTAGATTGATTCTAATCTGAAAAGTGAGATAACAGAGTTTTACATAAATTCCTGCAGTTTTTGAGCAAAGTACAATGTAACTCTGCAAGTACAAATTCACCCCACAAAATATGTGTGTGCATGTGGGTCTTTGTCTATGTGTGGGTTTGTCTTAGTTGGGGGTTGTGAGTGTGCGAGGGAGTGTATTTGTGTGTATAGTGATGTAGAGTGTCTTAGGTCTGTGAGGGGGTGCATGTGTGAGTGTGGGAGTGTGTACTTGTCTGGGGTGGGGGGGTTGAGTATCAGTGAGAGAGAGTGTATATGTGTGTGCATGAGTGTAGAGTGGTCTAAGTCTCTGATCGGATGACTGTGTGAGTGTGGGAGTGTGTGTGTCTGTAAGGGTGTGTGTGAGTGTCTGTGTGCGTGTCTGTGTACATGTGTGTCCGTATGTATGTGCGTGCATCGGAGTGTGCGTGTGTATGTGTGTGTGCGTGTGTACAGTGCAATGGTGGTCACCTGTAATGTGATATGAACCCAAGGTCCCGGTTGAGGCCCTCCCTATGGGTACCGAAATTTGTTATCAGCCTCTGCTCGGCCACTGTTCACAGCTGCCTGTCCTGAAGTCCGCCTTGGAGGATGGTCACCAGAAAGTCCAAGGTTGAATGTCCTGGACCACTGAAGTGTTCCTCAACTGGAAGGGAACACTCCTGTCTGTTGATTTTTGTGTGGAGCCTATTCATCCGTTGTCGTAGGCTTTGCTCAGTTTCCCAGTGTTTGTTCAGTGACTGTGATTAATGCCAATCTCCATGGATTCAAATTATCCCAGTTGAGGGTTTCCATCTTTTAATGATAAATGGGCGCCGTTATCCCAAATGTGAGCGGGACCATCACCGACAGAACTGACAGCGATCTGCAGATTTAGAGAGGGCGCGGAGAGTTCAGAATCTGTGAGCATTAGACTGGAATGTTCCAAAAATGTATCAGACTCTGGGAACATAAGACTCGAATGTTCCAACAATGGATCAGAATCTGAGAACAATACACTGGAACGTTCCAAAAATATATCCGAATGTGGGAACATTAGTCTGTCATGTTCCAACAATAGATAGGAGTTTATCCAATTATGTTTGGCGTCTTTCTGCATTTTCTTGTTGGCCATTATCATCGCGGATCTATTACACCCTTCTCATTATTCAATATATTTATTATCATTTCCTGGCTATCGTCTGTGTTCCTGGTAAGTGTCACTGTCCAGAATTGTTTTCTATAAAGAAGTTATGACTGTATTAGTGTTCTTTTATATGGTCTACACTTCTTGTTCCTATTATCTTCCTGTTGAAACTCTCGATCCATATATTCACCCTCCAGACCACAACTAACTACATCAACGAAGGTGGTCAATTCCTATCTCCTTCTCTGAGCTGGCATTGTTACTCATGTGTCTCTATGTTGACCTACTCAGTTTCAGCGGAGAACTACAATGTATTGTATCATTGCCTTTGTTATTTTAATATTAACAGCATGGAGGTCACTTTCTACTGTTCTGGTTACAAACTCCACTTCCTTCCACTGTTTCCATCTCATCCCTGGCCAATATCTGCAACTGGAGCAGACAAGTCAAAGCTGATTCATGACACCATTCCCTGACCATGTCTAACTTGAAATACTCACCACTCCAGAATATATCTCACTGGTTTAGTCCATCTGCTGTTTGAACCTTGAGCTATGAAGTACAGGCTTAATGACGTTAATAATCTGCTGCTGACACTCCTGGCTTCAAATCTGCCGAAGCAAATCTGATTCGACCTCACACCACACTCCCATCCATCTATCATTCATGTGCACGCCGATGTATATTGCTATTGTGTCTGGCAATGCCTTTATTTTGACATTCTCAAGCACTTTATCTCATCTGTTCATGAACTTCTCTCGTTCTCTCTCTGTCGATTTACCAAAAGCCTGCCAGTTGTTTGTATTTAAAATAGTTTCCTCCATGTGCGTTCCTTCTCCAACAATGAGTTTTGCATTCAACCACAGCTATCGCGAACACTCACTCACTCTCCCTCAGTCTCTGATGAACACACACACAGCAAATCTTCTCATTGTCGACATTGTAGTAATCTGATGCGAGTATGGATAGCATATGATAGTAAAGTTTGCAATATTCTCTATGCTGGGCAGATCGTGCAGTTTACTGAGGAACACACTAGCATGGTCTGCACAGCTCTCCATGCTGGGCTGTCATCCTGTCCCAGTTTATGTTGTTTGTGGTGTTCTATCAAGCAGATTCAGAATTTGATGTAACAAACCATTCCAGCTGATCTGATAATGCCTTTATTTAATGTTCTCATTCTTTTAAGTTTACTCTCGAAGATCTCACTTCTCCAGTTAGTCCCACTGCCCTGTCTTTTCCCCCATATTTCCACAACTTATTTTCAGTTAATTAACTGTCTCTTTCTGTCTTTAATGTGAATCTTTCTGTCCTTCTATTTCTTTCCCTGGCCTTTGTTTATGGCTCTCTAGTGTATCGAGTGCTGACATTGTGAAGCTCAAAAACGGTGAAATGGTGTGTGTCAGGCTGTTGTTCACTTCCCGGTATGTCCCATGTGATGGTCCATGGACAGGGGTGTTTCAGAAGTTATGAGACACAACCTTGTAACTTGGTCGGTACCTGTATTTGTCCCTCTCAGGTGATCTTCCGATCGAGGAATTCCCTCAAGTAAAGGGCCAGGGATCTAAAGTGTTTGACAATGCTGTCACTTTTTTTAAAAAAGGTTATTTTCTCCTTTCTTTAAATAGGAGATATTAAAGGCCAAACTGCCAGCTGAACACGGCTCAAGTAAATGACTTCCAACGCTTTTAGGCTTTATAATAAATAGCAGTAACAACGGCCTAGTAACTTATCCCCAGCTGCTACTCTCTCTGAAACCTGACCTGAAGCTGTTTCCTCCTGAATTTGAGAACTGTATGCAAGAATGTATGTCTGAATGTTCCATTTTTCCAAGGGATGTGTTTATGGGATGTTGGTATATTGGAACAGTTCATTTGTAGAAGGTACTGTATCCAATGGTTTCCAATAGTTAAATTATTCTAAATTCATCTTCATTTTGCATGGATTTTCATTAGAGTCTTTAAGTATGTTATGTTTTGCTTAATGGTGAGTAGTTTGACTAGTAGCATCACATCTGGAACTCCCACTTCACATCTACCTTTAAAATAAGGAAGGATTGGCATCCAAGCTACCTTCTTAAAATAGTTTGAGTCAGTCTGGTTGGTCTATAGCAACTGGGGATTCGTGTCTGGTTCTACAACGATAATACCAAATTGGGTTTAGAATTACAATCCCTACGGTGTGTAAACAGGCCATGCGACCCAACAAGTCCACACCGACCCTCCGAGGAGGAACCTACCCAGACCCGTTCCGCTACCCTATTATTACACATTTACCCCAACTAAGACACCTAACCCACACATCCCTGAAAACTATGAACAACTAACCATGACCAATTCACCTGACATGCACATCTTTGGGTTATGGGAGGAAACCAGAGCATCCAGAATAAGCTCATGCAGACACTGGAGAGTATGCACCGAGAGACTATTGGGTTCAAAGTTCGCGTATGGTAGTTGTTCGTGTCTTTGGTTCCGGATGTTGAACTCGGATGGTTTAAACAGTATTTTATGTATAAAGTTTATTTCAGTCATTAAGAGTTCTCTGGGTGTGGAAGAAATGAAGTTGGGGGTTTTACAAAAGGTAATGAAGGGCAAAGCTGTAGGAATTGGCAGACAAGCTGGAGTTGGGGTTGTGTTTGTCTGTGAGAAAATGAGAGATAATTACAGCTAGAGCTTGGCAATTACATTTGGTGGAAACGCCATCAGAGTCTTTGGAAATGGTTAGAATTCAATTTCAAATGAGGTGCCTTGAACATGAGAAGGAATTGAAACTGTTTGAATTATGATGAAAAGTAGAAATAAAAGAAAAGGAAATGAAGAAGAAAGAAAGAAAAAGAGAGAAGAAAAGCAGAGAATTTCAACTTCAAAAGTTAGTAATTAGAGAGGAAAGTTGACATAGAAGGTGGAGATGAAGGCAGACAGTCGGCTGGATAAGGAGGATAGTGAGGATGAGCAACCCTATATAGCCAAATGTCTGATGGGGATCTGTTTAAATACATCCAGGTATTATCTAAATTTGATGAGAATGATGGAGGGAGCCTTTTTAATTTCATTTCAGAAAGTGGCGAAACAAATGCAGTGCCCAGTGAACATGGGATTTAGTTGATTCAAACAAAGCTGATAGGCATTTGCATCCCTATCAGAGGAGGTATCTGCTGAGTATGAGGAGGTAAAGAAAGCCATTTGAAGTGCATATAAGCTTGTGCCAGAAGCTGACAGACAGTGTTTCAGGAATATAAAATAGCATCCCTGGTTAAACGCACATTGTATTTGCAAGGATCAAACAAATTTTGAAAGGTGGGGAAGGGTATTAAAACAGAGCAAACCTATGACCCTTAGAGAGGTTCTTATTTTGGAGAAGTTCAACAATTTATTTTCTGCAGTCTTGCGAACTAATAGAACATAGAACATAGAACATAGAACAATACAGCACAGAACAGGCCCTTCGGCCCACGATGTTTTGCCGAACTTCTAACCTAGATTAAGCACCCATTCATGTACCTATCCAAATGCCGCTTAAAGGTCGCCAATGAATCTGACTCTACCACTCCCACGGGCAGCGCATTCCATGCCCCCACCACTCTCTGGGTAAAGAGCCCACCCCTGACATCTCCCCTATACCTTCCACCCTTCACCTTAAATTTATGTCCCCTTGTAACACTCTGTTGTACCCGGGGAAAAAGTTTCTGACTGTCTACTCTATCTATTCCTCTGATCATCTTATAAACCTCTATCAAGTCACCCCTCATCCTTCGCCGTTCCAACGAGAAAAGGCCGAGAAGTCTCAACCTATCCTCGTACGAACTCCTCTCCATTCCAGGCAACATCCTGGTAAATCTTCTCTGCACCCTCTCCAAAGCTTCCACATCTTTCCTAAAGTGAGGCGACCAGAACTGCACACAGTACTCCAAATGTGGCTTTACCAAAGTCCTGTACAGCTGCAACATCACTTCACGACTCTTGAATTCAATCCCTCTGCTAATGAACGATAATACTCCATAGGCCTTCTTACAAACTCTATCCACCTGAGTGGCAACCTTCAAAGATCTATGTACATAGACCCCAAGATCCCTCTGTTCCTCCACCTGACTAAGAACCCTACCATTAACCCTGTATTCCGCGTTCTTATTTGTTCTTCCAAAATGGACAACCTCACACTTGGCAGGGTTGAACTCCATCTGCCACTCCTCAGCCCAGCTCTGCATCATATCTAAGTCCCTCTGCAGCCGACAACAGCCCTCCTCACTGTCCACAACTCCACCTATCTTTGTATCATCTGCAAATTTACTGACCCACCCTTCGACTCCCTCATCTAAGTCATTAATAAAAATTACAAACAGCAGAGGACCCAGAACTGATCCCTGTGGAACTCCACTTGTAACTGGACTCCATGCTGAATATTTACCATCTACCACCACTCTCTGACTTCGACTGGTTAGCCAGTTTTCTATCCAATTGGCCAAATTTCCCTCTATCCCATGCCTCCTGACTTTCCGCTTAAGCCTACCATGGGGAACCTTATCAAATGCCTTACTAAAATCCATGTACACTACATCCACTGCTCTACCCTCATCCACATGCTTGGTCACCTCCTCGAAGAATTCAATAAGACTTGGAAGGCAAGACCTACGCTTCACAAATCCGTGCTGGCTGTCCCTAATCAAGCAGTGTCTTTCCAGATACTCGTAAATCCTATCCCTCAGTACCCTTTTCATTACTTTGCCTACCACAGAAGTAAGACTAACTGGCTTGTAATTCCCGGGGTTATCCCTATTCCCTTTTTTGAACAGGGGTACAACATTCGCTGCTCTCCAGTCCCCTGGTACCACCCCCGTTGCCAGTGAAGACGAGAAGATCATTGCCAACGGTACTGCAATTTCCTCTCTTGCTTCCCACATAATCCTAGGATATATCCCGTCAGGTCCGGGGGACTTGTCTATCCTCAAGTTGTTCAAAATGTCCAACACATCGTCCTTCCTAACAGGTATCTCTTCTAGCTTATCAGTCCGTTTCACACTCTCCCCTTCAACAATACGGTCCCTCTCGTTCGTAAATACTGAAGAGAAGTACTTGTTCAAGACCTCTCCTATCTCTTCCGACTCAATACACAGTCTCCCACCACTGTCCTTGATCGGACCTACCCTCGTTCTCGTCATTCTCAGGTTTCTCACATGCGCATAGAAAGCCTTGGGGTTATCCTTGATCCTTTCCGCCAGGGATTTTTCATGCCCTCTCTTAGCTCTCCTAATCCCTTTCTTCAGGTCCCTTCTGGCTATCCTGTATCCCTCCACTGCTCTGTCTGAACCTTGTTTCCTCAACCTTATGTAAGCCTCCTTCTTCCTCTTTACTCGACATTCAACCTACCTCGTCAACCAAGGCTCCCTCACACGACCATTTCTTTCCTGCCTGATCGGTACATACATATCAAGGACACGTCGTATCTGCTCCTTGAAAAAGTTCCTCATTTCCACCACATCCTTCCCTGACAGCCTATGCTCCCAACGTATGCTCCTCAAATCCTGTCTTACAGCATCGTAATTTCCCTTCCCCCAATTGTAAAAACGTCCTTGTTGTGCGCACCTATCTCTCTCCATAGCCAAGGTGAAAGTCACAGAATTGTGGTCACCATCACCAAAATGTTCACCCACTAACAAGCCCACCACTTGTCCCGGTTCATTACCGAGTACCAAATCCAATATGGCCTCCCCTCTGGTTGGACAATCTACAAACTGCGTTAGAAAAGCTTCCTGGACACACTGCACAAACACCGCCCCATCCAATCTACTTGATCTAAAGAGCTTCCAATCAATATTTGGGAAGTTGAAGTCGCCCATGACTACGACCCTGTGACTTCTGCACCTTTCCAAAATCTGTTTCCCAATCTGTTTCTCCACATCTCTGCTGCTATTGGGGGGCCTATAATAAACACCCAATAAGGTGACTGCACCTTTCCTATTTCTGACTTCAGCCCATACTACCTCCAGAGGCAGATCCCCCTCAAACTTCCTTTCTGCAGCCGTTATACCATTTCTAATTAGCAATGCAACCCCCCCTCCTTTTTTACCACCCTCCCTAACCTTACTGAAACATCTGTAACCAGGAACCTCCAACAGCCATTCCTGTCCCTCATCTGTCCATGTTTCCGTGATGGCCACAACATCGTAGTTCCAGGTACCGATCCACGCCTTAAGTTCACCCACCTTATTTCTGATACTCCTTGCATTGAAGTATACGCACTTGAGCCCATCTCTGTGTCCGCAAGTAGTCCCTGTCAGTGCTACCTTCTCCACAGCCTCCCAACAGTCTTGGACATCCTGACACACAGCTAGCTTACTTGCTGGACTACAAGTCCGGATCCCATCCCCCTGCCAAATTAGTTTAAACCCCCCCCGAAGAGTGCTAGCAAACCTACCCCCCAGGATATTGGTGCCCTTCTGGTTCAGGTGCAACCCGTCCTGTTTATACAGGTCCCACCTTCCCCAGAATGCAGTCCAATTATCCAAATATCTGAAGCCCTCCCTCCTACACCATCCTTGCAGCCACGTGTTCAACTGCACTCTCTCCCTATTCTTTGCCTCTCTGTCACGTGGCACCGGCAACAACCCAGAGATGACGACTCTGTCTGTCCTAGCTTTTAGCTTCCAGCCTAACTCCTTGAGCTCTTGAATGACCTCTCCACCCCTCTTCCTACCTATGTCGTTGGTGCCAATGTGTACCACGACTTCTGGCTGCACACCCTCCCCCTTAAGGATTCTGAAGACACGGTCCGAGATGTCTCGGACCCTAGCACCCAGGAGGCAACAAACCATCCGAGAGTCTCGCCCATGTCCACAGAACCGCCTGTCCGTCCCTCTAACTAGAGATTCCACTATAACTAGCGCTCTCCTCTTCTCCCCCTTTCCCTTCTGAATCTCAGAGCCACAGACCCCTTCACTGCAGCTTACACCTGCAAGGCTGTCCACCCCAACAGTTTCCAATGCTGTAAACTTATTTTTTAGGGGAACGACCACAGGGGAACCCTGCACTGCCTGCTTCTTCCCCTTCCCACCTCTAACTGTTACCCAGCTACCTCTGTTCTCCGGCGTAACTATGTCCCTGTAGCTTCTATCGATCACCCTCTCAGCCTCTCGAATAATCCTCAGCTCACCCAGCTCCAGTTCCAGTTCCCTAATGTGGAAGAGCAGAGAGTAACAATGGCAATGATAGAAGCTGAAATGGCTGATAATGATGATTGAGTTCAGAAATCAAAGTTTGGTTTCTGTGAGAGATTGAGAAGAATGTGTGAGACTTTCTTAGAACATACCCCTGTGAGAGTAAGATTTACTGGCATAGGCCAGGAGTAGCAGGTAAAGAGGTTACAGCATTAAGAGGTACAGAAGGATGTAATTCTTTTGTGCTGAGACATGAAGAGCTATGTCATTCATTGGGACTATTGGAAAGATGAGAAGTGCTCCATTATGTAACGTGCGATTGGAGTGTCCAGTGGAAACATCAACAGATTTATTCCACAATGGGGAAGGAGGCCTTGAGCTTGGTGTTGGCGTTACAACATTTCAGCATTTAAATAGCAAATAATGTATCTGAGACAAATCGTTTTCACTGATCGTGACCCCTTAAAGTTTTTGGAGAAGTTTTGGGTCGACTGACCTTATTATTTCCGCCATTCAGTATGAAATTATACATGTGACAGGGTTAGAAAACCTAAGTTTTGAAACGTTGTGGAAACTTGAGTGAAGAAAGACAAAGGCATTCTGTGGCAGGAGTAAAATGAGTGAAATCGAATCTCGTTGTGAACATTTGTATGCTCAGAGTCAATGTAATATATATGCATTGCAGTCAATAGACAATAGACATTAGGTGCAGGAGTAGGCCATTCTGCCCTTCGAGCCTGCAGCACCATTCATTATGATCATGGCTGATCATTCCTAATCAGTATCCTCTTCCTGCCTTATCTCCATAACCCTGGATTCCACTATCTTTGAGAGCTCTATCCAACTCTTTCTTAAATTAATCCAGAGACTGGGCCTCCACTGCCCGCTGGGGCAGAGCATTCCACACAGCCACCACACTCTGGGTGAAGACGTTTCTCCTCATCTCTATCCAAAATGGTCTACCCCGTATTTTTAAGCTATGTCCTCTGATTCAGCACTCACCCATCAGCAGAAACATGTTTTCTGCTGCCAGAGTGTCCAATCCTTTCATAATCTTATTTGTCTCAATCAAATCCCCTCTTAGTCTTCTAAACTCAAGGGTATACAAGCCCAGTCACTTCAGTCTTTCAGTGTAAGGTAATCCCGCCATTCCCGCCAGTCTACTCATAGAGGAAGATTAGGAGGTCTAAAATGAATCCCTTTTTGTATATTGATGGATCATTTTATTAAAGGTGGAGTTGTGAGTATACTATCACTATAAAAAGGTTATTTTATCTTGGGATTTTTTTGAAGAGAGGATACAAGGACAGAGGTGCAGAACTGCTGTCTGAAAACAGTTTAAGTAAATAATTGAGAAAGCCTTTAGGTTTTATTAAAACATTGGTAACAGCGGCCAGCTCTCCCAGACCATGTTGCCGGTTTGCTTTTAGCTGCAGCATTCAGAAGCTGTTGGGGATCCCGGAAAGGGTTGGAAGTTTCAATACATGATCCCCAGCTGCTTTTCTCTCTGAGATCTCTGTTGATGTTGATATCTCTTCGATCGGAAAACTGCATGTAAGGATCTGTATTTGAATATATCTTTGTGCCAAGCAGTGTATACCAAGAAGGTACGGTATCTATTGTTTGTGTAAGTGTTCAAACATAAGCTATTTCAAAATGTTCTTTTCTTTAATTGTATTTTAACTAAAGCATTTGAATAGATTATATTTTGCTTAATGTCGAGTGGTTTGACGAGTCACAACATATCTGGAACGCAAACTTCACATCTATTTTTAAAGTAAGGAAGGGTTTGGGTCTAAGCGACCTTCTTAAAATATTTTGTAGGGATCTGGTCAGGTCCACAACACTTAAAGATGAGGAGTTTCTGACTGACTTTTATTGGGGGTTGGGGATGGTTTGCTGGAGGTTGTGCTGTGAGCTGCCTGAGACATTCAGGGAGACATGAGGATTTGTTGACCCATCTTTGGGTGGAGCCTGGGGACTGTAGTTACAGCATCTGGGTCAGTAACATAAGCAACAAATGGAGCAAAGGTTACAGTGGGGAAACTCTGAAAACACAGAGTTAGTGTATGTGTGGAAAGTGATCTGTTGGATCCACCCGAGTTTTCCATTAACAGCCTCGCAAGCTACACTTAATCCAGGAGCAGAGTGTGAGGGGACACTGATTGAACAAGGAGCTGGTCTCAGAGCAGTGTCACCTCCTTTAACGCGTCCTGCAGCTTCACCCCAGGGGAAAGGACGGTGCTGCCAGTGGCTGTTCAGGTCAAAGTTTCATTCAGCTTCTATGTTCGGGAGCTTTCCAAGCAGGACTGGGTGACATAGCCATCATCTCCCAGTATGTTGCCATCAATGCAACCATTCGGTGATGGAGGATATATATGGTGGATGAGGTAAATACATCGTTCCCCCACAGCAGGGAGCTGCCTGGTGTATCCAGTCTAATGGGATTCCCGATGATGTACATGGCATCTGCAGAGTACCCATGTCAATGGGGAGAGGTAGAGGAACTGAAGGAGCTCTCTCTCTGTTAATGTTACCGTGTGTACACGATGTTGGTGCATACCTCTGTCCTGACAGCAGCCACAGTTCCTTCATTCACAAGCAGACAGCATTCCCATCGTCTTCATGTGTCCATGTAGAAATGAATGAATGTATCTTGGATAAAGGCGGTCCCCTTAATACCCTGTTTGGGAACAGCATCCCCATCACCAACCAAACACTTCAAAACATTCCATGTGTACGGAGAGCAATGGGGTCACTTGGAGTGTGAAGGAGCCGACGATCAGGGATGGAGCAAAGCCTCCCATGTCTGAACGGGGCTGAGTGAACCCCCCAGTACACAGTATCATTAATCCCTGTAATCCCTCTCCATTTCAGGAACATACTGCCTTCCATTATTCCTGTAAATGAAATGACAGGTTATATCATATTATATTGCACCTGCCAAATTATTATCCATTGCCTTTACCTCTCTTGATAATTTAATCTCTTGATTATCACAGCAACATGACCAAACTCAGTATCTCTATATCTGTTCCATCCTCATGATAATTGATATAGATTGTAAATAGTGGAGGACCCAGCACTGGTCACTGTGTGACTCCACTGGTGACGTTCTGTCAAACTGATCAAGACTGATTTATCCGGAGAGCCTGCTTCCTGTTTGATACACAGTCCTCTCCCATTATTGTGTAACACAGTGGAAAAGCTGAATATGAATGAGGAGAATCAGTCAGGAATCCAACCTCTCGAATCTGCTCCGCCATGGAATACAATCATGGCTGATATCATCGCGGCCTCTGTTCCACATCCCTGCTATCTCTCGATCGTCAAACTCTCGTCTCTTGATGGAGATTGCGGCTGATGAAAAAAATATCCACTCCACATCTACACTTTCAATGATATTTCGCATCTTACAGACCTCAATGAGCTCTCCTATCGTTCTTATAAAATCGAGAGTATAGGCCTGAACTGCTCAATTTCTCTTCATAAGACAAACACTTCAAATATGGAACCATTCTCATGAAACTCTTCTGAATTGCCTCCAATGGAAATACCTCATTCTGCAGGACACCCAAACTCTACTCCAGTTGCAGCCTCATTAATGCCTTGCATAGCTTAAGCAACACTCCCTACCTTTCTACTCTATCCTTTTACAAATAAACGATGAAGTTATGCTTGCATTTCTCAGTATTTGAAGGACCGGCAGGCAGGTTTTCTGTGATATGCAAGCAGGCACCCAGATCCCTCTGCACTTAAGCACTTTGAAGTTTCTCTCCATTTAGATAATAATATGCCTTTTTATTAGGCTGGCCAACTTGAATAACCCCATATTTATCCACGTTAATTTTCATTGCCAAATGTTTGCCCATTCACCCAACCTATTCATATAGTTTTTAAATCTGTTCCATCATCATTCCGAAGTAATTTCCCACCAATGTTAATGTCATCTGATAATGTAGCTATTGTATTTTCTATCCCGTCAACCGAGTAATAATATCGATCCCAAATGGTTGAGGCATGAGAACTGAAATCTATGGCACCCAACAAATTGCATTTTCCAATAGAAAATGATACATTTCATTCATCTGACTGCATTTTGTTAGTTAACCAAGCCTCCATCCAAGCTAATAAATTACTCCTAAACTGATGCTGTCTGATCTTACCACTCACTCTTTGGAGAAGCGACATATCCGACGCCTTCACGAAGACCAGAAATATTCCATCTCCAGGATCCCCACTATCCACTTTGTTTGTCACATCTTTAAATAACTCAAGAAAACACTTCAATCATGGTTTATCTTTTGTAAAACCATGTTGAGTCCGATGGATTGTGGTTTCCGTTTGCAAATGTCCTCAACAATGGATTCTAATAATTTGCCTTAAATTACAATACTTTATTGTTACATTTTACTCCCTAATGTATTCAGTTATTATAAGTTCTTCCCTTTTGAAAACCTTTACGTTTTCTTTGGATTCCTGTTTGATGGGTAAAAGGTTTTAAGAGATGTGCTCCAATTGCTGCATAAGCGGTATGTGTGGCTGACTGGATTCATCATCCTGCTGGTGTACAAAATCGATGGGATGAAGTCTTTCTGGCGTTCCCATGTTGTCATCTCCAAGGCCAGAATGACCACCTCATGTTGATGCGTTAGAGGGGTGGGGGATTATGGAATCTTCCCATTGCTGTGTAACATTTTGAGGGTCTGATGGATCTTCTCATATTTCTCCATAATCGGTGGAGATCCTGAACGGTCTCCTCATGTATCCCAGAGATGGGACGAAGGGAGCGATTGGTCTTCTCTTGTTCCCATACAACAGACACGTGTCTGAATTACCTCCTCCTTTCTCATGAAAAAAGTCTCAGATAGTTTTTATTCTAACACATTTCCCTTGCAACCGACTCAGTGGGTCTGAATGACCTCCTGTTATCCCAATTGAACAATCTCCAGTAACTGTGTGACCACTTCCAGTTCCTATGTTACGGACTTGAGGAGGCTGAATGGACTGATCCTGTTGCTGTGTAACAGGATACTGGTGCAGCATGGCCTACTCTGGGTCCAGTGTTATAGATTTGAGGGGCTGATTGGCCTCCTCTTGTAAATATACATCAGGCTCGAGGGGCTGAACAGTGTCGTCCTATTCTGGTGTAACAGGCTCGAAGGCCTGAATATCCTCCTGTTGTTTCTGTGTAACAGGCTGGAGAACGGAATGGATTCCCCCACTATCTGTGTAATTCTCTTCAGTTGTTTACTCCTTCCTGTCATCTATGTTGAAATAAGATCATCCTTTATTTTTGTAAACTCCAATGGCTATTGGATCAACCTGATCATCCTTTCGCTATTAGCTTGCACCTTCATTGCAGGAATCAGCTGAGGGAACCATCTCTGAGCTGCTTCCAATATAACAACATCCTTTCTTCATTGAAGAGACTAAATCTGTACACACTACTCCAGATGTGATCTCACTAAGACCCTGTACAGCAGCAGCAACACTTTACCAGCCTACTGTAAGGTTCCCACCCAGGTTAGAGCAGTCTCAGCTCTCTGGGGGAAATACAGAGCATTTATGAACGATCATTGTCCTTCTCTACTCCATCAGCATAACGGGAGATCTGGAGAAAATGTCACAATGATGCTTAAGAAGATCATAAATGATGTGGCGAGATGATCTCTACCATTAATCTCCCCAAATCCCACATCGCTCAGATTCTCCAGAAACTAGTAAGGTGGAGTGCAAAAACAGCAAGGAGAAGAAAACTTTGATGGGAGTTATATATCAAAGTGAAAACTGCAATACAAATGCTGGACATGTTATAAAACAGGAAATGAGATATACACACATTTGTGGGTACTGCAGTAATAATGTCCTGTTTACATTATATCTAAACTGTGTTAACCCAACTGAATGCTAATGCTGGGAAAAATAGATTTCATGAGCATGTGTTAGATGGTGGCATTAACATTTTGTCGAGCACTGAGCAAGAGATCAGGTTATTTAGAAATTGATGTTGAATGATCAAAAGAACTAATTGAAAACTTTGCTGTAAAGGACCTTTTGGGAACAGTGACCACAATGCATTGGTTTTCTTTTATGCTGTTTGAGTACACGGTAGTTTTTGTTTTATTTGACGTAACTGTCATAAATCTGAATCATGCAAGCCCTGAAGGTATGAGGAGAAATTGGGGACTGCAGATGCTGGAGATCAGAGTTGAAGAGTGTGGTGCTGGAAGATCAGATTCGAAGAGTGTGGTCCTGGAAAATCACAGTCAGGCAGCGTACTAGGAGCAGGAGAATTGACGTTTTGGGCATAAGCCCTTCATCAGGAATGAGGCTTATGATGAAGGGGGCTGAGAGATAAATGAGAAGGCGGTGTGGCAGGAGGGAGGTAGCTAGAAATGCGATAGGTAGATGAAGGAGGGGTTGAAAGTGATAGGTGATGAAGGGAGACAGAACGCCTCATCTACTACATACATTCAAGCCAGTGTGGTCTTCTCTACATCGGTAAGGCAGGTGGATCATTTCAGAGAACATATCTGGAACAGCCACATTGACCAACTCCACCGCCTTGTGGCTGAACACTTTAACTCCCCTTTCCACTCTGCCAAGGACGTGAGAGTCCTGAGCCTCCTCCATTGCCAAACCCTAACCACCCGAAGCATGGATGAAGAAAGGTTCCTCTTCTACCTTGGGACCCTCCAACCACAGGGGATTAATGTAGGTTTCAGCAGTTTCCACATTTACCCTAACTCCACCTTATCCCAGTCCAATCTTCCAACTCAGCATCCTCCCCCTTTTTGAACGTTCCTATGTGTTCATCTTCCTTCCAATCAATCTGGTCCACCCGCCTCTCCGACCTAACCCTTTCAGCCTCACCTTCAAGTATCTATTAGATCACAGGAATTAGCTTAGAAAAATGCCAGGTACCGTAGTAAGCCAATGGATTCGGAGAAATATAGGACCCAGCAACGGATGACCAAGAAAAGAAAATCAAAAAGCAAAAAAGCATACAAACAAAAGAGAAACATAAAGACTGCTTAAAAAAAGTACATCAGTGTATGAAACAAAAATAAAAACAAGGTCAAATAAGGAACAGTGAGTGTGCAGACAGAATAATTTATTGAAGACAACAGAGAAATCGCAGAGAAAAGAAACAGTTTCTTTGTGTCTATCTTCAAGGCAGAATATCCAGAAATTCTCCCACAAATACCAAGTGACCATGGCGCTTGTGTAAGTAAAGTCTAAGATCATTCTTATAAGTGTTGAGGTCATGTTTTAAAAGAAAGCTGGATTGAGTATTTATAAATCTGACAGATCAGATGTACTTCATACAAGAATTTCAGAGGAAGCTGCAATAGGCATATTGATTGCATCGCAGATTATCACATTGTTTTCCAATAAATTCCCGAAAGATATTTAGCTAATCTGGATAAGGCAAAGGTTACAAATATTATCCAACAGTTTAAGAAAGGATGAAGATGAAGAGTGGTGAACTACAGATCAGTAACTTGTCATCCGCGGTCGGGTGTCTGTTGGGCTCGATTATAAAGAACGTGTTACTGGATATATAGAAGGTGATGGGAAAACTAGGGAGGATGATAATGCATCGATGAAACGAAAAGCATAAGTGGCAAACATTTTTTGGAATGGTTTATAGATGATTCTTGTGGACGTAGGCAATGAAGAGCTATTGGATAACTTATAGTTGGATATTCAAGAGGATCTTTTTTAAGAACTCTCCCACTAACATCATAAGAAAAGTTAAAGTGAAAGGAATTGGGAAGAATTGGGCAGCACAGTGGCACAGTGGTTAGCACTGCTACCTCACTGCGCCAGAGACACGGGTTCAACTCCCGCCTCAGGTGACTGACTGTGTGGAGTTTGCACATTCTCCCCGTGTCTGCGTGGGTTTCCTCTGGGTATTCCGGTTTCCGCCCACAGTTCAAAGATGTGCAGGTCAGGTGAATTGGTCATGCTAAATTGCCCGTAGTGTTAGGTAAGGGGTAAGTGTAGGGGTATGGGTGGGTTGAGCTTCGGCGGGTCGGTGTGGACTTGTTGGGCCGAAGGACCTGTTTCCACACTGTAATGCAATGTAATCTAAACACAAGCAAATAGGAAACGAAAAATTTGGTTTACATTCATGTGAATGTAATTGAAATATAGAAGATGCCATGCGCCAGCTGCACAGAGTGTTGCTGAGACTAAACTGAGAATATTGTGTACCGTTTGGAGTCCCAATCTAAGATAGAATATACTACAGACGAACTGCAAAAGGGATTCTCCAGATTAATCCCTAAAATGGCAAGATTGTCTGATGTGGAAACTCAGCCTGTGATCTCGAGTTTCAAAAGATGAGAGGTGATTTTACTCAAACTTAGAAACATAGAGGGGAGAGAATAACCGAGGGACATGAAGAAGTGCAAGCAGGAGAGATGAGGGAGAATCCCATGATATTCTACACGGACAAGTAGAACAGAATAATCAGCAACAGTTCGTGTCCATTAGAAACCAAAGGGGCAATCAGTGTGTCAACCCGGAGAATATTGATAGATTGTTACATGTAAACATCACAGCTGTTTTACTTGGCAGAAGGAGGATGCAGGTACAGAATTCGAGAAGATGGACTGGAAAGCTCTTGAAAAGAGATTGTCTGGTATAAAATTGGACCAATCTGCAAGTCTGGATACTTTTGGAGTCAAGGGAGGAAAGACGCTGACTGGAAATTTTAATTAGAATCTGACAATAGGGGAGGTGCCAGAGGACTGGAGAACAGCTATTATGATTGCACTACACAGTAAGGGTGGTAGAGATAGACCAGGAAACTCGAGACGAGCGAGTATTAAATCACTGTTTGGGAAACTACTGGAGAAAATAGAGAAGGAGAAAATTGAACTCCAATCAGAGTCGCAAGGTTTGATCAGGGATAATCATCATGACTTTATCAGAGGGAAGTCACACTAATGGAGTTGATGCAATTAGTTTGAGGAGGTCGATTATTTAGTTTTGATGCAATGCCTTTGACAAAGTTCCGCATGGGAAACTGAAAAAAAAAGTAAAATCTCAGAGTGTCAAGGATAAATTGAAAAGATACAGCGAAAATTGTCTCAGTGTCAGGAGACAGAGGGTGGTGGGAGAAGGCTGTTTGTGTGACTGGAGACCAGTGTCCCCTGGTGTACCACAGGGATCAGTGCTGTGTCCCTTATTGTTTGTAGCAATCATAAATGGTATAGATGTGAATCTGGAGGGGGAGTGGGTGGAGGTGTGGGAGTTGTGATAAGTAAGTTTGTGTTTGACACAAAGATTGGCCGGGTGGTTGGCAGTGAGGAGGAAGTTCTGATTTTACAGGAAAATACAAGTGGAATGATCAGATGGGCAGATCAATGGCAGATGGAATGTGATCCTGATAAATATGAGGTGATGTACTTTGGAAGGAGGAACCAGAAATGGGGTGTACACAATGATTGGCAGCACACTAGGTAGCTCAGAGGGTGTTTCTCCACACATCCCTGAATGTGACTGAACAGGGTAATGGACTAGTTAAGAATTGAACCGTGGGTGGAGCGTTTATTAATCAGGGAGTAGATTATAAGTGCTATACAGGGCTTGGTTTAGTCCATGATGGAGTACTGTATATCGTTCTGGGAGCCTCATTACAGGAAGGATGTGATTGTACTGGAGGGGGTTGCAGAGGAGATTCACCAGGATGTTCCCTGGGATGGAGCATATCAGCTTTGGAGAGAGGCTGGATAAGCTCGGGTTGTTTACTTTTGACAGAGAGGCTGAGGGGGATGTGATTCAGAAGGATAAGTTAACAAGGGGCATCGACAGGGTGGACAGGCAGCAACTGTTCCTTTTAGACAGAGGGTCAAGAACAAGGGAGAACAGTTTTAAAGTGAAGGGATTGAGGTTCAGAGAGGATTTAAAGATGACTTTTTCTTCACCCAGAGGGTGTTGGGGTCTGGAAAGTACTTTCTGAGAGGGGAGTTATCAAGGTTAATCTCTCAACTGTTAAAAGTACTTCTACAAGCACTTGGAAGCGCCATAACATTCCAGGCTATGAGCATTTTGTCGGAAAGTGGGACTAATATAGATCATGCTGTATTTCTGTTGGCACAGAGACAATGCTCCTGTGAGTATATGATGTGGAAGGTCAATGATTGAGCAGCTTAATACAAGAATTGATGGGTTTCTGAAGATAATATTCACAGAAGGTATAAGAGTGAACTGTTATAGCTTGTCAAATTATGTCAATGTGAGAAGTATGAAAAAAAAGTGCAGGTTTTTTTCCAGTTTGAAACCAGAGAATGGAGAATGTGAAACAGGGAAATGGCAAAACTATGAATCCACTACTTCAGTTCTGTCTTCACAGAAATTTCTGACAATACCAGGAAAACCAAGTCTGGCGTGGAAAACGAAATAGTACATTGAACATAAAACATAGTAAGCAAATCGTTTGGGAAAAATTATTGGGACTGAAAATAATGGTCATAGACAACACTAACATAGATTTATGAAATGGGAATTAGGTTTGAGAAACAGACTGGGAGACAAATGAAAGAGAAGCAATGGATGTAAAACATGTGGATTTTCAGAAAGATTTTGGTAAAGCTCCAAGCCTAGATTACAAAATCAAATCTTCGTGGATTGGGGTGAATATATGGCCAGGCTTCTGGAATGGGACAGCTGGCAGGAAACAGTGAATAGAAATAAACAGACTTGTGAAGCAACAGCCTGGCATTGTACTTAAGTATGGTTCTATGAGTATGACTATATCCCTGACACCCCATCACCTTCCCCGGATATCTCCTCTCTCACCAGCAGGACAGACAAAGCAGAAGTGGTGGCACCGTGGGATACAGTTTGAAGGGAATTGTTCTGGGAGTCCTCAACAGTGACTCTGTATCCCATGAAGTCTCATGGCGTTAGTTTACACATGGGAAAGGAAGCCTCCTGCTGATTACCATGTACCAGCCTCTCCCAACTGATGGGTCAGTACTCCTCCAAGCCTAACAACACTTGGAGGAAGCATTGAGGGTGGCAAAGGCACAAAATGTACTCTGGGTTAGGGAAGTCAATGTCCATAAAACGAGTGGTTCAGCAGCAGCATTACTGATTGAGCTGGTTAGGTCCGAAAGGATATAACTTCTAGACTAGGTCTGCAGCAGGTGAAGGAACCCACAAGAGGGAAAAGCCATATTTGACCACACCCTTACTAATCTGCCAGCTGCAGAAGTATCTGTCCAAGACAGTATCGGGTAAGAGTGACCACTGCAAAGTCATTGTGGAGATAAAGTCACACTTGCATATTGAGAATAACCTCCACCATTTTAGGTGGCACTGTCACCATGCTAAATAGGACAGGCTTTGAACAGATCTAGCAGCTCAAGTCTGGTTTTCGATAATGTGTTGTGGGTCATCAATAGCAGCAGAATTGTACACCCGCACAACCTCATGGCCTGGCATATCCCCCACACAACAATTAGCATCAAGCCAGAGGATCAACCTTGATTCAATGGAGTGTGCAGGAGGGCAGGAGCAGCACTGGGAATACCTGATAATGAGGTGTCTGCCTGATGAAGTCACCAACCATGACTACCTGCGTGCCAAACAGCACACGCAGTTCGTCATAGACAGAGCTAAGTGTTCACACAAGCAACGGTTCACATCTAAGCTCTGCAGTCCTTCTACGTCTAGCTGAGAATAGTTATGGACAATTAAACAAGTCATTGGAGTCGGAAATTCCACAAGTATCCCCATCCTTAATGATGGAAGAGCCCAGCACTTCAGTGCGAAAGATAACGTTCACGCACTCACAACAATCTTCAGTCAGAAGTGCTGAGTGGATGATCCATCTTGGCCTCCTCCAGTGGTCCTCAACAATTCAGTTACCAGCTATCAGCCAGTTTAATTCACTCCACGCGATATCCAGATTCAGTTGGAGACACTGGATACCCCAGAGGGTCCATACCCTGACAACATTCTGGCAATAGTACTGAAAAGTTGTTCTCCAGACCTTGTCACTGCCCTCACCAAGCTGTTCTAATACTGTTACAACAACATTTCCCCGATTACGTCGAAAATTACCCCAAGTATCTCCTGTATATAAAAAGAACAAATCAAATCCGGCCAATTACCACCCCATCAGTCTACTCTCGATCATCAGTAAAGTGGTGGAAGGTCTCAGTGCTTTTAAGCAGCACTTGCTCAGCAGTAACCTGGTCAATGTCGCCCAGTTTGGGCTCCACCAGGGCCACTTAGCTCCTGACCTCATTACCGTGGTTCAAACATGGACAACAGAGCTGTATTACAGTGGTGGGGTCAGAGTGACAGCCCTTTAAATCAAGGCTGCCTTCGCCCAAGTGTGGTATCAAGGGGTCTTAGCAAAACTGGAATCAATGGGTATCAGGGGCAAACACCCTGGTGGTTAGAATATTACCTGACACGTAGGAAGATGGTCATTGTTGATAAAGGCCAGTCAACCCAGCTCCAGAACAAGTCTGTAGGAGTCCCTCGGGCAGTGGCCGAGGCCCAAACATCTTCAGGGCTGCTTGATCAATGACCTTGCCTCTATTATAAGGTCAGAAGTGGAGATGTTTGCCAATGATTGCACAATGTTCAGCAATGGTTGTTGCTCCTCAGATACAGAAGAAGTCCATGTTCAAATACAACAAGATCTGGACAGTATCCAGGCTGACAAGTGGCAAATAATGTTCACGTCACACAAATGCCAGACCGTGAACATCACCACTAAAATACAATCTAAACACTGCCCTTGGCATTCAATGGTGTTACCAACACTGAATCCACAGTGGACTGCAGCGGTTCAACATGGCTGCTCACCACCACCTTGTCAAGGGGCAACCAGGGACAGGAAATAAATGCTGGCCCAGCCAATCACACCCAGATTCAGGAAATAAATATTATTTTAAAAACATAACAGAGGAAGGTTGCTGGGATATCACAGAGATTGGTGCTCAGGTCCCAGCTGTTCACAATACCCATTAAACATTTGATGGTCGGAATCAAATACAATATATCCCAACCTGCTGAGAGAACTAAAGGATGTTGGATTGTGAGTGGGTGAGAAGGTTGTAAAAAAGCTTCAAGGTGACTAAGACAAGTGGAGTGAATGGGCAAAGACGTGGCAGATGGAGAGCAAGGTGGGTTGAGGTGACAGTGTGCCCTTTGATGGGAACAAGAGATTGGCAGCTTTTCGTTTGAAAAGGGATTGTTTGAAACATGTTGATCTGAAAAGCGACGTACGGGCCTTTTTGTTGTTTCCTTCTGCGCGGCCCTCCGCGGTCCCTGCAGCACAGTGAGGTCTGAACCCACATGGCAATACTGGGAATGACATTCACACGCTGTCCAGTGTACATAGACCTACAAAGTGGGGAGCTGTAACATTGCAAAGGATCTGGATCTCCCTGTAGACCAGTCACTGAAAGCAATATTGCAGGAGCAGAAAGCAGTTCGGAAGATCAATGAAGTGCTGACCTTCATTTCAGGGGGACTTGAGTCCAGGGGTAAGCGTGTCTTACTGCAGCTATAGAGGGCTTTGGTGTGACCTTATCTCAAACGCTGTGCAGTATTCTGTGAAGATTTGGTCTCAGTACATAATAAAGGACAAACCTGACATTGAGGGAGAGCAGTGAAGTATGACCAGACCGATCTTTGTGATGACAGGCTTGTTGTGGGAGCAGACTTTGGGGCGACTGGGCCGGTATTCCATGAGGTTTAGGAAAATGGATGGAGATCTCAGTGAGATATATAAAGCTCTGACAGGGTGAGACGGATTGGAAGCAGGGATAATAATTCCCCTGGCTGTGGTGTCTAAAACAAGGGTCCACAGTATGAGGTACAGACAGACCGTTCTGCAATGAGATGACAATAAATGTCTGCACTCAGCGACTGGTGAACCTGGGGAATGCACTCGAACCTGGAAGCCAAGACACTGAATATAAATAAGGATTTAGAGACACTAAAGGAATGGTGGGAGAGAAGGAGAATGATATGGAAATAAAGGGCCACGTATCATTATATTGAATTGGGTAGCAAACTCGACAGACCAAATGGACTACTGCACTTCCTATTTTATAGCTTCCCAAGGTTAGTCACAAGCTCTCAGATGTTAGGAAGGAGGTCTCTGCAGGGTCAACAGGACTGTGTTTCTCATTCCCTTTTTTCGATACTGAGGCTGGGGCCAGGTGTCCTGTCTGGTTTTATCCTTTAGACCTTGGAACAGTTTGAGACAATAGCATGTCTTGTTTGGCGGATTCAGAGACCATTGCAAAGTTGATCACATGTCTGTGTGTCTGCAGTCACATTTAGGCCAGACCAGGAAAGCACGGGAGTTTCACTTACTGAAAGGACATTGGGGAAGGAAATTGGTGTGTACAATCGACATTGGCTTGAAGGTCACTATTTACGGACACCAGATTTTGCATCCTAATATTTTGTCAATTGTGTTTAACTTACACCAGCTGCCAGAGCATTAGCCTGGTCTGGATTCGTAATCCAGTGACCTTTCCACAGCAGCACCATCTCTACATGGGGACCTATCTGAAATCATACTGAGCAGGTTATTTCTGTGCTGCTTGATAACTCTGTCAAAAAGATCTCCCACCAATTTGACTGTCGATGTGGGTCTGAGGGGGAGGTAACTGGCCAGATTGTAATTATAATCCTTTTAGGAACTGGACATAGTTGAGTAATTTTCCACATTACCAGGGAGATGTCAGAGTTGGAGCTGTAATGAAACAGCTTCCCCAGGGACACGGCTTGTTGTGCAGTATAAGTCTTCAATCCTATGACAGGAATGGTGCCAGGGGTCATTGCCTTTTTCATACGTACTGTGTTCACCTGTTGCTTCATGTCACGAATATCAAATTGAGATTCAGAAGTTGGGAATTAGACAAGAAAGTTAAATTAACAGGATGGAGATGAAGGGAGAACGTCGGGATGTATACAACTATGTTACTACCTTGCCATATTTCGGTGAGAAAAAATGTCAAAACCGTTTTTATTTCATTTGAAAAAAATGACTCGGCAGATTACGTGTCCAGTGAACACGCGAGGCATGTGCAGCGCTGTCAGATGAGGGGTCAAGAGATCATCAAGATGTCAAATTGGCTATTTTGATTGGCTATGAATTGGTACCAGAAGCATATAGACAGACGTTCATAAAATTAGAGACAGAACCAGGTCAGACTTATTTTAAGTTTGAAAGAATTATCTACAGTCATTTTGATCGATAGATGCTGGACTTAAAAATAGATAAGACCTGTGAGGCTCGGAGGGAGATTATTCTGCTGGAGAAGTTTAAAGACTCACTTCCAGAGATGGTAAGAATTCATGTGCACGAACAGAAAGTTCAAGAAGTGAGAAGCGCGGCATAAATGGCAGGTAAATATGCATTGGTGCATGAGATGAAATTTAGCTTCTGGGAGAATTTTCATGCTATGAGGGATAGAAATTGGGAGAAGGGAATTTCACACATTACAAAGCGAACAGTAGCGCACAATAGTTTACCACAGGTGAAAAAAGAAGCCCAAAGGGGGTTGAAAGGAGGTGAAAGGCCTCAGGTGTTCTCAGTATAAGGGAGTGGAAAACATAAAATGACAGTGCTGATGGTTTAAGAAGGGCACTGGGAAAAGGTGTTTTCATTGAAGTAAGCTGGGACACACTGTGATGGTCGTTGAAGGAAGGCACTTTGGGGAATGATGCGGTAGAAGAGGCTAAGCCAGTGGCATTAGTGAAACTGGTAAAGGAGACCCCAAGTAGAGCCGAGGAGCTGCAGGAGAATGCACAGCCTAGGCAAGGGCTGGGTATGGAGGCAGTGCCTGATCGCTATAAAGAATTCACCTCTGTAGATAAAGTTTACTGAGAAAGATCAGGGGGAGAAGGACAAGAAGTTATAATTTTGTGAGATATGGAATCTGCTCAGTCTCTAATAGTTGAGAAGTGAGACACCGGAAAAGCACAACAGATCAGGCAGCATCTGAACAGCAGGACAATCGAATATCAGGCAGAAACCGATTGTCAGGAATGTGGTGGGGGGACAATGGGGCTGAAAGATAAATACGAGGGTAGTAGCTGGGCTGGTGGGAGGGTCACTGGGAAGGCGATAAGAAGATGTAGGTGGGAGTAATAGTGATATGTCGGTTGGGAGGGTGGAGTCAATAGGTGTGAAGGAAGCTGGCCATTTAGGGCATTTCAAGAGGGCAGTGCTAGGTTGAATGGTTCAATCTGGCAGAGGTTGGGGGAGGGGAGATTTGGAATTTGGTGAAGTCAACGTTGATGATGGTTCTAATTTGAGGGTTCTAGTTGTCCTACCACCTATCCACAACACCCTCCTCTCCGACCTATCACCATCACACCCCACCTGCGTCTACCTATCGCCTTCCAAGCTATCTTACAGCCAGGTCCACTCCCACTCTCCTATTTATTTCTCGGCCCCCTTCCCCCTCCCTTACCCAAACCCCACTTTCCTGATGAAGGATTTATGCCTGAAACGTCAACTCTTCTGCCCCTCAGATGCTGCCTGGTTGGCTATGCTTTTCAAGCCCCACACTTTTCAACTCTCATCTCCAGCATCTGCAGCCCTCACTTTCTCCCGGCCTCTAATAGTGAGAGATGAAAGTATTTTCACTCTTTCTGACATATTAATAAAGATCGTAACAATTTGTGGAATGGGGTTAGAAATTAAGTATTCCCTTGTGTAACATCAGGATGGAATGCCAAATCAAGGTTGGGGAAGTAACAGTGACAGTGAGTAACAGAGTGTCAGTTCCAGCAATACAATTTATTCTTGTGAACGATTTAACAGGATCTAAGGTGAGAGTGGCACCCCTTGTGTTGGAGAAGGCAAAAGGATAACTAGGGAATTGAGGATTTAAAAGAAAAATACCCAGGATTTTTCCAGACTGTATAGTAACAAGATTCCACTGTCAGAAGTTAGAGCAGGAAGGAAAACCGTAATAAAAAGCCAAAGGAGTTGATCTGCAGTGAACTGACCCCCTGTTTGATGTAACGGTGCAGGAAAGTCCTGAACAGGCAGAGGATCAGGCAGAGGTGTTTCATCCAGAAAAGCTAATAGACTTACAACAGATATATACACACACATTCACACACACATACACATGCACACACATAGAAAAGGAATCAAAATATATTGTCGATCGTTGTTAACTTAAAGATAGAATGCTAAAATTAAAATGGAGACCACGATAGGTTAGTGCAGAAGGGAAATGGGCCGAAGTGCACCAGATTGTGTTCGAGGTAGCGTACAGTGTTACGGGTAGCACATAAAGTAACGGCAGGGGGTCACCTAGGTGTACAGAAGAATCAGGCTAAGGTACAGAGGCATTTCTAGTGGCCCGGAATGCACACGAACGTGGTTATTTTTTGACGTACATGTCAAACATTCGAAATGGTAGGTAAGTCACAGGCAGTAATAAAGCCAGCACCTTTGTTACCAATTCCTGCATTCGAAGAACATTTCACGTAGGTTATGATGAGTTGTGTAGCTCCCCTATCTAAAATAACAGTGGAAACTAATATTTGCTAGCCATAATGGATGTGTCTACCAGATTTCCAGAGGCAATTCTATTATGGAGTGTTAATGTAAAAAGGGAGGTGGAGGAGTTGGTAGCTTTCTTTACTCACTGTGGGCTCCGCAGAGAGATTCAGTCAGACCAATGTCTCATTTTACCAATCAGCTGTTTAAGGAAGTCATGGATAGCTTAGGAATAAAGCAGTTTAAATCAAGGGCGTCCCATCCTGAATCCCAGGGAGCCTTGGAAAGTTAGCTTCAGACGCTGGAGACCATATTAACAGCGTAGTGTCAGGATTACCGGAATGATTGGAATGAAGGTGTCTCATTAAATTGTTTGCCATTGGACAAAAATTATTTGCCCAAATAAATCTACTCAGTTTACTTTCTTTGAGTTAATATTTGAAGTTAGAGGTCCTTTGGAATTAATTGAATATAAATTGACAGGACCGAAGTCAGAAATCTCACACTCGGATTACGTATGTGAGGTGAGGGAGAGATTAGATGGAGTAGGTGAGTTCGCTAAACAGCAGCTGAAGGGCACAGCATAGAATGAAGCACGTGGCAGATAATTACTCTGAACTTTTGTCGATTTCCAGTGGAGATGACGTATTAGTATTGCCACCAGTGATAGGAATACCCTTCAAAGCCAGGTTTAGTGACTCAGGAACAGAGTTATGGTCAGATGAACAAATTCCGTAGTTTATCTGTATGATGTAGTGACCTTTAGCAAGTGATTGAAAGCTCACATGTTACAGTTGGCAGAGCATGTTGAACGATTACAAGTAGCAAACTTGGTAATAAACTTAAAGAAAACAGAATTCGCGAAGGCAGAGGTGACGTTCTTGGGACATTACATTGGACATGGAAGGTTGGCCCCAAGGAACACAAAGGCGAAGGGCTTTGAGGAATTTACACAACCATCCTCGAAGAAAGGTGCTTCAATTTTTGGAACTGTGTGGATTCTATCGGATGTTTGTTCCAAACTTCAGCAGCATATTGGCACCACTGATGGACTTAGTAAAGAAGGAAACAGAATTGTGGTGGACAGAACAATGCCAGGAGGTATTTGAGAATTTTAAAGCAGGTTATTCACCGCACCAGTTTTAGCTATACCAAATATTCTGAAACACTTTGAAAATTCTATTTGCTTCTAGGGATTTAGGGATGGGAGATGTATTGATACAGAAAGGTTATGATGGATTTGAATGGCTAATTGGCTACTTGTCGAAAAACGCAATATCCACCAGAAAGAAAAATACAACATTCTCCATTATTGAAAAAGAATAATTACGTTTTGCACTGACCTGACAATATTTTAATGTTTATGTGACAAATAAATTGTCGGAGATGGTTGTGGACAACGGCACACCTCTCACGTTTTTTGGAATATTTAAAGACCAGAATATGAGAGCATTTCATTGGAGGCTTATCACACCGACTTTAAACTTACAAAATATACATGCTGTGGGTCCTAAAATGTGATAGCAGATGTGTTATCGCGGATTTAAAGGAAAAAGTTTAGATATGATTTGACTTATTCCAGTTTAAATAGGTGTACGAATTTAATATGAATGACATAATTGAGATTAATACTTTTGTATTTCATAATAATGGGATTAAGAATTAGAGGAAAAGAAACGAAGCCATCTTTTCATTCTGATAGTTCTTTTTTTTTCTGAAGGAGGGAGGTCTTATGAAGCCGAAAGCATGTCAGGTCACTTTAAGACAGAACGGGTTTTGTTGAATAGAAAGTAAAGCACAGATGCCAGCTAAAGGTCAGATTGTTCCATATGTCACATTTAGCTGGGAAATGGAGACCTGAGTTTTGGTTGCTCTTTTGACAACAATTCAAATGCAACCAAAGATTTTAAATAACGTTCAGGATACAAGAAGCCAATGGAACTTGAATATTATTGTTTGGACATCTGGAAAGCAATCAAATTATGAGAATTGTTGTATCATTGGGAGTATACATACCCAGCATTTGAACACTAGAGGGAGAGCCATTGCCATCCAACAGCAGAGCAGCTGCTGTCGAGCAGGAGTGCTAACTGCCCATCTCAAACACTGTCTATCAAAGATACATGTTCATGTCAAACCTACTTGCAATAAAAACATGACCCAGGGAGATCAGCAGCTGGAAGAGTGAGCACAGTGGGCAAGATGGAGACTGTGTTGTCTTGAGATTGTAATGTTTAATATGTGGGCTGTTGGAACAGAATATTTTTACAGAGTTGGAGTCAGATAGTAAGTAGCTAAGAAAAGAGGGGCTTGTATTTGTGAATAGTTGTTGTTTAGTGTTCACTATTAATGTGAAGAAACTAACTTGTTAATTTTTGTTTAAATAGTGGAATGTAGGAGATCTGTGTCACTCATATTTTAACAGATTACAAGGTGAGGCGAGCTTTTCTGGGTGATTGGTTTTAATTATCAGAAGCGTTCGACTCCACCTTGTAAATGTCCATCCACGCTAACCCCAATTCCCTGCAGTTGGCCCATATCCTTCCAGTCCTTTCCTATCAACATATTTATCCAAATGCTTTTGAAATATTGTTAATGTATCTCCTTCAATCACACCTGCGGGCAGCTCATCCACATACCAGCCCTCTGTGTAAAGAAGTGGCCCCTCAAGTTCCCTTTTATTCCTTCCCCTTTACCCTTAAACTGATCCTCTCTCCTCCTCGATTCTCTAAACCTTGGAAAAAGACTGACAGCATTAACCCCACCATCATGATCTGATTCAGCTCTATAAGGACTCCCTCAGTTTCCTACATGCTAAAGAAAAGGTCCTAGCTTGTCCAACCTCTCCCTATAACTCAGACCATTGGGTCCTGGCAACGTCTTTGTAAATTTCTTCTGCATCTTTCTAATTTAATATCATTTTCCCTATAACAACGTGACAATAAGGAACACAATACTCCAAGTGCGGACTTACCAAAGTCCTGTGTAACTGCAACATAAATTCCCAACTTCTATACTCAATGTCCTAGCTGATGAAGGCCAATGTGCCAAAAGCCTTCTTCACTGCCCTGTCTACCTGTGACTCCACTATCAGAGAAGCGTGCACCTGAACTCCAATGTCTCTGCCCACTACACCCTTGAAGATCCTCCCATTCACCATGAGACTCCTACCTTCCTTTGAGTTCCCAAAATGTAAGACATCACGCATCGATATTAAATTCCGTTTGCCATTTCTCGGCCCACATCCCCACCTGATTAAGGTCCTGCTGCAATTTCTGATAAACTTCCTCAGTGACCATGCTCGCACTTACTTCAGTGTCATCTGCAAACTTACTAATCATAACTTGTGCATTCTCAACCAATTCATTGATAACAAACAGCAATGGACCCAGCCTCCAGTCTGACAAGCATCCTTCCACTTAACCCTCTGCTTTCTACCATCAAACCAACTGTGTATCCAATTTGCCAGTTCCCCCAGCGTTCCACGTGATGTCCCCTTCCAGACCAACCTGCCGTGTGGGACCTTATCAAAGGCCTTACTGAAATCCATAGAGACTATGTCTACCGGTCTGTCCTCATCAACCTTCCTGGTCACTTCATCAAAGAACTCTAACAAATTTGGGAAGCATGATCTCCCATTCACAAATCTATTCTGACTGCTCCGAATCAAACCCTGTGTAAGTAATGGATGCAGTCAATGGTATGGTGTCCTTCATTGTAAGATGATTCGAGTACATAAGTAAAGCCATCTTCCTGCTGTTGTAGAGCCTTGCTGAGAGAGCATTTGGGGCACTCTGTACATATTTGATCACCTTTGTAAGGAATGATCTCCTTACCACAGACACCGGTGATGGTAACATGAGGATAGAGTAAAGAAGCTGAGTGTTAAATCTTAGAGCTCTGAGAGACAAAGAAATGGTGACGCTGAAACAAGAAGAGTGGCACCGATCACTTATTTCCAAAAGACACATTGATAGGTTGAAAAATTCCATACTTTACCCAGGATTGATTGCTGTGATTTATTGTCACGTGTATCTCAGTACAGGGAAACACTTTGTTTATGAGCAGTGGAGGCAGATCATAGTAAGCATGGCCAGACAGATCATAGGTTGGAAATAGGCTTGGAAAGAGTAAGGCATACAGGTTACATTGAACAGGACAAACATGCGACAAGATCAACATGAACATGATCAGCATTATTTGAACTTAGAGAGTCCATTCATCAATCTAACGTGACCTTCCGAATAGTTTATATGCCTTTACTAACTCTCCCCACGTTATTGTGCAGTCGGCAAGTGAACCCGTACTGAACGTCAGGTTGCTCACAATCCCCAACAGCAGCCACAATACCTTCCGTCTGAAACAGGTAGCCATCCCCACCAGCTTCCGCCCTACATAGAGAACACCAGACTGTCTTCGTGGAGATGGAAGGTGCCTTCTTGAGACTTCACACAAGACATATGGCTTCCCTGCCCACCTCTAGAAAACCATGTTAAAGTCCCACGTGTGTATCATGAGCAACAGAGCCACGAGGAACAACGTGGAGCAGTCCGTCTGTGCAGCCTCTGCTCCACTTGGTCATCATGTTAGAGCATCAATCTGGAGACACTTAAGACTGCCGATGCTGGAGATCAGAGTAGTGCATCAATTGCTGGAAAAGCACAGCGGGTCAGGCAGCATCCGAGAAGCAGGAGAATCGACGTTTCGGGAATAAGACATTCATCAGGAATCAGCATTAATTATCTCATTCTGCCCCTGTGTAAGTGCACTGAGGTGGGAATGGCCTCCTACTGTTCCTGTGGAAGTGGCTCAAGGGACTGACTGGCTTCTTCCTCGTCCAATTGGACAGGGCCAAGGGCCTGACTGGGTTACTCCTGGTTCCTCTTTGACAGCTCGATGCACTGACAAGTGTGATGATGCTGTAGCTTTTCGAGGTTATTTTGTCCTGGTTTCTTTTAAGAGAGTGATTGAACGATCGTTACCAAGCTGGTTAGTTAAGACTCTTGAGTAAACAGTGAGGGAGGCCTGAAGTTTATTTTAATGCAGCCTGAATGCGTGTGACCAGCTTTCGCAGATTAGGATCTCTGGGTTTTGGTTTCTCAGTAACATCAGAAACTATTGGGTTCTCAACAGAGTTGGAAGCTTAAGGGAATGTTTCCTGGCTGCTACTCTCTCTGAATTTTCTCTTGACGCTGTCACATTGCATCTGGAAGAGACATTTTCCATTCCCTTTAAAATAAGAAATCATTAGAGTCTAGGCTATTGCCTTCAAATATTTTCGAGGGGCTCTGGTGTGGTCCATCACACTAGACTCCTTCCCTTCCTGAGTAATAGGCCGGAGGTACTGAATGGGCTGTCCCTGTTCTACTCCAATAATATCAATAGGCTGAATGGCTTCCTCATATTCCTGTGAAACCAGCGTGAGGTGCTGAATGAACTCTTGTTTTACTGTGGCAATGTGCAGTATCAGGCAGTGTTGTTACATGAATGTTACACTTTAACAACACAAGCCTGAGTGGTGTCTGGGTCTTGCTGCACATGGACACAGACTAGTTCAGGAGCTGAGGGGGGCAAAATGTTCTGAACATTGTGGAATCTTCAGTGACCATCCCCACTTCTGATCTTATGGTGGGGGAGGGGAGACATTAATGAAGCAACTGAAGCTGTTTGTGAAGAGGAAGCTACCCTGAGGATCTCCCACAGAGGTGACCCAGGACAGAGATGATGAACATCTTCCTTTGTGCCACGTTTGACTCCAAACACTGGAGAGTTTACTCTGATTCCCAGTAAGTTAAGTTTTGTTAAGCTCCTTGATGTCAGCAGAAGTTACCAAGTTACAGCCTTGATATTGGGGCCAGTCATTTTTACCTGAACTCTTCTGTCAACCTCTTTTGTTCATATCAATAAACCATGATATAGGAGCAGCAAGTGTTTTCTTCAAACAGGTGGTATTGAATGTCAGGATTTCTCTTCTCAAAAGTGTTGGGTAGTGAGATGACTGAAAGTATTTGAAGAGGAGGTAGATGGATATTGACCTGTCAGAGAGGTGAGGGCTATGAGGAATTGGGTATGAAAGAGGATTTGAGGCCAAGAGCAGATCAGTCATGATCTTAGTGAAGGGCAAGGCAGGCTTGGGGAGTGAACGCCCTGCCCCTGTTTCTGATATTCTCCCATTCTGTTATTGGAAAGTTAGTGGGTGTTATTTTCATGAATGCTCTGTTGTTGCATATTGCAGTCAGGGAGACCAGAGGATTCTGTGAGCCATCTCTGGGTGAGGTATGGGGGTTGTATTCTCAGTGAACCTGGGTCTAAACATGACCAACAAATGGAGCACAAGTTGCAGATAGGGGAAGCTCTGTAAAGAGAGATGAGGCCTCTTTCATACCCGTGCCTGGATTTTCCAATTACATTTCCCAAATCACCTCAAAGCGTGTGGGACATTTTTGAAGGGCTGAATGGTCTCCTCTGGTTGTGTGCACCAGTTTATAGCAGTAAGTAGCATCCAACTGCTCCTGTTTAGCAGGTTTGATGGGCTGAATGGAATACAGAAACATGGGACTGAGGAGCAGGAGTGGGTCATTAGATACTTTGAGCCTTCTCCACCAGGCACTAAGATTGTGGCTGATCAGGTTGGGGTCTCAGCCCCACTTCCCTGTCTATATCCCATTATGCATGACACACTTCTGTGTCAAATATTTAACGAATGCAGCTTTCAATCAATGTGAACATAGAGGCACGATACACTTCCACTGAAGAGGATTCCCACTTGAAAGGGCCTTTCAGAATTATTCGTCATCCCTCTTATAGAATCAGAGAGTCACGCAGAACGAAAACAGACCCGTTAGTCCGATCCTTCCACTCCGATCAGACATCAAATCTGATCTCGTCCCATTTGCCGGCATTTGACCAATATCCCTCTTCTTTCAGATACTTTTAAAATGTGTGATTGTAACCGCCTTCAGCACTTCCTCTGACAGCACTTTCTGTACACACACCACTCTCTCTGTGAAACATATATCTTCAAGTCCATTCTAAATCAATCCCCCTCGCCTTCAACCTATGCCCTCTTGTTCTGGACTCCCCAATCCTGGAGAGCAGAACGTGGCTGTTCAGAATATCCATGCCCCTGATAGTTTTGTAAACCTCTATAATGTCACCCTTCAGCCTCTGACACTCCAGGAGGAAACACCTCAACCTAATCAACCTGTCCCGACAGCTCAAACTTCCAGTCCTGGAACATCAGTGTAATTCATTTCTGCAGAAAACCAAGTTGTATGCAGTATTCTTAAAGTGGCCTCACCAACATCCTGTACAGATACAACATACCACCACAACTCCCATATTCAATGTTCTGACTGATTAAGGCAAATGTGCCAAATGTGTTCTGCACCACACTGTCTACCTGCGACTCCATTTTCAAGGAACAATGAACCTGTAGCCCTATGCCCCTTTGTTTCATAACACGCCCCAGGACCTGACCATGAAGTGTATAATGTCTGCCCTGATTTGCCTTTCCAAAATGCAAAGCTTCATATTTATCTAAATTAAACTTCATCTGTTATTCCTTGTCTCTTTGTCCAATCTAATTGTGGTCCTGTTGTACTCTGAGATAATCTACTACACCACCTTTCTGATGTCATCTGTAAACTTACTAACTACTGCCCCAATATTCACAACTAAATCCTTTACATAAATGATAAAATGCAGTGACTCAGTACTGATTCTTGCAGCACACTGCTGCTCACAAGCATCCAGGCTGAAAAATATCCCTCTTCCTTCAAGCCAATTGTGACGTGCTTCCCCTGTATCCCATGTATCATGAAGGGTTTAGCCAGGGTGGATAGAGACAAGCTTTTTTCCAGGGCGAAGGATTCAATAACAAGAGGTTGTGTTTTCAAAGTGAGAGGTGGAATGTTTAAGGGGGATACATGCGGTAAGTACTTCACACAGAGGGTGGTGGGCATTTGGAACGCGTTGCTAGCAGAGGTGGTACAAGCAGGCACGGTCAATTCGTTTAAGATGCATCTGGACAGATGCATGAGAAGGTGGGGAGCAGAGGAAGACAGATGCTTAGGAATTGGGCGACAGATTTAGACAGTACATTTGGATCGGCTCAGGCTTGGAGGGTGAAGGGCCTGTTCCTGGGCTGTAAATTTTCTTTGGACTTTGTTCTTTAAAAGAACACCTTGCTGAAGTTCATATACACAATGTCTATCAAACTGCCTTCATCAATCTTCTTTGTCACCTCTTCAAAAAACTCAACCAAATTAATGAGACGTGATTTCCCATGCAGAAAGCTACGTTGTCTACTCTGATCAGCCCTTGCCTTCCCAAATGTATGTAAATCATGTCCCTCAGAATCCTCTCCAACAACTTACCCACCACTGACATCAGGCTCACCGGTCTATAGTTCCCCGGCTTTTTGGGTCACTGTTTCCTTTTCTAGTCCCATTCCTCCACTGCCCACAACAAACGTTAAATATGACCAGGTTGGTGATATGGCTGATGATATTGGTCTCAGACTGGGTCAGGGTCAGTTTTAGGAACAAGTCAGGCTAGTTTCCATAATCTGCTAAAACAACACGTTTATGACCAAGAGCAATGTTACTCAAACTGTGATGGAAAGATGAATGGCAAACTGTTTGGGTATTACAAATATATAATCAATATTTCCCTTTCTAAACACACACACACATACACATACACACACACCATCTCTGCAATTTTAACTTGAAAGAAATTGATCCAAATATTATTGGAACTCATGACACAGGAAAAATTGTGAGATTGTCCAAAACGTTATTCTGCTTCTGAAGATATTGCACTCACACAAGCTGCTAGCAATGGGATTTCATCCTGGGAGAGTTTGGATTTGGCTGAATTCCTTTGCTTTAGGCAGTGAGTAGATTCCAGTGAATTCTGGTTAGGGATCATCCAAAGGGTAGCCCGGTGGTGAGCACTGCTGCCTCACAGCACCAGAGACTTGGGGTCGATTCCAGCCTTGGGTGACTGTCTGTGTGGAGTTTGCACATTCTCCCCTTGTCTGTGTGACCTTCTAATGGGTGATCCAGTTTCCCACCACAAATTGTGTAGGTTCGGTGGATTGGTCATGCTAAATTGTGTGTAGTGTTCAGGGATTTCTAGGTTATGTGCAATAGTCAGGGGTAAATATCGGGAAATGGGTTGGGAAGATTGGTATGGACTTGTTGGGCCAAAGGGCGTGCTTCAACACTGCAGGGATTCCATAAAAATAAGAAAGGTAACGATGACTGCAGAGGTTTTTTCTTTAGCTCGCACACATTGCTGTGATGAGGAACACTGAAGGAGAGAGAGTGCAATAGGCCATTCCTTCTCAGGCAGATTACATTTTCTCCCTCTCTGAGTTGAATCACACAGTAATGTCATCCTCTCCCAAACTGGACCATGTGAGATCTCCTTGTACATTGTCCAAACTATGTCTCCATCACATTCCCTGTTCCATGTAGGTGCATCATTGCTGCTGTCATACACAGAGCCATATCCTTCGCAGAAAATGGTCTCGGTCAATTTGAAGATACGTTTATATGTCCCTGCATCATTAAAAAATAAAAACGTTTAATTTATTCAGAATACCTGTGTTAAACTGAATGCATTTTTTAAAGAAATACAGAAATTTCTGGAAAAGCCCGCCAGGTCTCTCAGTACCTAGATGCAGTACCAGCCTCCACCACTTCCTCTGGCAGCTCATTCCATACGCACACCACCCTCTTGTGAAATGGTGCCCTTTAGGCCTCCTCAAAATCTTTCCCCTCTCACTTTCCACCAATGCCCTCTAGTTTTGGATGTCCCTAACCTGGGGAAAAACCCCTGACTACTCACCCTATCCATGGCCATTTTGATTTTATAAACCCTTTACTGCTGCAAAATGTGACTCCAATCAACACGAATGGATGTACTTTCAGTCATCCTGGGTCTAAATTCTGAAATGCAATACTGACACCTCTTCCTTCTCCATCAAGTCACAATTCTAAATTCGTTTTAATCAGTTTGTTCAGATGTATCCTGAGACACTTCTGTGGGCTTTACACCTAGACCTTTGTGCCCGGAGGTAAGGACACGAGCATCACTCGACAATACCCATAAAGCTGTCACAGTATTCTCCTGTGTGTTTGTTCATCAGACTGTCCTGACATGCTGGGACATACCTCTGCAACAGGCAGGACTTGAATCCAGGCCTTCTATCCCAGAGCTAGGAACACTACCACACAAGTTCAGGAATTTGAATCAAATCCAGAGCTCTCACTCAGAGACAGGGACACTACCCACCACACTACTATACCCAGATTTTGGGTCATATTTTAGTGCCCACTTTCAGCTCAGTGTGGATTTATTATAATCAGGTTACCATTACTGAATTACAAACATCACTTTGAATTATTCAACAAATGCAAGATATTTGTCTCAACTGTAGGATATTGAGTGTATATGCTATGCCATCGAAATTAACTATAAACATCTTTAATTGCTATTATCTGTAGTCTGCAATATTAGGGAAAGAAATCCTGCACACACACTCTGCCCAGTGAAGGGTCTCAAATAGATATTTATTACTGAACACCAGAGACGAAGGAAGAGCTTAATTTCTGACCCCAAAACACCTATCACTCTTACCCAACTCTCACGTCCGTCTGCCCTCTTCCTAAAACCATGAAATGATACCAAGCCGATGATTACTGTTAAGCCTCAACTCCCCACTGACTGTGTCTGCAATCTTTTTCTCCTCCCCCTCACCACATAAGGCAAACCAAGCTCAGGGTCTTTGTGATAATCAAGGCTGGAGTGTGCAGGCATCCTGGAGAGGGATGGGCATTTTAAAATTGAAGGGTGAGGGGGAGGTGACAGTAATATCACACGCTGGGCCGAGGGGTGGCTGATGGAGTTTAGTTTGGATTAATGCGAGGTATTGGATTTGGTAAATCAAACAAGAGCAGGACCTATAAAATTAAAAGTAGAGCCTTTGGCAGTGCTCGAGTACAGAAACATAGGCCGTCAGGTTTAATTCTTTAAAATTTGCATCTTATACAGATAATGTGGTTAAGAAGGTGTTTAACAGACATGTCATCATAGGACAGACCTTTGAGTATCGGAATTGAGATGTCATGTTGTGGTTTTACAGGACATTGTTGATGCTGAAAATGTGTTGCTGGAAAAGCGCAGCAGATCAGGCAGCATCCAAGGAACAGGAGAATCGACGTTTCGGGCATAAGCCCTTCTTCAGGAAGCCCTTGAAGAAGGGCTTATGCCCGAAACGTCGTTTCTCCTGTTCATTGGATGCTGCCTGACCTGCTGCGCTTTTCCAGCAACACATTTTCAGCACTAATCTCCAGCATCTGCAGTTCTCACTTTCTCCAGGACATTCGTGAGACCTCTTCAGGAATACTATGTCCATCTGGTCTCCCTGCCCGCTCATTCCATAGGCACACAACCCTCTGGGTGAAAAAGCTGCCCCTTAGGTAACATTTAACTGTTTCTCCTCTCACATTAAGCCGATGTCCTCTAGTTTTGGACTGCCAGTTCCCTTAGAAAATACCTTGACTCTTCACTTTGATATTACTGACGTTGATATTATTAAACTGGAGAGGATTGAGAAGAGATTAATCTGGATGTTGCTGGGAAAGGAGGGAGTGATCTCTAACGAGAGGCTGGATAGTCTTGGGACTTTTTTCAGTGAAGAATATGAGATTAAGCTGTAACTTTACAGAGGTTTATAAAATAATGAGTGTTACAGAGAAGCTAAAGGACTGATGTCTTTTCTCTAGAGTTGAGGATTCAAAATTGAGGGAATTTTAAGGTGCGAGGAAAAAAGATTTACGAAAGTCATGAGAGGTAATTATGTTAAACAGAAGCTGGCTTGTGTGTGGAATGAACTTCCAGAGGAAGTGGTGAAAGCAGGGACAGTTACAGGATAAGACATCAGTTTGGATGGTGCTGTGAGCAGCTGCCGTCTCCCTCCCCCTCTCTGAATGAATCCCTGTCGGTTTTCACCCTCTGCCAATGCCTGTGCAGTGGCGTGTGGAGGCCAGCAGACGGTGGCATTGCTTCACTTTAAGCACCACAGAGACTGCCAGACCAGCCCCACACAGAGACACGCAGATACACACACGGGAATGGTGAGGACACGGCGTGAAGCTCATCTGGTAATTTAAATGAAACATAAAGAAATGCTCAATTCGCCTCGTAAACTGTTAAAATATGAGTGACAGATCTGCCAAATTCCACTGTTTAAATAAAAATATCAATTTATTTTTTTCACTCTGAAAGTGAACATTTTACATTAACTATTCACAACTCTGACACTCCCCCCCCCCCCCCCCCCCCCCTTTCTCTTAACTGCTTATTACCCGACTGCAGCTCTATAGCAATATATTGTTTCACGGTCCTCTCATATCACAGATGCTTGTAAGCTCTCAGTTCAGAACAGCATTCCCTCTCTCTTGAAGGAACAGTGCACACTATCAACTTCATCACCTGATGAATATTGATAAGTGGGACATATCCAGATTTCTCTTGCTCTGTGGTTTGTCAATATTTCATTCGCTCCGTCTGGTGTGTGTCAGGATTTTTGTTGCTCCATTGACAGTATGTCATTATTCGACTTTGTCCATAGGAATATATCAGTATTTCACTTGCTCACACTCGTATGTGGGGCAGGATTTCAGTTGTTTCATGGGGACTGTGATGCTATAACAATCTCAATGTTTGCACATGGCACCGAACCTGGAAGAACTCTGAAGTCTATGGAGGAGAGTGTGGAACTCTAACAGTACAATCACACGTTGGTTTAGTATTCAGGTGTAAGGCAGATGGGGATCAGTGCAGTGCAGTGTGAGGTGATACACTGTGATAGAAAAGACAATGAAAGACAGTTTAAAACAGGCCGTACCATTATAAATGGGCTGCAGGAGCAAAGGGCGCTTGGAGTATATGAGCACAGATTGTTGAAGATATCAGGACAAATGGGGAGAGCAGTAACTATCACAGATTAGTTTGAGTATCTGAGCTGTTTACAGGAGGAGGTGTGGGAGGGAGTCTCCGTGCTCCCTTCCTGGGAGGTGGTGGTAACGATGTGATGTGAGCCCAGCTCCTGCCCACCGAAACCGTGGGGATTTCATTTGTACCAGCTCGACACAAAAGGGAGATGGCATCAGGGCCACGGCTTCTAAATGGTGCCGGGGGGAAACGGAGCTGCCAATGGGTTTAAAGTGAGAATTGCCCTTCACTGAACATTGCTCCTTACTCAGTCGGTGGGACGTGGATGTTTCAGAATCTCCACACGAGGCGTCCCCGTCCTCCCCGGCTCGTAACAGGGTCCTCCCCACATGGCGGGGAGACGGAGGTGAGGGAACGGATATCGGGCACTCCATCATCCGTATAGGCCCTTTCTGTCCTATTCCAGGCTGTTTCACCTGGAATGGGAGAAAGGGAGGGAGGGAGGGTGGGAGTGGGTGGCCCTGCTGTTAGTGCTGGTGTAGGTGGGGATCATGGCAATTGGTGAGGTTTTCAGAGGGAGTCTGTTGACAGCGTTTTATCCATGCAGTGTTATTGATGTGGGGTGGGGGGTAAAGTGGACAGGGTGATAGAGAGAGAGAGAGAGACAGAAACGGGGGGAGAGAGAGAAGGTGCTGCATGCCGCAGTGAGAGTGGTGGAGCATGAGCCTTGTTCGGGGTCGGTGCTATAACAGATATACAGTGAGTGTGAGGGAGAAGAGAGAATACAGTGAGCCTTATCCTGACAGAGCGGGGAAGCTTATTGATGCTTCTCCTGTATTGCTGGACAATTCTTCAGACCGCAGGTACTGCACTGAGCCGGGTGGGCAGCTCAGACCATGCTCGGTGGGTCTGGTGGTGTGGCCCCCTCTGAAAAGAGAATGGTCCCCCTCTATACTAGCCCATCCACCAGGGCCTCCGTGCCCCTGTCGACAAACCGTGGTGTAATTGCCCCTTATCTGCCATGCTCAGGGTAAACTGTGCAGGGCAGCTCCTAACTGAGAAAGCTCAACCGTGTGCCCCTTGGCCTTTTAAAGATGGCATCAGTGCCAGTGTTTCCCGAATATCCAAGGGCATCCGGGCGATGGTGAGTACCTCCAACAAAGATGGATGGGAGATTAGGGCTGCCATTGAATGAGAGGGAGACCATGGGGTGGGGTGGGTAGTTAATGACATGAGTTCGATAAGATAGCACCAGGAAACTAGCTCGGCCTCGTGTGGGTGATCCCTCTGTCACACTCAATGAAAATGGCACTGAGACAAATTATTGTTAGATTTAGCTCAATGATTCAAAGACTCTGCTGACCCTATGCCCAGATACAAAGCTGCAGAACAAATACTCATCCAATATTCTGCACCATCTGAACTCCCACTTATAGCCTGTTCACCTATCATTCCTAGAAACGCTAGCTTATGTTACTGGATGCTGTTAAAATATGTTCATTTCAGCATTCTGAAACTTGGCAACACATCATTCCATAACACTGTCTCTCAGTCTCCCCCTCTATTTCCCATACCCCTCCCATTTGTCATTGTTCAAACTGATTCCCCTTCCATCTCTGTCTCTCTGGCAGTGATGTTCACACCCACAGTACCCCCTTGTCAGGGCACAATGGAGATTATGGAGCTGTAAATGGGGTTTCATGAAAAATGACCCATCAGGCCTGGTGCCGTGAGTATGACGGTGTCAGACTGTTTCCTGACTGGGAGTGTGGTGCTGGAAAAGCACAGCAAGTCAGGCAGCATCCGGGGAGCAGGGGGATGAACGTTTCGGGCAGAATCCATTAATCAGGAATGAGGCTTGTGGGCCGGGGGGGGTTGAGATAAATGGGTGGGGGCTAGGGCTAGGGCTGGGACTGGGGGGATGGAAGCTGGGAATGTGATTGGTAGATGGAGGTGGGGGAGATTTGATTGGTCAGAGAGGAGTGAGGTGTGGACATGGTGGGAAAGGTGATGGACAGGTCAAGGAGTTCCCCGAAATATTATGTCCCCAACATTCTGTAACTGACATTCTCCAAAATGTTCTGTCCCCAACATTCTATAACTGACATTCCCCGGAACGTTCTGTCCCCAACATTCTATTACTGACATTCTCCAAAATGTTCTGTCCCCAACATTCTATAACTGACATTCCCCGGAGCGTTCTGTCCCCAACATTCTATAACTGACATTTCCCGGAAGGTTCTGTCCCCAACATTCTATAACTGACATTCCCCGGAATGTTCTGTCCCCGACATTCTATAACTGACATTCCAGGGAACGTTCTGTCCCTGACATTCTGTAACTGACATTCCCCGGAACGTCCTGTCCCCGACATTCTATAACTGCCATTCCCCGGAACGTTCTGTCCCCAACATTCTATAACTGACATCCCCAGAACGTTCTGTCCCTGACATTCTATAACTGACATTCCCCGGAACGGTCTGTCCCTGACATTTTTTGTGAACGTCCGGACGTCAGTGAATGGAACAAATGATAAGATCCCGAGGGAAGAGATCCCGTTCCAGGGAGAAGGAGACACTGTTCCGAAGGCCCCTCAGGCAGTTAAAGGGGTGAATACGTTTTCCCTGCATTTACAATTCTCCACGACACAGGATCAACCACAATTTAGACCAAAATACAGAAATTCCCAAACTCCGTTTGCCTTCAGGAAACTGGGCGAGAATCCTTCAGGACAGCAACATTCCCACCCTCCGTATTAGGAACTGGGAAGGAGTGACCTCTGTCTGCTCTCGAGTGATCGAGTTTGTGGGAATGTTCTAGAATCCATCTGTCCTTATGAATGTGTCTCTGTGTGTTTGGGGAGGGAGGGTTTCTTGTGGTTTATGTCATTTTTTTGTCAGTAATTCCGACCTTCCCATTTGTTATCCCAGTTCCGATTATTTTAATAAATCCCTGAACACAGGGACACATTTAAAAATCTCACTGGGTCCCTGATCAAACGGGTCCCTTTGCCTCCAGGCTGATGTATAATGGGTTTGTTTTCCTTCCTCACAGTTAACGTAGTGACCATCTACGTCCTGCTTTATAAAGATTGTGGATTGTCGCCAAGTGTCAGACGTTACCTGGGGGCCATGGCAGCGGCGGATCTCCTGGTCATTATCCTCGACCTGATCCTGAGACACATTCCCATTGTTTATGATGAACAGTTTTATTTCCTGTCCTCCATCCCCGTGTGTAATATCCACGCCGTCCTGCTTTATGCAGTTACTGACTGCTCTGTCTGGTTCACCGTCACTTTCACCTTTGATCGGTTTGTGGCCATTTGTTGCCAGAAGCTGAAAAATAAATATTGCAGTGAGAAAACGGCGGCTGTGGTTCTTGGAGCAGTGACTGTGCTGAGCTGTTTAAAGAACATTTTCTGGTATTTTCTGTTGACGGCTCAGTATGTGCTGGACAACATCCCCTGGTTTTGTCTTGGATCAGCCGCTGTTTATTCCTCCATTTTCTGGGTCACAATCGAGTTCCTCCACCACATTCTAACCCCGTGTGTCCCATTTCTCCTGATTCTGCTGCTCAATGTTCTCTCCGTCAGACACATTTTAGTGACCAGCAGAGCCCGCAGGAGACTCCGCGCTCACACCAATGGGGACGCTCAGTCTGACACTGAAATGAGAAACCGAAAAAAATCCATCATTTTACTGTTTGTGATCTCGGCTAATTTCATCCTGTTATGGTCAACGTTAATGCTGTTTTCTATATGGTACCGTATGTCTTTTATTGGGTATTACTCTGTGTCTCTCCATTCCTTTCTGCTGGAATTTGGATTCATGCTGCAGCTCCTCAGTTGCTGCACAAACACCGTGATTTATGCCGTGACCCAGACTAAGTTCAGGCAGCAGCTGAAGAATGTGCTGAAATATCCCTTCACCCAAATGCATCCATCCATCTAATTCCCTCATTAATCAATCCATCCGGGATTTTCTCATTTCAGTTCAGTGTTTCAGCGATGGAGCAGCCTGTCGCTATGGGAACAGACTGAGGGTAGCGCTGGTTTGTCCATCCTTATCCCACAGGGGGGGTTACAGGGAAATATTTCAATGTTTCTCACAACTCAGGGGCCAGTGAGAAAAGGCACCATCCCACTGACTGTATCCATCACTTCCATTTGTAAACAATAAAAATGTTGATTAAAGTGTGCTGAGCAGCAGAGTGACCGATGTTGTTGTGTGTCCCTGTGTTGGAGAAGCTGAACTGGAGAGAGGCAGACTCAGCCCCAAGTCCTGGTCCTCAGGGAAGGGGAGGGCACCGCGCCTGAGCTCAGGAGCTGGGTTAACTCCCTCTGTCCCACCACTGCAGCCTGGCCTCCCCATTACCTCTCCCCTAATCTTTCTCCTCAATTCTCTCTCTTTCTCTCACTTTCAGCACACACTCTCTTTCTCAACCCTCTCCCTCATACCTCTCTCTCTACACACACACACCCCCAACCCCGGTTTCTCCACCTGCCTCCACTCTTCCCTCTCCCCCTCTCTCTCTCATGCCGTCGCTGTCTCCCTCCCACAATTCCATCTCTACCACATTTTCCCCACCTCCCACATCTCACCCGAACCCCCCACACGCAGACTGACCCCCAAACACCCCCAGTCTCTGGGTCAGAGGGAGAGACAAGGATCAGGGAGGCAGAGTATGTCAGAGAGAGAGGGAGGGGGGGACAGAAGGGAGAGAGATTCAGTCAGAGGGAAAGAGAGGCAGGTTGGAAGACAGAGATACCGAGGGAGTGCGAGAGCGAGAAGGGGGAGAGAGAGAGAGATAGGATGAGGGAGAGACACGGGAGGAGGTAATGAGAGAGAGGGGCGAGAGACAGTGAGACTGAGAGAGGGTTGAGGGAGGGTGCAAGAGGGAGAAAGACACAGAGAGAGAGAGGGGCGACGAGAGAGAGAAAGGAGCAAGAGAGATAGGGAAGGCGAGATAGAGAGAAAAAGACAGGGCAGAGAGAGAGAGAATGAGGGGGCGAAAGAGAGACAGGGGTTGGGAGATGGGGGCAAGAGAAAGCGGGATGGCTGGAGAGAGATAGAGGAGGGAAGAGAGAGAGATAGAGGTGAGAAAAGAGAGAGGGTCGAGAGAGGGAGGTAGAGAGAGAGAGAGAGAAAGACTGGATGAAAGAGAGACTGGGCGAGAGAGAGAGAGATGGTGAGAGAGAGGAAGGGCACAAAGGAGAGAGGAGTGTGTGAGAGGGCGAGAGAGGGGGGGGCGGGCGAGAGAAAGAGAGAGGGAGCGAGCGAGAGAGAGAGAGAGAAAGAGCGAGGGGGCGAGAGAGAGAGAGAGGGAGGGGGTCAGAGAGAGGGAGGGGGCGAGAGAGAGAATGGGATGGCAGGCAAGAGAGAGAGAGGGAGGGGGGATTAGAGAGATAGGGAGAGGGGGGCGAGAGAGAGAGGGAGGTAGGCGAGAGGGAGAGGGAGGGGGATGAGAGAGAGAATGAGGGTGGCGAGAGAGAGAAGGGGATGAGAGAGAGAATGGGAGGGCTGGCGAGAGAGTGAGAGAGGGAGGGTATGAGAGAGAGGGATGGGGATGAGAGCGAAGGAGAAGGTGGGAGGTCAGAGAAAGAGAGGGAGGGAGTGAGAGAGAGACGGAGGAAGAGGAGAGCGAGAGAGGGAGGGAGACGAGAGAGACAGGGAGGGGGCGAAAGAGAGAGAGGGAAGGGGACGAGAGAGAGAGGGACGGGGTGAGAGAGAGACGGAGAGGGACGAGAGAGAGACGGAGGGAGGGTGAGTGGGGGCGAAAGAGAGGGACGGAGGGGGCGAGAGATAGAGAGAGAGAGAGAGAAGGGGATGAGAAAGAAAGAAGGAGGGCGCAAGAGAGAGAGAGGGAGGGGCAACAGACGGAGAGAGAGGGAGGTGTTGAGAGAGAGAGGGAGGGGTCGAGAGAGAGAGAGGGAGGGAGGCGGGAAAGTGAGAGGGAAGGGGGTGAGAGAGAGAGGGAGGGGTACAAGAGAGAGAGAGGGACGGGGTGAGAGAGAGAGGGAGGGGGTGAGAGAGAGAGGGAGGAAGCGAGAGAGAGAGAGAGAGGTGTCGAGAGAGAGGGAGGGGGAGGGAGAGAGAGGGAGGAGGCTAGGGAGAGAGAGGGAGGGAGCGAAAGAGAGAGAGGGAGGTGCCGAGAGAAGGGAGGGAGGGGATGAGAGTGAGAGAGGGAGGGAGTGAGAGAGAGAGGGCGATGAGAGAGAGAGAAAGGGGCAAGAGAGATAGGGGAGGTGAGAGAGAGAGTGGGGTTGGGAGATGGGTCAAGAGAAAGCGGGATGGCTGAAGAGAGATAGAGGAGGGAATAGAGAGAGATAGAGGTGAGAAGAGAGAGAGGCTCGAGAGAGGGAGGTAGAGAGAGAGAGAGAAAGAGAGAGAGAGTGAGAGACTGGATGAGAGAGAGAGAGATAGTGAGAGAGAGGAAGGGTACAAAAGAGAAAGCGGTGTGTGAGAGGGCAAGAGAGAGGGGGGATGGGGCGAGAGAGAGAGGGAGGGGTTGAGGGGGGGTGAGAGAGAGACGGAGAGGGACTAGAGAGAGGGAGGGGGTGAGAGAGAGAGAGAAGGAGGGGGACGGGAGAGAGAGGGGGATGTGAGAGAAACAGGGAGGGGGAAAGAGTGAGAGGGAGGGGGGCGAGAGAGGGAGAGAGGGAGGTGGGATGAGAGAGAGAGGGAGGGTGGCGAGAGAGAGAAAGGGAGGGGGGTTAGAAAGAGAGGGAGGGGGGGGCAAGAGAGGGAGAGGGAGGGGGCGAGAGACAGAGAGAGGGAGGGTGCGAGAGAGGGAGAGAGAGAGGACAGTGTGAGAGAGAGAGAGAGGGAGTCGGCGAGAGAGAGAGAGGGTGTGGGACGAGAGCGAGAGAGGGAGGGGGACAAAAGAGAGGGAGGGGTTGAGAGAGAGAGAGGGGTTAAGAGAGAGAGAGGGATGGGGTGTGTTTGTGAAAGAGAAAGAGGGATGGGGTGAGAGAGAGAGGGAGAGGGTGAGCACGAGAGAGGGAGGGGGCGAGAGATATAGGGAGGGGTCAAGAGAGAGAAGGAGGGGGCGAGAGGGAGGAACGGGGCGAGAGAGAGTGGAAGAGTGGCGAGAGAGAGGGAGGGGGCCAGAGATTGAGGGTAGGGGGATGAGAGAGAGAGAGGGTGGGGGACGAGAGAGAGAGAGAGAGGGAGGGGAATGAGAGAGAGGGCATGGGCGAGAGAGAAAGAGAGGAACGAGAGAGAGAGGTGGGGGCGAGAGAGGGAGAGGGAGGGGGCAAGAGACAGAGAGAGGGAGGGGGCGAGAGAGAGTGAGACGGACAAGAGAGAGGGAGTAGGGCAAGAGAGAGGGTGGGGGGCAAGAGAGAGCGTGAGGGGGGCAAGAGAGTGGGAGCGGGCGAGAGAGAGAGTGAGAAAGGGAGGGAGCGAGAGAGAGAGAGAGGGAGGGGGACGCGAGAGAGAGAGGGTGTGGGCGGTAGAGAGAGAGGGAGGAGAGAGAGAGGGGGGCGAGAGAGGGAGGGCGAGAGAGAGAGGGAGGGGTCGAGAGAGAAAGAGGGGAGGGAGACAAGAGAGAGAGAGGGAGGGGGACGAGAGAGAGAGAGAGGGAGGGGAATGAGAGAGAGGGCATGTGCGAGAGAGAAAGAGAGGAACGAGAGAGAGAGGTGGGGGCGAGAGAGGGAGAGGGAGGGGGCAAGAGACAGAGAGAGGGAAGGGGCGAGAGAGAGTGAGACGGACAAGAGAGAGAGGGAGTAGGGCAAGACAGAGGGTGGGGGGCAAGAGAGAGCGTGAGGGGTGAGAGATAGAGAGAGAGAGGGAGGGAGCGAGAGAGAGAGAGGGAGGGGGACGCGAGAGAGAGAGGGTGTGGGCGATAGAGAGAGAGGGACGAGAGAGGGGGGGCGAGAGAGGGAGAGGGATGTGGGAGAGAGAGATAGGGCGGGGGTAAGAGAGAGAGGGAGGGGGCGAGAGAGAGAGGGAGGGGCGAGAGATAGAGTGAGTAGGACGAGAGAGAGAGGGAGGGGGCGAGAGAGAGAAAGAGCGAGGGGGGCGAGCGATAGGGAGGGGGCGAGAGAGAGTGGAAGAGGGGCGAGAGAGAGATGGAGGGGGCGGGAGAGTGAGGGTAGGGGGACAGGAGAGAGAGAGGGTGGGGGACGAGAGAGAGAGGCAGGTGGCGAGAGAAAGAGGGCATGTGCGAGAGAGAGAGAGAGGGACGAGAGAGAGAGGGAGGGGGCGAGAGAGGAAGGGGCGAAAGAGGGAGAGGGAGGGGGCGAGAGAGAGAGGGAGGGGGATGGGACAGAGATGGAGAGGGACGTGAGAGAGAGGGCGTGGGCGATAGAGAGAGAGTGACGAGAGAGAGGAAGGGGGCGAAAGAGGGAGAGGGATGGGGAGAGAGAGATAGGGCGGGGGAGAGAGAGAGGGAGGGGGACGAGAGAGAGAGGGAGGGGGATGGGACAGAGAGGGAGAGGGACGTGAGAGAGAGGGCGTGGGCGATAGAGAGAGCAGGGTGAGAGAGAGAGGGAGGGGCGAGAGATAGAGTGAGAAGGATGAGAGATGGGGGGTGAGTGAGAGAGAGAGAGCGAGGGGGACGAGAGAGAGGGGGGGGCGTGAGACAGAGAGAGAGGGATGGGGCGAGAGAGAGAGAGCGAGGGGGGGCGAGGGAGAGATAGAGCGATGGGGGCTAGAGAGAGAGAGAGGGAGGGATGGGGTGAGAGAGAGAGGTAGACGGTGAGAGCGAGAGCGGGAGGGGGAAAGAGAGAGGGGGGCGTGAGAGAGAGGGAGGGGGCGTTAGAGAAAGAGGGGAGGGGGACGAGAGAGAGAGAGGGAGGCGGATGGGAGAGAGAGGGAGGGAAGTGGACGAGAGAGAGAGGGCGGGAGAGAGAGAGAGAGAGGAAGTGGGACGAGAGAGAGGTTGGGGGACAAGAGAGAGAGTGATGGGGGTGAGAGAGAGGGAGGTGGAGTGAGAGAGAGAGGGTGGTGTGCGGGAGAGAGAGAGAGAGGGATGGGGTGAGAGAGAGGGAGGGGTGAGAGCGAGAAAGGGAATGGCGAGAGAGAGTGGGGCGAGAGAGAGACGGAGGGGAGCATGAGGGGGGCGAGAGAGAGAGGGAGGGAGGCGAGAAAGAGAGGGAGGGGGGACGAAAGAGCCCGAGGGTCGAGGGGGGGCGAGTGAGGGGGGGTGAGAGTAGGAGGGGGCCAGCGAGAGAGAGAGAGAGGGAGGGGGCAATAAAGATAGAGAGAGTTAGGGGACGAGGGAGGGTGGGGGGGAGAGAGAGATTGATGGGGCGAGAGAGAGAGGGAGGGGGCGAGAGAGAGAGGGAGTGGGCGAGAGAGAGAGGGAGGGGGACGGGAGAGAGAGGGAGAAGGACGAGAATGAGCGAGGGTGGTGAGAGAGAGGCAGGGGGTCGAGAGAGAGAGATGGAGGGTGCGAGAGAGAGAGAGGGAGGGGGAGTGAGAGAGGGAGGGGAATGAGAGAGAGGGCGTGGGCGAGAGAGAGAGAGAGAGGGACGAGAGAGAGGAAGGGGGCGAGAGAGAGAGAGGGACGAGAGAGAGAAGGAGGGGGTGAGAGAGGGAGGGGGCGAGAGAGAGAGAGGGAGGGGTAGAGAGAGAGGGAGGGGGTGAGAGAGGTAGTGGGAGGGGGAGTGAGAGACAGAGGGAGCGAAAGAGAGGGAGGGTGCGAGAGCAAGAGGGAGGGGGGGAGTGAGAGAGGGAGGGGGATGAGAGCGAGAGGGCGTGGGCGACAGAGAGAGGGACGAGATGGAGAGGGAGGGGGCGAGAGAGGGGGAGGGAGGGGGCGAGAGAGGGAGAGGCAGGGGGCGAGAGAGAGAGAGCGTGGGCGAGAGAGAGAGAGAGGGACGAGAGAGAGAGGGCGGGGGTGAGAGAGAGAGAGCGGGGACGAGAGAGAGAGGGCGGGGGTGAGGGAGGGAGGGCACAAGAGAGGGAGGGGGTAAGAGAGGGAGAGGAAGGGGGCAAGAGAGAGAGGGAGGGGAGAGAGAGAGACGGAGGGGGACGAGAGAGAGAAGGAGGGGGACGAGAGAGAGAGAGAGGGCGAGGACGGGACAGAGAGGGAGAGGGACGAGAGAGATGGCGTGCGTGATAGAGAGAGAGGGACAAGACAGACAGGGAGGGGTGAGAGAGAGAGGGAGGGGGAGAGATAGAGAGGTAGGGGCGAGAGATAGAGTGAGAGTGATGAGAGAGGGAGGGGGCAAGAGAGAGAGAGAGAGCGAGGGGGGTGAGCGAGAGAGAGAGCGAGGGGGGAGAGAGAGAGGGGAGGGGGCGAGAGAGATAGAGGGACGGGGTGAGAGTGAGAGAGAGAGGGATGGGTCATAGAGAGAGGGAGGGGGCGAGAGAGAGAGCGAGGGGGCGAGAGAGAGAGCGAGTGGGGCGAGAGAGAGAGCGATGGGGGCTAGAGAGAGAGACGGAGGGATGGGGTGAGAGAGAGAGGGAGAGGGTGAGAGCGAGACAGAGAGGGAGGGCGAGAGAGAGGGAGGGGTCGAGAGAGAAAGAGGGGAGGGAGACAAGAGAGAGAGAGGGAGGGGGACGAGAGAGAGTGAGACGGACAAGAGAGAGAGGGAGTAGGGCAAGAGAGAGGGTGGGGGGCAAGAGAGAGCGTGAGGGGGGCAAGAGAGTGGGAGCGGGCGAGAGAGAGAGTGAGGGGTGAGAGATAGAGAGAGAGAGGGAGGGAGCGAGAGAGAGAGAGGGAGGGGGACGCGAGAGAGAGAGGGTGTGGGCGATAGAGAGAGAGGGACGAGAGAGAGAGGGAGGGGGCGAGAGAGGGAGAGGGATGTGGGAGAGAGAGAGATAGGGAGGGGGTGAGAGAGAGAGAGGGAGGGGGCGAGAGAGAGAGGGAGGGGCGAGAGATAGAGTGAGTAGGACGAGAGAGAGAGGGAGGTGGCGAGAGAGAGAAAGAGCGAAGGGGGCGAGCGAGAGGGAGGGGGCGAGAGAGAGTGGAAGAGGGGCGAGAGAGAGATGGAGGGGGCGGGAGAGTGAGGGTAGGGGTACAGGAGAGAGAGAGGGTGGGGGACGAGAGAGAGAGGCAGGTGGCGAGAGAAAGAGGGCATGTGCGAGAGAGAGAGAGAGGGACGAGAGAGAGAGGGAGGGGGAGAGAGAGGGAGGGCGCGAGAGAGGAAGGGGGCGAAAGAGGGAGAGGGAGGGGGCGAGAGAGAGAGGGAGGGGGACGAGAGAGAGAGGGAGGGGGATGGGACAGAGAGAGAGAGGGACGTGAGAGAGAGGGCGTGGGCGATAGAGAGCAGGGCGAGAGAGAGAGGGAGGGGCGGGAGATAGAGTGAGAAGGATGAGAGATGGGGGGGTGAGTGAGAGCGAGAGCGAGGGGGAAGAGAGAGAGGGACGTGGCGTGAGAGAGAGAGAGAGGGATGGGGCGAGAGAGAGAGAGCGGGGGGGGCGAGGGAGAGATAGAGCGATGGGGGCTAGAGAGAGAGAGAGGGTGGGATGGGGTGAGAGAGAGAGGTAGACGGTGAGAGCGAGAGCGGGAGGGGGAAAGAGAGAGGGGGGGCGTGAGAGAGAGGGAGGGGGCGTTAGAGAAAGAGGGGAGGGGACGAGAGAGAGAGAGGGAGGCGGATGGGCGAGAGAGGGAGGGAGGGGGGACGAGAGAGAGAGGGCGGGAGAGAGAGAGAGAGAGAGAGGAAGTGGGACGAGAGAGAGGTTGGGGGACAAGAGAGAGAGTGATGGGGGTGAGAGAGAGGGAGGTGGAGTGAGAGAGAGAGGGTGGTGTGCGGGAGAGAGAGAGAGAGGGATGGGGTGAGAGAGAGGGCTGGGTGAGAGCGAGAAAGGGAATGGCGAGAGAGAGTGGGGCGAGAGAGAGACGGCGGGGAGCACGAGGGGGGCGAGAGAGAGAGGGAGGGAGGCGAGAAAGAGAGGAAGGGGGGACGAAAGAGACCGAGGGTCGAGGGGGTGCGAGTGAGGGGGGGTGAGAGTAGGAGGGGGCCAGCGAGAGAGAGAGAGGGAGGGGGCAATAAAGATAGAGAGAGTTAGGGGACGAGGGAGGGTGGGGGGGAGAGAGAGATTGATGGGGCGAGAGAGAGAGGGAGGGGGCGCGAAGGAGAGGGAGGGGGCGAGAGAGAGAGGGAGGGGGACGGGAGAGAGAGGGAGAAGGACGAGAATGAGCGAGGGTGGTGAGAGAGAGGCAGGGGGTCGAGAGAGAGAGATGGAGGGTGCGAGAGAGGGAGAGGGAGGCGGAGTGAGAGAGGGAGGGGGATGAGAGAGAGGGCGTGGGCGAGGGAGAGAGAGAGAGGGACGAGAGAGAGGAAGGGGGCGAGAGAGGGAGGGGGCGAGAGAGGGAGAGGCAGGGGGTGAGAGAGAGGGAGTGGGCGAGAGAGAGAGAGGGACGAGAGAGAGAAGGAGGGGGTGAGAGAGGGAGGGGGCGAGAGAGAGAGAGAGGGATTGGTAGAGAGAGAGGGAGGGGGTGAGAGAGAGAGAGAGGAAGGGGACGATAGAGTGAGAGGGATGGGGTGAGAGAGAGAGAGGAATGGGGTGAGAGAGAGAGGGAGGGGGTGAGAGCGAGAGAGTGATGGGGTGAGAGAGAGAGGGATAAGGTGAGAGCGAGGGAGGGGGAGAGCGAGAAAGAGAGAGGAAGGGGGGCAAGAGAGAGAGCGAGGGGGTGAGAGAGAGAAAGAAGGGGGCGAGAGAGAGAGGGAAGGGGCGAGAGAGAGATGGAAGGGGAGAGAGAGAGAGGAGGGGGCAAGAGAGAATGGAAGTGGGGCGAAAAAGAGAGAGAGGGGACGAGAGAGAGAGGGGAGGCGGACGAGAGAGAAAGTGGGAGGGGGAAGAGAGAGAGAGAGAGAGAGTGAGGGTAGCGGGCTAGAGAGAGGGTGGAGGCGAACGAGAGAGAGAGGAAAAGAGAAAGAGGGAGGGGCGAGAGAGAGAGAGTGAGAGGGACGAGAGACAGGGGGTGAGAGAGGGAGGGGTGAGAGAGAGAGGGAGGGGGCGAGAGAGAGAGACGGAGGGGGCGAGAGATAGAGTGAGGGGGCAAGAGAGGGAAGTGGATGGAGAAAGAGAGGGAGGGGGACGGGACAGAGAGGGAGAGGGATGAAAGAGAGGGCGTGGGCGAGAGAGAGACAGGGACGAGAAAGAGGGAGGGGGCGAGAGAGGGAGAGGGAGAGGGGAGACGGGGGGGAGAGAGAGAGGGAGGGGGCGAGAGAGAGAGGGGCGAGTGATAGAGTGAGAATGACGAGAGAGAGAGGGGGGGGAGAGAGAGCGGGGGGGCAAGAGAGAGAGAGGCAGGGACGAGAGAGAGAAAGAGGGTTGGGGCGAGTGAGAGAGAGGGACGAGAGAGAGGGAGGGGCGAGAGAGGGAGGGGGCGACAGAGGGAGAGGCAGGGGGCGAGAGAGTGGAAGTGGGCGAGAGAGAGAGAGGGACAAGACAGAGAGGGAGGGAGCGAGAGAGGGGGAGGGAGGGGGCGAGAGACAGAGAGAGGAAGCGTGTGAGAGAGAGAGAGAGAGAGGGAGGGTGCGAGAGAGAGGGAGGGACGAGAGAGAGGGAGGGGGCGAGAGAGGGAGAGGGAGAGGGGAGACGGGGGGGAGAGAGAGAGGGAGGGGGCGAGAGAGAGAGGGGCGAGTGATAGAGTGAGAATGACGAGAGAGAGAGGGGGGGGAGAGAGAGCGGGGGGGCAAGAGAGAGAGAGGCAGGGACGAGAGAGAGAAAGAGGGTTGGGGCGAGTGAGAGAGAGGGACGAGAGAGAGGGAGGGGCGAGAGAGGGAGGGGGCGACAGAGGGAGAGGCAGGGGGCGAGAGAGTGGAAGTGGGCGAGAGAGAGAGAGGGACAAGACAGAGAGGGAGGGAGCGAGAGAGGGGGAGGGAGGGGGCGAGAGACAGAGAGAGGAAGCGTGTGAGAGAGAGAGAGAGAGAGGGAGGGTGCGAGAGAGAGGGAGGGACGAGAGAGAGGGAGGGGGCGAGAGAGGGAAGGGACGAGAGAGGGAGAGGCTGGGGGCGAGAGAGAGGGAGTGGGCTAGAGAGAGAGGGACGAGAGAGAGAAGGAGGGGGTGAGAGTGGGAGGGGGCGAGAGAGAGTGAGAGAGGTGTAGAGAGAGAGAGAAGGAGGGGCGAGAGAGAGGGAGGGGCGAGAGATAGAGTGAGAGGGGCGAGCGAGGGAGTGAGGGGGGCGAGAGAGAGATGGATGGTGCGAGAGAAAGAGAGGAAGGGGGGAGTGAAAGAGGGAGGGGGATGAGACTGAGGGAGTGGGCGAGAGAGAGAGAGGGACGAGAGAGAGGGAGAGGGACGAGGGAGGGGGGAGAGAGAGGGAGAGGCAGGGGGCGAGAGAGAGGGAGCGGGCTAGAGAGAGAGAGGGACGAGAGAGAGAGGGAGGGGCGAGAGATAGAGTTAGAGGGACTAGAGAGCGAGGGAGGGTGGCGAGAGAGAGAGACCGAGGAGGGTGAGAGAGAGAGAGTGAGGGAGGCGAGAGAGTGGGAAGGGGCGAGAGAGAGAGAGGAAGGGGACGAGAGACAGAGGGATGGGGTGTGAAAGAGAGAGGGATGGGGAGAGAGTGAGAGGGTGAGAGGGAGAGAGGGATGGGGTGAGAAAGAGAGGGAGAGGGTGAGAGCGAGGGAGAGAGAGATCGAGAGCGAGAGGAAGGGGGGACAAGAGAGAGAGCGAGGGGGTGAGAGAGAGAGAGAAGGGGCGAGAGAGAGAGGAAAGGGGCGAGAGAGAGAGGGAAGGGGCGAGAGAGAGAGGGGGGTGAGAGAGAGAGGGAAGGGGCGAGAGAGAGAGGGGGGTGAGAGAGAGAGGGAGGAGGTGAGAGCGAGAGAGGGGATGGGGTGAGAAAAGAGAGGG